>NC_057386.1:102479730-102854565 GCF_019320065.1 Cervus canadensis
GGGGGGGGGGGGGGGGGGGGGGGGGGGGGGGGGGGGGGGGGGGGGGGGGGATGGGAGGTGTGATGCACGTGGAGCCTTGGGTGGTTAGAGGATGCAGGAGGTGGAGCCCCACGCAGGCCCCACCCCTGGGTGGGAGTGGATTGGGGCGGGGCATCAAGGAGTCACGTGCTTGCTTGCGTGCGTGCGTGGTGCGTGTGTGCGTATGGGCAGCGTCCACCTGCACAGGCCTCCTGCGCTGCAGGGACCACGCTCCTTCCGCCTTTGACTAGGAGACCTGGCGGCTTGGTTAACGAGTCCTCAGAGAGGCCCTACTAGAGGAGTTTTTCCCAAGGTTTCATCATTTATTGCTCTATTTTTTAAAGTAAAAATGAACAACCCCTTTAAAAGTAGCACATTTGATACCGATTTGTCGGCGGCTGCTCCTTTCAATTATAGATTTTCCAGGATCTAAAAGGTTGAACCTAAATCATTCATGAAATTTTACTCCCGAGATTCGGGTGTTTTAAAGGTATTAACATTATGAAAACACGCGGCGGCAGTTTCCCTTAGAGCTGACATGCGGGAACAGCTCTTGGTTTCTCAGGGATTTGCCACCAGGAGCTGTCACTGCCGGGAACTCGGCCTTCTGACCCGGAATTTCCTTGGGGTTGTTAGGCCGCCTCCCGGAAGGGGCTGGATCCATGTGCCCTACGTCTGCAGGCTCATCCACGTGCTTGTCCTTTATCCGTCCAGTGACCACTTTCTGAGAGCCCGCAGGTCCTGGCGCCTTGCTGCGCTTTGGGGCTGCGGAGATGCAAAGTCCAGCCTCCAGAGAACTCACCCTCCAGTGAGCGAGACCGTGTCAGCCACTGTGCTGAAGAACGAGCGGTAGACTGAGGCATGACCAGGTGCTCTGGGGATGTGAAGGGCCCAGTGGCAGAGATCACCTGTGGGAGGGAGGAAGAGCTCATAGGGGAAGGGAATCTCGAGTAACAAGGATGATGTGGTCAGGAATCCCTGAGGACACTGACCCATAGGATGACTGTGATTGACTCAGGAGGGGTTGCCTTCAGCCTCCTCCTGATACCCACTGGGGATGTCTGTCATGTTGATTGCAGAGGGGGAGGCAGATGGTGAGTCCCGTGATCCATGAAGCTGTGGCCTTTGTCACCTCTGATGCTCCTTTCTCTGTTATCATGTCACCGTGACCCCCACCTTCTCCCATCCCCACACTTCCAGGATGAGTGCCACCATGACCCCACCTCCTCCAACCCTGTTTGCTCGTCAGGATGGCTGCCACCACACTTAGCCATGCAGCTCCTTCCACAGGAGCCCCCTGCAAGGAGACATACCTCTGGACAGCAGGAGGCGGGTGCAGTGTCCCCTTGGGAGGGGCAGGCACTCGGGGGTGGGGGGCACTCCTGACCATTGCACATGGAACTCCAGCCTGGCTCTGAGACCTAAGAGATAAAGACAGACATGGGATGTGACAAAATGGTGTCATGTTGTTAATGCACATTTGAGAGAGTCCGTAAGTCTTGAGCGAGCCGGCTGTGACAGACCGCGCAGAAGCGTGGCGGTGAGGAGCTACCCCTCGCCCAAGGTCAGGGGTAGTGACCGAGAGCGCCAGGCTGCGACAGCGCAGGAGCAGCGGCTGAGAGGAGCTTCCCCACGCCCGAGGTCAGGGGTGGCGGCTGAGAGGAACTACCCCACCCCGGAGGTCAGGGGCCCCGCCTGAGAGGAGCTACCCCACCTCCAAGGAGCGGCTGCTGCAGCAGGCACAGGAAGGCCGAGAGGAGCTACTCCACGTTCAAGGTCAGGAGGGGCAGCCGTGAGAAGAGACCCCTCATCCAAGGTAAGGAGCAGCGGCTGCGCTTTCCTGGAGCAGCGGTGAAGAGATACCCCACGCCCAAGGTAAGAGAAACCCAAGTAAGATGGTAGGTGTTGTGAGAGGACATCAGAGGGCAGACACACTAAAACCATCATCACAGAAAACTAGCCAATCTGATCACAGGACCACAGTCTCATCTAACTCAATGAAACTAAGCCATGCTGTGTGGGGCTACCCAAGACGGTCAGGTCATGGTGGAGAGGTCTGACAGAATGTGGTCCACTGGAGAAGGGAATGGCAAACCACATCAGTATTCTTGCCTTGAGAACCCCATGAACAGTATGAGAAGGCAAAATGATAGGATACTGAAAGAGAAACTCCCCAAGTCGGTAGGTGCCCAACATGCTACTGGAGATAAGTGGAGAAATAACTCCAGAAAGAATGAAGGGATGGAGCCAAAGCAAAAACAACGGCCAGTTGTGGATGGGACTGGTGATAGAAGCAAGGTCCGATGCTGTAAAGAGCAATATTGCATAGGCACCTGGAATGTTAGGTCCATGAATCAAGGCAAATTGGAAGTGGTCAAACAGGAGATGGCAAGAGTGAATGTCAACATTCTAGGAATCAGGGAACTAAAATGGACTGGAATGGGTGAATTTAACTCAGATGACCATTATATCTACTACTGTGGGCAGGAATCCCTTAGAAGAAATGGAGTAGCCATTATAGTCAACAAAAGAGTCCAAAATGCAGTACTTGGATGCAATCTCAAAAATGACAGAATGATCTCTGTTCATTTCCAAGGCAAACCATTCAATATCATGGTAATACAAGCCTATGCCCCAACTAGTAAAGCTGAAGAAGCTGAAGTTGAATGGTTCTATGAAGACCTACAAGACCTTTTAGAACTAACACCCCCAAAAGATGTCCTTTTCATTATAGGGGACTGGAATGCACAAGTAGGAAGTCAAGAAACACCTGGCGTTACAGGCAAATTTAGCCTTGGAGTATGGAATGAAGCAGGGCAAAGGCTAATAGAGTTTTGCCAAGAGAACGCACTGGTCATAGCAAACACCCTCTTCCAACAACACAAGAGAAGACTCTACACATGGACATCACCAGATGGCCAACACTGAAATCAGATTGATTATATTCTTTGCAGCCAAAGATGGAGAAGCTGTATACAGTCAGCAAAAACAAGACCTGGAGCTGACTGTGGCTCAGATCATAAACTCCTTATTACCAAATTCAGACTTAAACTGAAAAGAGTAGGGATAACCACTAGGCCATTCAGGTATGACCTAAATCAAATCCCTTATGAATATACAGTGGAAGTGAGAAATAGATTTAAGGGACTAGATCTGATAGACAGAGAGCCTGATGAACTGTGGACGGAGGTTTGTGACATTGTACAGGAGACAGGGATCAAGACCATCTCCATGGAAAAGAAATGCAAAAAGGCAAAGTGGTTGTCTGAGGAGGCCTTACAAATAGCTGTGAAAAGAAGAGAAGCAAAAAACAAAGGAGAAAAGGAAAGATATTCCCATTTGAATGCAGAGTTCCAAAGAATAGCCAGGAGAGATAAGAAAGCCTTCCTCAGCGATCAGTGCAAAGAAATAGAGGAAAACAACAGAATGGGAAAGACTAGAGATCTCTTCAAGAAAATTAGAGATACCAAGGGAACATTTCATGCAAAAATAGGCTCAATAAAGGACAGAAATGGTATGGACCTAAGAGAAGCAGAAGAGATTAAGAAGAGGTGGCCAGAATACACAGAAGAACTGTACAAAAAAGATCTTCACGACCTGGATAATCACGATGGTGTGATCACTCACCTAGAGCCAGACATCCTGGAATGTGAAGTCAAGTGGGACTTAGAAAGCATCACTATGAACAAAGCTAGTAGATGTGATGAAATTCCAGTTGAACTATATCAAATCCTGAAAGATGATACTGTGAAAGTGCTGCACTCAATATGCCAGCAAATTTGGAAAACTCAGCAGTGGCCACAGGACTGGAAAAGGTCCGTTTTCATTCCAATCCCTAAGAAAGGCAATCCCAAAGAATGCTCAAACTACCGCACAATTGCACTCATCTCACATGCTAGTAAAGTAATGCTCAAAATTCTCCAAGCCAGGCTTCAGCAATACGTGAACTGAGAACTTCCAGATGTTCAAGCTGGTTTTAGAAAAGGCAGAGGAATCAGAGATCAAATTGCCAATATCCGCTGGCTCATGGAAAAAGCAAGAGAGTTCCAGAAAAACATCTATTTCTGCTTTATTGACTACGCCAAAGCCTTCGACTGTGTGGATCACAATAAACTGTGGAAAATTCTGAAGGAGATGGGAATACCAGACCACCTGACCTGCCTCTTGAGAAACCTGTATGCAGGTCAGGAAGCAACAGTTAGCACTGTACATGGAACAACAAACTGGTTCCAAATAGGAAAAGGAGTATGTCAAGGCTGTATATTGTCACCCTGCTTATTTAACTTATATGCAGAGCACATTATGAGAAACGCTGGGCTGGAAGAAGCACAAGCTGGAATCAAGATTGCCAGGAGAAATATCAATAACCTCAGATATGCAGATGACACCACACTTATGGCAGAAAGTGAAGAGGAACTAAAAAGCCTCTTGATGAAAGTGAAAGAGGAGAGTGAAAAAGTTAGCTTAAAGCTCAACATTCAGAAAACTAAGATCATGGCATCTGGTCCCATCACCTCATGGGAAATAGATGGGAAACAGTGGAAACAGTGTCAGACTTTATTTTTTTGGGGCTCCCAAATCACTGCAGATGGTGACTGCAGCCATGAAATTAAAAGACGCTTACTCCTTGGAAGGAAAGTGATGACCAACCTAGATAGCATATTAAAAAGCAGAGACATTACTTTGCCAACAAAGGTCTGTCTAGTCAAGGCTGTGGTTTTTCCAGTGGTCATGTATAAATGTGAGAGTTTGACTGTGAAGAAAGCTGAGCACCAAAAAATTGATGCTTTTGTGTTGTGGTGTTGGAGAAGACTCTTGAGAGTCCCTTGGACTGCAAGGAGATCCAACCAGTCCATCCTAAAGCAGATCAGCCCCGGGTGTTCATTGGAAGGACTGATGCTGAAGCTGAAACTCCAATACTTTGGCCACCTCATGCGAAGAGTTGACTCATTGGAAAAGAGCCTGATGCTGGGAGGGATTGGGGGCAGGAGGAGAAGGGGACGACGGAGGGTGAGATGGCTGGATGGCATCACCGACTCGATGGGCATGAGTTTGAGTAAACTCCGGGAGTTTGTGATGGACAGGGAGGCCTGGTGTGCTGTGATTCATGGGGTCGCAAAGAGTCGGACGCAACTAAGCGACTGAACTGACTGACTGACTGATAAATCTTGAGCAGGCCCCAGGCCAGGCTCTCTGAAACCATCTGCCATCTTGAGACCCACCCCTTTAAGATGTGAAATGAAACCCCAGAGCAGAAGGAGAACAGGATGGTTAATAAATGAAACAAGAGGGAACCTTAATTAAAGCAAGAGCAGGGCTGACTTAAGCACTCCTGCTTCCTGCCTAGCGGTCCAGAGTGAGTCCCAAGGACACTGGAGGGAGGGCCAGGCCTGTGAGCACCAGGCTTGGGAGGCTTCACCCAACCCCTACATGCTCCCCACATTCCAGTGCTAGCAATTTACCTTTTAAAACTTCTTTTACATTCTCTAACCATGTGGAGGGGCGATCACCTCTGAGGAATGGTAATTACGGGGGTGGGGAGGAGGTGAAGTGAGGTTTGCCATACAACCCTGGGTAAAACCATGATGACCAAATGGCTTGGGGCCTGTGCTTCAGGCAGGTAAGTCTGGGCCAATGGGAGGCCCAGGGTGGGAGAGAAACATTGGCCAGAGCAGTTCTGACCACAGAGTACCCAGGGCCGCATCTCTCAGCAGCCCTGGGGTTTTCACTTCAGGCACATCTCAAGTCAGTGACCAGCCCTGGAGGGCCTGCTCTTTGGGTCTGTCCTCTTTGGGGAGGTCAGAGCCCTGGGTCCTGTGCCATCTTGGAATGTGGCTCCTCTTGCATTAAATCCCATGGTTCTCAGAGTGAGGCCCCTAGACTGGCAGCATCAACATCACCTGGGAAGTTGTTAGTGAAAAAAGAAATGTTTACTTGTGGAGGACTGGGGAAGTCATCCTGGCTTATGCATGAGTTAACTTGAATATTATGCTAACTAAAGTAGCTGGTTTATGGCCTATCAAACACACATTGTACATCTGCTTTAATTATTAAAGAAAAGGGTGCATTGCCCAGAAGTAAAGAATGTGCATGTTAAAAATAAAGATTAAATGCCTTCCTTTCTGGGGCATCAATGTTGGTCCTCCTTCAATAATGACTCCCTTCCCAGGCGTCAAGGCTTTGTTGACTTGCTGATCTGGTTTGTTTTTTTGAAATCTTGAAGGAATGGATCTCTGACTTGTTTGAGGTTCTGTTTCTCTGACAAGAGATAAAACTGTGCTGCAAAACCATACATCTAGAGAGCAGTTCCTTAGAATTATCTGAACAGCTGTCTTTTGAGCTAGAGTTCTCAGTTGGGCTCAAATAAAACAGTTTTCTGTTCCTATTATAGATATTTTATTATTTTCATGGATATTAGAAATGCAGACTCTTGGTCCTGCCCTCCAAACCTGCTCAAGCAGAAGCTCTGGGGGTGGAGCTTGGGAATGCAGGTTTTAACAAGCCCTCCAGGTTATGCGTGGCCTTCCCAGGTGGCACTAGCAGTAAAGAACCTGCCTGCCAATGCAGGAGACATAAGAGATGCGGGTTTGATCCCTAGGTCAGGAAGATCCTCTGGAGGAGAGCATGGCAACTCACTCCAGTATTCTTGCCTGGAGAACCCCATGGACAGAGGAGCCTGGTGGGCTACAGTTCATGGGATAGCAAAGGGTTGGACATGATTGAAGAGACTTAGCGTGCATTCATGCCAGGTGATGCTCATGCTGACATCTGGGAAATCTGTGGAGTAATAAGTCCTGGAAGATGTCTTCACACTGAACTATCCCTATTAGAATGGGTTTATCCTGATAGAATTTTGGCCTCCCCAGAGACAGGGTGTTGAGCGCTCTGAGATAGGGCTCTGGCCGCTCCTACCACCGATGGAGCCACAGGGCTCTCCTCAGAGCCCATCAATGAGCAGAGAGGGCAGAAGGGCAATGGGGTATTTGCCCTTATCTTGGAAACAATTTAATTCAGCTTTCAGGAGGTGATCACCGTTAGAATGAGGAGATCAGCATTCGACTAAGTAAATCTCCTTGGTTGTGATACACAGACTCCACTCAGCTAAAAATGCCTTTATCCTCTGGCTGCAGTTCTGAGCCACTGATTTCTTTGATGAGGCAGTCACAGCCATCAGTACTGACTATCAGGAGAATTTATCCCCCATCATCCAACCCCCAGCATGCATGGATGTGGAAGCTATTGACCGAGTGAGGGGCCGGGTAATGAATCTGACGGTCGGCTTGGTTTTTAAATTCTGCATCATGACTACCCCTTAGCTGTAGAAGGTCTTCTACCAAAAGTGATATATCACAGTGGCAGGGGCGTGAACTCAGCCATCTGCCAGGTAGAAGGCGGGTGATTAACTGCTGAGATGCTCCAGATTGTTTCTTGTATAGATCAGGGCACCTCCAGTGGAGGCATGGCATCTTTTGACCTCAGATGCCTGTTTCCTGCATGTGGAACTCCTGGATGCTTTGGTTTGGGACATATCATTTGCATGTACTCAGTGGCCAACTGGCTAAGAAATGACAGCAACCTTTTTCTTACAATTTTTTAAAATTTTATTTAGTTATTTGACTGCACCACATCTTAGTTGCGGCACACAGATCTTCGAACTTCCTTCTGGCACGTGGAAGTTTTAGTTGTGACATGCAAACTCTTAGTTGCAGCATGTGGGCTCTAGTTTCCTGACCAGGGATCAAACCCAGGCCCCCTGAATTGGGAGTGCAGAGTCTTAGCCACTGAACCACCAGCAAGTCTTGACAGTGAGTGACTTTTGATATACTGCCCCCGTCAACCACACCACCTCAACATGGGATTTGTTTTGGGTATTTATGAATCCCAAGGCAGGACCTTTGGAGAGTATTGCCCACTTGTCTCTTATCAGAGAACAGTGTTCAGTAGCTAGAGGTAGCTCTACTTTGCAGCAAGTTGAGACTCAATCTAGTAGGATTCTAGTTTTGGTGCCACCAAATGTCATCAATGACATTTGTTTTGTCTGGGTACAGATCTAAGAAACCCTGTTGGTCTTGGACTGGATGTGGGTCAGGAATGCATTTTGAAGAGTCAAAGAAGGCATTGATATCTGGGATCTGGGTGTTGGGAGGATGGGGCTGCCATCAGGATGGTGGAAGCTGGTGTTGGGAGGTCAGACAATCAGATGCACCCTGAACATGTGCAGGATGTCACTTGGCAGGATTGCAGTGGAGACGGAATGTGGAGAAGGAGTGGAGCTAGAGATGCAGAGATGGGAGTTATTTACGTGATACTCAGACCACAGGGGTAGCTGGAATTCTGAGAGAGTTTACAATGAGAAGGTGGCCAATAATTGAACCTTGGAGGAATACCTGCACTCAGGGGTCATGTGGAAGAGAGACGATGATGGAGGCAGACAAGGAATCAGACAGGCAGGAAGAAAACTGAAAGTACAGTACCAGAGAAATCAGTTGGTCTTTTGCAGAAATTGGTAAGTCATCTAAAATATTTCAGAGAGAATGAAGATGAAACCAAAGATAAGCCACCATCAGAGAGACCATACTGGCTCCTCACTTAGGTCAGAGCCTGTGGATAAATCAGCTCCTAGCAAGGGGGAGGGGTGGGGAGGAAGGTGGGCTGTTAGGATATGCTGGTTCTGGGAGGCACTGCTGCCCTCAAATCTCCCCTGGATATATGTGATTATGTCCCTCCACCCCCTACCCCAAGCACCCACTGGGCATCCTTAGAGGAGATTTAATCAAGAAGAATAATGGACCTTATGGAGTTTGTCCAGATAAATGAGCTAATGGCCTGACTGCTGCATCCTGTGTAGTCTACTTACATAATTGGGTATTCTGGAGCCTTCTCTGCTTCTATTAGCTTAACAAGTGGTGTTTGTCAATTACATTGCAAACAGATCTGTCCCTTTGTTCTATTCCTAGTTTTACAGATTCCCTAGGGGTGAGAGAGATTTCCTAAGTGTATTGACTTTCTCCCTTCTCTCCCTGCTGTGTCCTGTAGTTGGACACTGGGCAGGCTCTTTCCCCATGGGGTAGGGAGCATGGGGCACACAGAATGCTCACACCTGGCCCTGCTGGGAGTTATTCTGATTTTCCTAGCACTCATCCCAGGACACAGGCTGTAGCTGTTGTGGCTTTGTGTGAAGCTGGTCCCAAAACTTGGAGATGTTGGAGAAGGTCAGGAGAGTAGAGTCAGATAAGGCAGTGGAAATTGTAGATGTAAGGGCTGGAGCTCAAGCAGCCATTTTGGAGCATGAGGAGGAGTCAGCCATTGAGGAATTCCTAGAAGCAAAATAGAGAAGCCTCCTTTTCTTATGACCATGAACAATGATGCTAGCCCTGGACCACATTTCTCTATACTCGGGTTTTGTGAGAGAGAGTAGCTTCTGCCTTGTGTGAGCTCCTGTGGATTGTGGTTTGCAGTTGCTCATGACTGACTTACCCCACCTGATGGAGCCACAACAGGTGCATTTCTTCCTCCTATGCTTTGCTGACTGGACAGAACAGCTGCCTTTCAGCTCCTCAGAGAACAATGTGCTCACGAGTCCCCTGGGGCTGCTGACACAGCAGATGCTGATTCCTGGGCTGGGGCCTGGAGCCTGGGATTCTGCATTTCCAGCCTCCCAGGGGATGCCATGTGTATGCAGCTCCCTGACCACACATGGGGAAGCAGGGGCTTAGAACTCATCTGCCTTGGGTCCCCATTACAGGTGTTCTCACTGCCCGCTCCAGGGCAGCTCCTGCCCAGTGTCCCTCCACCCACAGCAGCAAGAGTAATTGCCAGAGAAGAGCAATCCACAGAGAGGATTTTCATGTGGCAGGCCTGGTGGGAAGTGAGGGCTCCCCCACATATCACCTCTCTTTGCCTGGCTGCCCCTGTGAGCTTCATTCCACAGCAGTCTTGCACCTATAAGACAGGAAGTTGGGGCATCAGTGAGTGATCCATATCAGCAGCCCAGGAAGGATCCAGCAGAAACATTAATAGTCTGGCAGGTGCGTTTTTCACATTGCTGGTTTGAGTGGCTTTCTTTGTGTTTTCTGATGCTTGATTACAAGCTGGAGGCTGCAGGCAGGGAGCCTAATTGACCCCACTCACAGCTGAGGATGCTGGGATCAGAAGGTGTCTCTCCACCTGCTTCAGTGCTCCCTGGGGCCCTGCAGTCCTCGTTATCACCCTGATCTGCCGGGAGCAGGCAAGTTCTGGGATCCATCCTCTGATGTTTCTGCCTGTGTCTGTGTACTCTTCCCAGCCAGGTAAATATTTCTGCTGCTTGCTGAGCAAAACAGTCCCACACATGGTTTATTTTTTTTGAAATATGGATCAAACTTTATGTAAACAGCACAATTTATCCTTGTTGGTTTAAAATTTTTCTCAAGTAGTTGCTTGAGCAGTTTTACAACCAACCTGTGAACATCAAACTCCTGCTCAATATACTTATTTAAACTCACTTCCAATTCGCATCTATTGTCATGGCTTTAATCAGGGAATAAAATCAAGTTTTGGGTTCCACTCTTTTTTCGCTTGGTTTATACATTCCCTGGTATCCAGTTGCCAACCGCTGTGTTTGGACGGTAATCTAGTACTTTTCAGAGTAACTATTGCAAGATACATATTGTAGAAAGATTTTAAGTGATATATATCAATAAAGCTCTTTTAAAAAAATAAAAGGAAGGAGGACTTCCCTGCTGCCACAGTGGATCCAATGCAGGGATCAAGTGTTCGATCCCTGGTCCGGGAAGATTCCACATGCTGAGGAGCAACTAAGCCACTGTACCCCAACTTCTGAGCTCATGCTCCAGAGCCTGTGAACTGCAACTACTGAATCCCATGTGCTTAGAGCCCATGCTCTGTAACAAGAGAAGACACTGCAATGAGAAGCCTGTGCACCACAACTAGAGAAGCTCGAGCAAAGAAACGAAGACCCAGTGCAACCAAAAATAAATAAATAAAAACAAAAGGAAAGAAAAAATCAATAATCATATCATCAGGAGAGAACCACTGGAGCTATTTTGGTGCAGAGTGTGCCTGTGTGTGCCTGTATTAACTACATACACAGATAGTTCAGTCTTTTGAATGAAAATAGGCTGACTCTCAGCACTTTATTGTAACCTGTGTTTTTGCTCAATAATATGATGTGACTTTGCCGTCACCTCATTTAATAGTCCCTCTAGCGATGATGGTGGTCTCTTCTGGTGAAGACCAGAATCATCAGGGAGCCTTTAACGATGAATGGATCCTTTGGCTCCTCCCTGCAGACTCTTGCTGGGTATGGCATGTAGGATCAATAGCATCTTATATTGATTTCTAGGTGTTCGGTACCATGTTGTTGAAAATAGAGGCTATTTTGGATGTTTTCCTATTATAAATAAACTTGCTTCCAGGGTGACTAACAGTCCTGTGCTTCTCACACTTTAGTGGGATCGTACCCAGAAGAGAACAGCAGAGTCAGTGCCCAGAGAGTGCAGGTGGCTGTTAGTGGATCACCTGCGATGGAGCATGTGATGTATAAGAGCCTCTGTGGGCCAGGCTGTCACTTTATTCACTGACACAGGTGACCTCTGCTGCGGCAGGTGGTTTTTGGAACCCCTTCCTCACCTGGAGGGTGCATTACTTGTCATGGGTTTCAGGAGCAGCCTCTATATCATGACACCCCTCCAAGCATCTGATCAGACCATCACTGAACACCTACTGTGTACATTCATAATGTCAGGTAATTACTGAGCATCTGCTGCATAGATCCACAGGGCTAGACCATCACTAAGTGCTTACTGTATACATCTGTGTCACTGCTGAGTACCTACTGTATACATGCACAGTCCCACGTCATTGCTGAGAACATATTGCATGCATTCATGGTGCCAGGTCATTGCTGAACACTTACTGGGTACCTTTGTATTCCAGAAATCAGGGCACAGGGCTAATGGGGCTGACCTTTCCTGACATGTCCTGGCTTTTCTTCTCCATCCACCCAAGAGCAGCCCGGTGCTCTGATTCATCAGCATCAGGAGCACATTTTCAAGAATCCCCTTCCCAATCACCTGATATGCAGCAGATTCAAATTTTGAGCCCTGCAAAAATGAAGTTTTCTGTAAGCATCCAGATTAATCTCTATTTCTACATCCAAAATTGCTGATTGTACCATGCCCAATCTAAGTAAGTTCTAAGTAAATGTGGTCTTGTCACAGTCAGGATGTGCCTCCCTCCATCCTTTCCTGGGGGCTGTGGATCTGGATGCCTCTGGATCCTGGAGCATCAGCCCCCTCCCACAGACAACCTGCAGTAGCATCCAATCATAAGCTGGTCCCTGTGGGTAGATGGATAGATGGATAGAATGGGAGTATACATCTTTGACCAATTGTGCCAAATGCATTTGGGACTATGTGTGTGTGTTCAGTTGTGTCCAACTCTTTGCGACCTCATGGACTGTAGCCTGTCAGGCTCCTCTATCCATGGACTTTTTCAGGCAAGAAATACTGGAACAGGTTGTCATTCCCTACTCCAGGGGATATTCCTGAACCAGGGATCGGAACTGCATCTCACCTGCATCTCCTGAATTGGCAGGCAGATTCTTTACCACTGTGCCACCTGGGAAGGCCACTTGGGACTATCCCAGAGGCTAATTCTCTGACCACCTCTCTCAGTCACTGACGAGCCAGGGCTTATCCCACCCCAACAATAGTGTCGCTGCCACCCAGAAAATCTTGAACAAATCAGCAGAGCCAAAGAAAAAAGGCACTGTTCAGGTCACATACTGATTTCTTCCCAGGATGCTCTGAAGAAGCCCCAGGGAAGATACAAAAAATCAACAGAAAACCAAGTAGGTGGTAGAACCGACAGTTTCCTTACAAAATGCATTAAAACAGGGCGGGATCCTCGGGTGGTGTTTGGAGCGTGGAGATACTATCTGAGCTTGCGGAGAAGGACTACGCACGCATCAGTTGCTTGGAGGAGTCACCAGGAGAGATTGTACAATTCTGAGTTCTAGGCTGTTCCCCAAGTCAACTGCAGCAGAACCTCTGAAGGTGGGATCCTACCATTCAAAAGCCTCCCTGGTGATTCTAATGTGTAGCTGCTTTGAGAGCCCGCAGTGTAAAACCCCTCCCCAGCTTGGGCTCTGGGGCTTAAACCTGAGCACACGGTGGGTGGAAAGCTGTTGGGGTAACTTACACCTCCTACCTCTAGAGCTGGCGAGTTCTCAGAACCACCCTCTGACCTTCCTCTCCAGAGCCAGAGGCTCAGCGAACACATCCTGTTCTTTGGGCTGAGCCCCGCTCCCTCTGGGCTTTCCAGGTGGCACTAGTGGTAAAGAACCTGCCTGCTGATGCAGGAGATGTAAGAGAAGCGAGTTTGATCCCTGGGTTGGGAAGATCTCCTGAAGGAGGGCATGGCAACTCACTCCAGTGCTCTTGTTTGGAGAATCCCATGGACAGAGGAGCCTGGTGGACTACAGTCCATAGGGTCGCAAAGAGTCAGACACGATTGAAGTGACTTAGCACGCATGCACGTCCTCCCTCTAGTGGGAGGAGGCCATGGGGAGGATGTGACCACTGGACACTAGCCCTGTCCTGTCTTTGGAAGGTGCTCTCTGCTCTCGTTCCCACAGTTGCAGCCATTTTCAAGGAAGCAGCCGTGAGAGGGAAGGTGTGGCTGAGACCATCTGGGCATGATCATGACTGACTTAACCCTGTTATGTCCTCTGTATAAACTGATAAGATTCTGGCAGGTGGGTGAGAAGATCTACTCATCTTACAGCCACTTAAGACAGCCATGTGTAGTCCCCTTGCTTGTTAAATCCACCGCCTACCAGTCCCACAAACTGTGGAAAATTCTTCAAGAGATGGGAATACCAGACCACCTGACCTGCCTCCTGAGAAATCTGTATGGACGTCAAGAAACAACAGAACTGGACATGGAACAACACCCTGGTTCCAAATCAGAAAAGGAGTACATCAAGGCTGTATATTGTCCCCCTGCTTATTTAACTTATATGCAGAGTACATCATGTGAAAAGCTAGGATGGATGAAGCACAAGCTGGAATCAAGATTGCTGGGAAATATCAATAACCTCAGATATGCAGAGGACACCACCCTTATGGCAGAAAGCAAAGAGGAACTAAATAGCCTCTTGATGAAAGTGAAAGAGGAGAGTGAAAAAGCTGTCTTGAAACTCAACATTAAAAAAACTAAGATCATGGCATCTGGTCCCAATCACTCTCCCATCATGGCAAATAGATGGGGAAACAATGGAAACAGTGAGAGACTTTGCTTTTTGGGGCTCCAAAATCACTGCAGATGGTGATTGCATCCATGAAATTAAAAGATGCTTGCTCCTTGGAAGGAAAGCTATGACCAACCTACACAGCATATTAAAAAGCAGAGACATTACTTTGCCAGCAAAGATCTGTCTAGTCAAAGCTATGGTTTTTCCAGTGGTCATGTGTCGATGTGAGAGTTGGACTATAAAGAAAGCTGAGTGCTGAAGAATTGACGCTTTTGAACTGTGTTGTTGGAGAAAACTCTTGAGAGTCCCTTGAACTACAAGGAGATCCAACCAGTCCATCCTAAAGGAAATCAGTCCTGAATATGCATTGGAAGGACTGATGCTGAAGCTGAAACTCCAATACTTTGGCCACCTGATGTGAAGAACTGACTCATTTGAAAAGACCCTGATGCTGGGAAAGATTGAAGGCAGGAGGAAAAGGGGACGACAGAGGATGAAATGTTGGATGGCATCACTGACTTGATGGACATGAGTTTGAGCAAGCTCTGGGAGTTGGTGATAGACAGGGTGTGTTGCAGTCCATGGGATTGCAAAGAGTTGAACTTGACTGAACAACTGAACTAACTAACCTCCCAGTCTGGAGTGGTCTGTGTCTTCCTTTAGTCTCTCCCTGCCTCCACATACGGGGGCCCCTTCTGTGAACCAACACCTGTCTGAATGGCCTGAGAGTGACATTTGTTTGTTGTGTGTCCAGCCTCCCTTTCTCTCTTTCCTATCTTGGTCTCCATTCACCCCTGGAGCATCTCCCTATTGCCCAGGACCCCAGATGTGGGCTCTGTGGGTTGGGTAATGCCTTCCAGGCCTGGGCCAATTAGAGCTTCCATCTGAACCACAGTGATTGATTCGGGAAAGGTTGTGTGACTCAAGCCAACACTCTCCAGCCTAAACAGAAGAAACCCGGGTCTTCAGCTTGAATGGCTGTGACGAGATGGTTAGCATTTTTTGAGTCTTTTGAATCATGAATCAAGAGGAGGTTTGAGTTTTTGGACAGAGCCAGCCACGGGGAAGAAGAGGAAAGAATGGACCCTGGTGAGTTCACGGGAGTCCCTGGATCAAACCAGGCCTGACATCCACCCTAGACTCTCCAGCTAAGTGCACCAATGAAGTGTCTTTTCATGTAAGTTGGTTTGGTTTAGGTTTGGTGTTGCTCATGACAGAAAGTATTCTGAGATGCGATGGCCTGCTGGTCTTCCTCTGGCTTTGGTCCTGCCTACACTCAATCCCTGCACATTTTGTTCTTCTCCACGTAGAGCTCAAGCTGCTTTGAGAGATCTTCCAGTTCAGCACCAGGAGCCAGATGGCCTGGTTCAGACCGTGGCCCAGCCAGTTGTGAGCTGTATAAACACAGGCAAGGTACTTACCCTTAGCACCTCATCTACAGTATGGACATGCTATTAATGTGCTCATTAAGTTTTCTTGACTCTGCAGGCTGGATGAAGGTCCAACAAGGAGGTGTGTTTAAAGCAGCAAGCACTGTGCGGACAATTAGCCTTGCATCCCTGTCAGGTTTTGTATCTAGATGGTCGGCATCCTCTCACCTCAGGACCTTTGCCTGCTCTTCTCTCTGCTTGGAATGCCCTGTCCTTTGGCTGCACATCCTCCAGATGTCAGCTCCCAGAACTTCCTTGTTATATATTCCCAAACCCTCCATCATCTTCTGTCCCATTATACATTAGTCTGCCATTCTGCATTTTTAGATTAGTGACTCCTTTTCTGTATCGTTTTCTAGCCTGTGAGTTTGAGGGCAGAGGATGTGTCTGTTTTTCCATGATTTGTGTGGACAGAGGAGACTGGTGGGCTATAGTCGGTGGGGCCATATAGAGTTGGACACAACACAATGCACGTATCTTCAATACCAAGGTCAGAATCTGGGTCCTCAGAAAACACATAATAAATGAATGAATGGAATGCTCTGACCACTCAGGGACATCTTGTTCCCTGGGAATAAAAGGCCTGTGACTCTGGCCAACATCACGGAGATCACAGGACAGAGAGACACCCCGGGGCACAAGACTGTGAGGCACTGCCCCGGGCTTCCTGAGTGACCATCAGGCTTCAGCAGGAAGGGCTGCAGGCACTGTGTGACCTCACGCTGGTCTTGAGGATGTAGACAGTCTTGATGACCTGATTGGGAGGGGGAGCGGGCACTTGTTCTTGGACCCACTCAGCACTTGCAGTGGGTAGCAAAGCTCTAGCAAGGTCCACGGTGGGCATGTGGCTGAGCTGTGTACCGCCTGGGGTGTAGTACATGGGCTATAACACGAACATAATTATCCTCAAAGGGCAACTGTGTCTCTTTCCCTTCTCAATGCACTTGAACATTACGAGCTTTTAATTAAAACGAAGGCAGCTGTCACTCTGTGCTAAGATCATGCATAAGAAATGAGAAGATGGAGAGGATGCTAAGAGGGACTAAGTGCTGACATTATAACACAAGGCAATTGCAATGATGTTCCATGAAATGTGTTTTGTTCTTGAAACTGGAATTGACTTTGATGGCTTTCAAAGCCTCGCTGCATTTTTGATGCATGCAGGTACTTCCTTTTCCATTCTCCAGGCTCTGCCAGGATCACTGGGGACCAGTGGCATACTGGGAGCTGGAAAGAGCATGAACTTGAACAGAACTGCGGTAAGGACGGTCCAGCTCCCAAGCCTGTCCCATGCTGGGCAGCACTGGGGACATCTGGAGTCTGGATGCAGAGGGCGAGGGTCCCAGTTCCATCATGGCTGAACAGAAGTGTTAGTGATGTCCTAAGTAAGCCGAGTCCAAGGCTATTCTCTGCTCGTGGGTCACAGTCTCCACCAGGGACAGGTCAAGATTCTCTAGGTCCAAGCTACAGACCTGGACTCTGGCCAGTGCCTAGCACCAGAAAACTTGGGGACACTTAGAAATTTAATGGATTTTCATCCAGAGCTTAAAAATTTCCTCTGCTCTCCTACTACCCTGTGTGTGCTGCCTGAAGCAAAGAGAGCAGGGAGCTCAGAGTGACCTCCCAGCAACACGTGTGAAACAGCCCCCTCACCCCACCCGGGGTGAGCGCTTCCCTCAGGGACCCAGCAGATGACACCACCTCCCAGGGTTACCTTCCTCCATCGACCCCAGCCTGGCAAGTTATCCACAGCTCTGTGAGTGCTGACTTACAGCAGGGAGAGCCTTTCCAGGTCACTGCAAAGGTGAAGAATAAAAATGCTCCCGGGACAGAAAGCCCAAGTACAGCATCACTCCCCATCTTTCATCAACAACCTCCTCGTGAGGGTCCCTGGCCTTGTCTTTTCTCTGAGCTGTCAGGGTGGATGCAGGAAACACCAGTGTTCCCTCATGGAACACCAACACATCCCTATTCCTGGGGATGCCCAGGGCCTCCTACCACCTGAGGGCCCTCCATATTGTGGCCCAGCAGTCACAACATCCCAATTAAGCCGACTTCTGATAATTGGGCTTCCTTGGTGGCTCAGGTGGTAAAGAATCCACTTGCAATGCGGGAGACCTAGGTTCAGTCTCTGGATTGGGAAGATTGTCTGGAGAAGGGAATGGCTACCCACTCCAGTTTTCTGGCCTGGAGAATTCCATGGATTGGCAGTCCTTGAGATCGAAAAGAGTTGGACACGACTGAGTGACTCACTTTCTGATAATTGGGGGGCACCTGTACAGGCCTTGGCAGCAGAGTATCACCGGGCAAGATTTATTAAGTAAGTGCAGGAGGAAATCCACGTAATTTCTGCACCCAGGAAGTTGAAAGAGAAATCAACTGACAGAAGTTGTTTTATTTAAACATCTTCATTGTCTTGTCTGTGGAAGATCAAAGGGTTATGGTTTAGAATTATGACACATTATACAAAGGGCTTCCCTGGTGGCTCAGTGGCCCAGAATCTGCCTGCAATGCAGGAGCCACAGGAGACACAGGTTCAATCCTTGGGTTGGGAAGATCCCCTGGAGGAGGGCATGGCAACTCACTCCAGCATTCTTGCCTGGAGAATCCCCATGGACAGAGGAGCCTGGTGGGCTGTAGTCCACAGCATTGCAAAGAGTCAGACACAACGGAGCACACACGCATCACATATGCATATCAAGGAGACACAGAATGCATCCATCTGTCTCTCATGACCAAACACTACAGCCGAGCTGCTGGCTCTTCTCTGCCCCCACCCCTGGTTTCCAAACATAGTGTGTCTCCCCAACATCTGACTGTCAGGTGGGCAAGAAATATTGGGCCCTTATCTGGCCCTTTTCCAACCTTTGTGTCTGATTCAGGGGCTGGAGTCAGCTTGAGTACCTGTCACATATGTGCTGCCCAGGTGGGTAACCAGCAGGTGTGTGTCCTGGGAGTGGTGTCTGGGAGTGTGAGAATGGAATACTTGCATCTATATCAGTAAACAAGGATGTCACAGTCATCAGTGATTGTGGCCCTTCATTATGAGCCAGTGAGTCCTGAGGAAAGGAAGCTCAGGATGTGAAAACACAAGATACTGGCCCTAGATAGCTGAGGTGCATACAAAAGGAATGAGTTCAGTGAGCCCAGACCCTTGCATTTTTCCCACTCATAGAGAACACTAAATTCCTTAACTTGGGATATTTAGTTTTCTTCAATCAACAATAATCTTTTAATGTTCAGACTCCCTGCCCTTTGTTGCAAAACTTTTATATAACCTGGCTCCTCCCCTTGCCTCCTCAGAGTAGTTCTCTCAGGATTACTTGAGATGCTGCCTCCTGGGCTTAAATCCTAAAAATTTCTGCTGAATAAAACATAACTCTCAAACTTTTAGGTTGTGTGTAATTTTCCTGTCGAAAGTGTTCCCTGTGGGAGCTGCCTGCATGGTCTCATTCCAGTGTGAATTTCCCGTAGGCGTTAAGGGCTGCAGATGTGTGTTACCTAAGCTCGCCCTGCACGTGTAATGCTGTTTGCCACCGGCGTGTGCCACACTGTGGGCCTTTTGCTCGTGATCTCTGTGCCCCTCGTGTGTGTTCTGTGTGAGTGTCTTGTCTGTGGGTGCCTCCCGCACGCTGTTGTCCAGATGTCTCTGTATGGACTACCTGTGAGCTACATTTAAGCTGCTCTGTTGTGACCATGCTACCTGACCCCATGTTCCCTTCTTGCTACCTGACTACGTATCTCCTGTATGTGTGTGTGCGTTGTCTCTATGTGTGCTACCTGGTTGGGACTCTTTCAGTATTTTCTCATGTGTCACATGTGCTACTTGTATGTCACCCATTTGGGGTGCAGTCTACACGTGTACTCACGTGGGTGAGGGGTGTGTTGCCTATGTATGTTACTGTTACACCGTGGACTGATTGTGAATGCTGTCTGTGATACCCGAATCCAGCTTTCTATGTGTTACCTGGACATTTCCATCTTGTGTGTTACGTGTATATGCCGTGTGTGTGTTGCTGCCTATGTGTCACTGTGTGAGTGTTCTCTGTGCCCTGTTCATGTGTGTCCTGCCAGCCTGGAGCAAATCCTGATGCTCACTCTGATTGGAGATGCTGAGGCCACATGAGCAGCTCTGACCAGTCACTGAAATAAGGGCAGGGCTTTACTTGACCTGACCTGGAGCCCAGGGTGCTCTGCCTGGATCACGGATCTGAGCTTGGGAGGCTAATTCCCTGGTGAAACTTGAGGCATTCCTAGAAGGAGAGGTGGATGCTGAGATATGTCCTTCACAGAATCTATGTCAGTGCCCTGGAGGCTGCCTGCTACCCTGGCATGGGGCCCTGAAGGCAGGAGAAGAGGGGATCCCACCTGGGGCCTTTTCTTCTCACTTCTGGTCCTGGGCATGCATCTCTGAGACCCGCTGACCTTAGCCAGAGCCTGGGACCCACTGGGACTACAGTGTCCTCTACAGTTCTGGCCAGAGCTTGGCCATCCTGCCCCCTGTCCTGCCCTTTCTCTGGTCCTGAAGATTCCCTACCAGGCTCCTCACAGCCCCGTCACAGACTAATGCTTCTCTGAGCCTACCTGTAGTGTGCTCCTTAAAATGGTACTTTCATATTTTAAGGTTTAGACCCAAGTGTATCAGTATGAAGATTCAAGGCTTTGTGCATTGACCTAATATAAATTATACTGAGCTCCGGACGGTCTTGAGGCTCTAATGAAATTTGAAATTTTAATGTGATTCATGAACTTGGAAGCTGATGAATCATCCACAGACGCCCAAGGTATCAGCGACCCACAGACTGTGGCCGTGTGTATGGAAGCGAAACCCCAGTGCTGGGATTCTCCACTCATTATAGAAAGCAGAAATGCTGTCTAATGAGATGCAAAGCTCAGAAAGCTCTAGAATCACAATGAGAAATTCAGGTGGGACCGGCTCCCAGAAGCAAGGTCTAAGCGGGGCTACAGTAACCCTGGTCCTAGTGAGGTGAGCACATTCCCGCAGTGGCAGGCATGTCCTCGGGTGGAGAAAGTACCCAGGCTGACTGCCCGCCCTGCATCTGCCTTCGGTGCTGCTGGGGAGACCCCACATCAGCAGCTAAGGAGCAGGAAGCCCAAAAGACAACAGCTGAGTCCCACACAGCGCTCAGACCTCCACCCACCTCCAGAAACGTCTGAGGCTCAGCCTTTTATGACCCCCTCTTCATGGGCGTGGCTGCCTCTCTGGAGGGCTTCCCACCTCCCAGGAAGCTCCTCCAGACCCCCTGTCTGCTCCTGATGCTCCCTCCTCTGAGCCTCCACAGCACAGGACACAGCCCCATAGAAGAGTGCTCATCTCATTCCCTTGCCTTGGAGTTGGTCTCACCCACCTGGAATAACAGGATTGCTGTTATCCCGTTATTGCTGTTATGGAGGTCATGAGTTCCTTCCAACCTAGAGCATCTGACATCCTTGTCAAGCTCCTCCAGCCTCTGACATGGTGACTGGCAGCAGCAGCCTGGGTCTTGTGGTGACTGTGGTGAGCAAAGCACCCCTGTCAGTCCCTGACTGACACAAAGCTTGGGTGAGAAATGGACTGTTATTTTTAGCACTGAGACATGGGGGTTCTATGTGACTGCTGCAAACCTCTGTGTGCATCCATTGAAAGCAAATTTTATAATCGACTGGGAGTCTTGGGCAGCAGGCAAAGTTTCCTTCACAACCATATTTAGCTATCGCCCTGTTATCTTCTGTTCCAGGGCTAAGTACTGGAACCCATGTTTCCTAGAACATCCTCTTCTGCAAGGATTAGGGTTTGTTTTTTATTTGCTTCAGGTACGTCTATTTTTATTAGTTCTGATGTGTTTACTTTTTACATCAATTCCAATCAGTCTTTTTCAAAAGTATTCATTTATTTATTTGTGTTTCAGTGTTCTCCCTCTGTTACAGAGATGGGGAATTTCATTCTAACCTTGGCATCCATTTAATCTCTCCTCTGGGCTCTCAGACACTTTTCTTCTATGGTTTTTCACAGCTAATGAACATGGTTTAGAGTGTTTCTGTTAAGTGGGCTCACCTCTAAGTGGAGAGCTCACTATTTGTAAACAAGGTGCTTGAAATTGTGTTACTAACCACTCAAGTCAGTAAGATGTGGGGAGGTGTATGCAACTGGTCAAGTGACATGCTCAGAAACACATAGCTGTTGACATTATAAATTTAAGAGAAGACATACATGTTTAAGCAAACTCTGGGAGATAGTGAAGGACAGAGAAGCCTGGTGTGCTGCAGTCGATGGGGTCACAAAGAGTCAAATAGGACTGAGCAACTGAACAACAACAAATACATATTTAAAGAGATACACTGTAGAAATCAATTTAGAAAAGGTTAAGTAGAACAAATAGTCATGTTTGCATTCAGACAGAATCACTCCACATCTGCTGCTGGTCAGTGTCCAGGTTTATAAATTAATACAAGTGTTTTCCATGACCACTGGGGATGGGGCACATGCCCCACCTGGAGTGATCATGCACAAATTCACCCTGTAGACCCTGGGAGCAGGCTAGAGGTCGGTGTGTGGGAATAACCAGCATTGGTAGGAGCTGGCTGGGTGTCAGGACCACCAGGAGCTCACATGTGTGACCTTCATCTTCACACTGGCATATGAGACATCCTTCACTCTATGAGGAAACTGAGTCCAAGAATTGGCCTTGGCCTTGTATTTAATAAGGAGGCCAGGACAGGTCTGTACTCACACACATCACAATGGACAGTGGTCAGTGTGATATGTGCAGAATTGGAGGAGGGGGAGACAGAAGGGGCCCACATGGTAAGGACACTGAGGATGGTGTTCGGTGGGTGTGACACAGCCCCCACCCAGGGGATGGGGTCCCTGCTACAACTTCAACCTTGCTGAAGACAAAACCTCCTCCATCACCAAACAAATGTGCACTGAGTACCTCCCACATGGTAAGGAAGGTTCCAGAAATTGTGAAGGAGACATTGAACAGGTCACATAAGTTCTTGCCCTGTTGGAGTTGATACTCTAGATGGGGGAGGAGCCCCGCAGTGATCATGGGACAGAACCATGGACATTGTGACTCCAGGTGTTGATGTGTGTTCTAAGGACAATGATGCAGGGTGATGTGATAGATAGATATGTGTGTGTGTGTGTGCGTATGTGCATGTATAGGTGTGTGTGCACATGTGTAAAAATGTGGTGTGTGTGGAGGTGTAGATGTGCAGGTGTGTTATGGTATGTGTGGGTGGAGGTGTTAGTGCATAAATCTGTAATGTGTGTGTATGTGTGTGTGTGCATGCACACTTTCTAATTTAGAGTGAGCAGCCAGAAAAAAAAAGCCCCTCTGAAAGTTGATAGCTGAGATTGATCTCGAGGAAAAGTGGTCCAGGAAGAAGGAATAGAAAGAGCAGAGGAGCTGGGGTGGGGACTGGGGTGGGCCAGGAGAGAGAGGAGCAGCTTCTTGGGAGGAGGTGTGGGAGACAAAATGGGTGAGGCCACCTATATGGAGTTTCGGGCAAAAGGAAGCAGTTTGGGTTTTTAATTTAATTCTTGTAAGAAGTCCTTGGAACTTTTATAAAAAGCTTTGTTGAGAAAAAATTGACATACAACAATCTGCTCACAAATAAAATGTGCACTTTGATGAGTTTTGATGTACATGTATCCCGGTGAAAACATCATCATGATCAAGATAGTGAATATGTCCCATTCTTCCCCAAAGTGTCCTTCAGGCATATCCCTTGATGCTCACTGTCTGCTGGTAGACAGAGCGTGTCTGCAAGCACAGCCCCTAGCTGATGAATGACAAGATTCAGTGTATCAGCATCCCTACTCCTTTGCCCCTTGGGAGGGGGAAGAACTGCAAGAGTGTCCACACTGAATGTGACTCCCCGGTGGGATCAAGTTCTAATTGCACTCAGAGGTAACTGACTTCATAACAGACCCTCTGTGACCTTGTTACCCCCTCTCCCTATAGTGTTTGCTGAGATCCCTTCCCAAATGCACAACATGACCTTGAATCTGTGCTCCCGGCCAGCTTCTAGGGGGAAATAGACTAAGTAACTATGCATCTGAGGTCAGCCCTCCAGGATTTATAAGATACTGGATGTGGGATGAAGCAAAGGGGGAAATCATGGATGAAGCCCAAACCTCTGCCCTGAACACGAAGGCAGCTTTGCTGTTGAGAAGAGGGTTATGTGAAAGAGAAAATTCCAGGACGGGAGACATGCCAATAAAATCCTGATGGTCACATAGTCAGACACTTCCTCAGCAGCCCCAGGATAAAGGGCTGTGAAATTTCTGGAATTTCAATAGCCCCAAGCTCCAGATCCCCAGTGGGTCTCTTCAAGTCTGCCTGAGAGCTTTAGAGAATTTCTCTTTTTATCATCTACTAGCAATGGATTGTTCAAGTAGCTACCAGTGAGCACTCTTCATTTCTGTGTAATATGTCCAGACACTCCTGGAAATTATTTCATTAGTGGCCTCATTTTCAACCACAAGTCGCTTTATTAAGGTTCCTCCTAGGAATTAAATTCCCATGCTTGGTCTCTATTTCATTTCAAGGTTTAGTTAAATTTTTTTTTTTCAGTCCTTTGTGAGGTAATGGAATGCGTGTGTGCATCTAACCGGCAAATGGGTTTCGTAAACTTTGGGTTTGTCAGTGGTATTCTGGTTGGGAAATTTTTTTAAACTGAAGTATAGTTGACTTACAATACTACAATAGATTCAGGCTACAGCAGAGTGATTCAGTATTTATACAGATTATACTCCATTAGAAGTTATCACAAAGGAATGGCTGTATTTGGGCTTCCCAGGTGGCACTACTGGTAAAGAACCTGTCGATCAATGCAAGAGACATAAGAGATGCAGTTTCGATCCCTGGGTCAGGAAGATTCCCTGGAGGAGGGCATGGCAACCCAGTCCAGTACTCTTGCCCAGAGAATCGCAATGGACAGAGGAGCCTGGCGGTCTGCGGTCCATAGTGTCACACAGAGCAGGACATAACTGAAGCAACTTGGCACAGTGGCTGCAATTACCTGTGCTGAACATCTTCGTTGACTGTCTATTTTATAAATAATAGTTTTTATCCCTTAATCCTATACCCCTATCTTGCCCTTCCCTCCTTCCCTTGCCCCACTGGTAAACAATTTTTTATTTATTTATTTATTTATTTTAAAAGTTTGTTGGCAATTTTTAATTTTTTTAATTTTATTTTTTTTTCATTTAATTTTTATTAGTTGGAGGCTAATTACTTTACAATATTGTAGTGGTTTTTGCCATACATTGACATGAATCAGCCATGGATTTACATGTATTCCCCATCTCAATCCCCCCTCCCGCCTCCCTCTCGATCCCGTCCCTCTGGGTCTTCCCAGTGCACCAGGCCCGAGCACTTGTCTCATGCATCCAACCTGGGCTGGTGATCTGTTTCACCCTAGATAACATACATGTTTCGATGCTGTTCTCTCGAAACATCCCACCCTCGCCTTCTCCCACAGAGTCCAAAAGTCTGTTCTGTACTTCTGTGTCTCTTTTTCTGTTTTGCATATGGGGTTATCGTTACCATCTTTCTAAATTCCATATATATGTGTTAGTATAATGTAATGGTCTTTATCTTTCTGGCTTACTTCACTCTGTATAATGGGCTCCAGTTTCTTCCATCTCATTAGAACTGATTCAAAAGGTAAACAATTTTTTAAAATATTTATTTATTTTTATTTATTTACTTATTTTTGGCTGTTGGGTCTTCATTGCTGTGCATGGGCTTTCTCTAGCTGTGGAGAGCAGGGGATAATTTCTAGTTGCATTGCATGGGCTTCTCACTGTGGTGGCTTCTCTTGTTGTGGAGAGTGGGCTCTAAGACACTCTGGCTTCAGTAATTGTGACAAACAGGCTCATTAATTGTGGCACACAGGCTTAGTTGCTCTGAGGTATGTGGGATCTTCCCGGACCAGGTATCGAACCGATGTCCCCTGCATTGCAAGATGGATTCTTAACCACTCTACCACCAGGAAGCCTTGAACAATTAAAAAAAAGAAACAACCAACTTTAACCTTTTTCCCCCAAATGCATATACCACAGGAAACAAGAGGCCAAAACTTATTCTTTGGGCAAAATCTTGTTCTTTGGAGATCTTGTCCAATAGATTATTACTCAAAGTTCACGCATTGCTCGTTACACATCCAAGGCACTTGAAGGTTACACCACTTCACTGGGGCAGCCCTACATCCTGTAAGGTTTTTGTTTGTTTTGTAAAGAAAAAAATTGTTAAGATATTTTTTCCTTTATTATCATACATTCCTACAGTCATCTAATGTTTACCAAGAAACTATTGTGCATCTGAACTTGTGCTAGTGCTCCTGAAAGAAAGATAACTACACGGCCATTCCCTTCTAAACTTGTAGTCTGCTGGAAAGACTAAAATGTAGCCTCTAATATGCGTTCTCCCTCTAATTTCCCTAGCCTAGTATTTGATAGTCTCCCCTGAGCTGGAGACTGCATTCCCCAGGCTCCTTTGCAGTGAGTTATGGTCATGTGACTAAGTGCTGGCCAATGAGATGTTGGCAGGTGTGATGCTCTCACTTACTTTTAAGGAAGCTGACCACACTCCACTTCCTGTCCCTTTCCCCTCCTGTAAGCTGGGTTGCAGATATGAGGATGGGGTCCCAAACGTGGCCTTATGGACTAGGGTGATGTCCCAGGGAAGGCAGAACAGTGAGATGGAAGGGACTTTGGACCCTCTGCCAGCCCCAACTTTCCTTTGGGATGGAGGGCTGACCTCTGATCTTGCTCTGACAAGCCTATGGAGCCTCAGGTGAAACAGCCACATGAATATGCTAACAGAGGCCCCTGAATAGACATTGGAATACTGCAATCCTTACTCTAATAAGTGTGACAGGTGTGATGTGAGCTCAAGAAGCATCAAAGTCAGTGTGCAAGAGATCGGAAGGCTGGAAACTGGAATCAGCCTACAGACCTTCCACTCTCTCCGTACCCCTCACTCTTGGTCTCTGCTCTATTTCCCCAGGTAAATGTGCTGGTCCGCTGCACTAAACACCCTCCACCCCTTCCTCTCACTTATTCCCTCCAAGGCTGGCATCACTGTCTCTGTGAGGCTGAGCCTGGTGTGCCTGCTCACAGCAGTGTCCTCAGGACCTAGAAGGGATATGGCAGGTGATAAATAAATATGTCTTGGCTACCTCTATGAGCAGTTACTGTGCATGGTGATACATCTGTTATGGGGAGCATGATCGCCCAGAGGAGGGTGTTCAAGATCCTCTGGTGAAGCCAGGGAAGGTTTCCTGGAGGAGGGGGCTCCGTGAAGGGAGATTTTCCAGGCTGTCAAGGGGAGAGGACATTGCAGGTATGGGAAGCATGGGGACCCGGGCTCAGAGAGTGAACACAGTGGGTGACTGAGGACCACTCTGGGGCAGCAGGAGGTGGAAGGAGGGGCTGGGGCAGCAGATAAGTCTCAAAGGAGACAAGGGAGAGCCTCTGAAGGGTGTGACATGAGTGGCTAACACCAGATCTGATGTTAAAAATATCATCTGGAGGCCTGGTTGGGGGTTTCTGGGCTGATTTGTCAAATAAGAAATTTCCTAGAGCAGAGATTGTAAAGTGTGGAGGTCACACTGGCTGGGTGACCTCCAAATGCTTAGCCTGGTCAGTGCTGGAACAATTTGAGTTAGTTTCCAGTGCTTAAAAATTAAGAAGTTTTTGCCTAAAATGGTCATTTCTGTATGTTGCTAAGGAGTCAGGGCTCAGATCCTGTATAGCAGAACCCCGAGCCCCATCCCACATGGCAGCCACGGCTGGTGCCGTGCAGTGGACGCCCCCCAACCCCGCCACCATGGGGCGCACACTTACCACTGCCCCAGCCCCACCTGGTCCACAGTTTCCTGTCACCACCTGCCTGAGGGTGTCCTGAGGGTTCACCTTTGCATCAGTTCATATTCACTGAATGGACTCTTGGAAGTTTGATATCCATCTTAATCTTGAAAGGGTTTGACCCTCAAGTCAGAGGATGGGGACAGACAAGCAGTTCATCACATCACAGCACAGCATCCCACTGGGGAAACAGAGCTTGAATCAAGGAGAACCTTGATTCAAGGAGAACCTTGAATCAAGTCCATGATGGTGTGACAGGGAGGATAACGGCCCCAAAGGTGTCCACACCCTGACCCTCAGGACCTGTGACTGTGTTAACTTACATAGGAAAGGGGGTCTTGCAGATATGATTAGGGGTTCAGATCTTGAAATACAGTGTACATTCTGGATTATCCAGATGGGCCCAATAGAATCCATCAATTCTTAAAATATGACAATGTCTCATTAGTATTAATCCCAGAACATCCTCTGTGACTTGTAACAGGATTACTGCCCTCTGAAGAACACAACCCGTTCTTAGGATGAAGCTAAGCCTATGTCCCAGGCATGGACATGACAAGGACGTGGACGGTACACCCAGGACCTTGGCCCCTCCCCAATTTCCCCAACACTCACTCTTTCTACTGGCATTGCTGACTGTGTACTGTGGACCAGGTCCTCCCTCGGTGCTGAGTGTGAGCAGCACAGCAAAGATCAAGTGCAGCAGATGAACCCATGGGTCAGAGATTCCAGGAGGTGGAGACAGAGAAGGGCAGAGGGAGGAAGTCTGCACCATGCGGACTCCAGGAGGGAGGTCACTGTGACTTCACCCCAGACGTTACCAGTAGGATTCCCAGGAGACTGGCTGAGTTCTCATCAGTGTGACAAACCTCTGCTGTGTCCTGTAGCCACAGGCCTCACCCCGGCATCTCCCTGAGTCTGGGAGAAGCAGCAGCACTGTCCTGTGGGCTGGAGGGGATGGGCCTTCCTGAGAGATCTGAGGTCTCAGGGAGCAGGGCATCCTGGATGGTGGGAGGGGAGCGAGTAGGGGTGAGGTGCACCCAGAAACTGGGGAAGGGGAGATGTCCTGTGGTAAGGCCGGAGGATTCCTAGAGGGATGGCCCACTGCATCTGGGGTCAGTTAAGTAGTTTGCTTCGTGTGAGTGACTATGGGAGAGAGAAATAAGGCAGAGAGAGAGAAGGGGGAGGTGATTCTGACTGACAAGGATGTGGAGGGCACTCTGACAAGGTTGAGTATCATCAGCTCTCCCTTGGGTATAAATTAAAAATCATATCAAGTGAGTGGACTCAACTCAGGGAGACTCTCCTTCCAGATGACAGACAGGAGGAACAAGATGGGAAGAAATGAAAGGAATGTTCTGACTCAATGTTAATAGCCCACAGGCATGTGTGAAAGGAGAGATTAGAGGGAATCAGAAAATCAATTTTAATCTAAGAGGGAAAAAAATACAGTGGTCTCATGTTTATATTATTATTGCTTTGCTATACCCAGTTTCTGTTATCTTTCTAAGTCAGGGCTGATGCATTAGGACTGAGAGGATAAGAAATATGGGTCGAGACAGTCAGGTGAGGAACAAAAATGTACATTGAACATGCAATTTTTAATTCAGTCAAAGGTGCTATTTCTGAGAAAATTGGGAAAGTACATGGAAAAAGCCTTGAAATCTGGTGCTTTTTCTCAAATACCCTGAAACACAGTGTGACAAATTTTCTCTGCACCTTTTGTGGCAAAGTCCGTCTTGTGAGTGTGAAGTTACCAACCACTGAATTTACAGAGTATTTCCTGAGTGGCATGCTTTTTGCTAAGGGGCTTAGATTGATCAGCTCTTTGCATCCTCTCCTGGTAAGGTATGTTCTTCTATCATCCGCCCTTACCATTGAGGAAGCTGAGTCACAGAGAGCTTTCAAATTTGGCAAAAGGCCACACATATACCCCAAGCTAGGCTGTAAGCACCTGGGATGGAGCTTGGTGTTGAGGAGCCAGACCATGCATAGGGGCCATGCAAGTATTGGGTTGGCCAAAAAGTTCATTCAGGTTTTTCTGGAAGGTATTACTAAAAACCTGAATGAACATTTTGGCTAACACAGTAGTATTAAATACCTAATAATAAATATTAAATAATATTGCATTCAGTTCCTTAAAAATCACTTAAATTGCCCATCACGGAAAGAGATCACTGTGGTTTTTTTTTCCATTTATTTTTAATTGAAGTGTAGTTGGTTTACATTGTTGTGTCAGTTTTTTCTTTTTTTGCCGTACAGCAAAAGTGACTCAGTTAAACACATATATACATTCTTTTTTAATATTCTTTGTAAACCATCATGGAAGAGATCGCTGTTTTTGTTTTGGTTATCTGTCAAGCATCAGGTGAAGTCCATGCCTTGTTTGTGAGGCCATGCTGAACGAAAAACCCTGAAGTTTTAAATCCTGGGCTCACCCGGCGGTGATGAGATGTTTACCCAAGGCGGGACAGGGGAGGGACAGCAGGTTCCCGTCACCCATCCCCTCTGCATCTGAGACATTAACTCCTAGATCCAAACTGACCCCAATGGTTAAAATGTTGGTCTATCATCTCCCACTCCTCCAGTTCCCTTGTTGAGTGTATACATTTGGTGTTATTAGCTGGATGAGCGTGTGCAGGAATCCCACTGTGTGCCCCAGAGTTTAGTAGAAGGTCCTTTGATCAACGGAGTGAACCCCACATTGGCCTCCCCCTCCTGCATCTGTGGACTAGTGCTGGGCATGTGGAGCACATGCTAGGACAGCCCTTCTCAGGCTCCTGCCTGGGCTGGTGCTGGTCAAACAGGAGTCTGTGTGTCTGATCCCAAACCTGCCAACTCCAAACCTGTACTTGGATTCGGTTGCTTCAATAAACCCTCTTAAGCCAGTGGATCATTGTTACTTTTGCAAAACTTAAATCCAAAGCCTTAGAATCCTTTTAATAAAATAGAGGAGAGCCTGGCTTTGGGGAACTGAGATTTATGCTTTGATGCCCAGCTTTTCCAAGCTCAACCTTGGGTGACCTCTAACTCATCTATCACCCGTCAGCTCTGCCCTCCCTCCTGCTCCTCCTTCCATCCTCCACGGCCACATTAAACCTCCCAAGTGAGGGAGCAAGTGGATGGATACAGGTGTGTAGGCGGGACCCCAGATGTTCCCAGAGCACAGGGCCCGCGGGCATCCCTTTGTCCTCTCTCCATGTTCCACCTCCATCCCTTCATCCCACACAAGGGAGGGAGCAGGCTCCACGCCCACTGGACCATCCCACCAGAGCCGTGGGGTCCTTCCTGGAGACAACCCAGCTCAATTGGGGTGGTTCACCCAGCAGACTCAAGAGGGCAACTCTCCTGTTTTTGGGAGCAGCCACAGGCTGGCCTTCTGTCTACCAGCTGGAACTCCATGAGCCTCTCAGACCACAGGCTATTCCCTGCTCCTGCTCTGCTGAGCTGGGCTCAGACCTGGAGGCTGGGGAGGTGAGTTCTGTGAAAACACAGAGTAATATTTCCCTTACAATCCTGCAGCCCTGTCTCTGGGGTTCATCCAAAAATAGCCCCATCTTCTAACTTGAGAAACAGACAGATAGAGAAAGAGATCCCAATCCTGGGGCATCCTCCTGATGCCTGCACCACCTCCTTAATCTGTTCTGACTGAGGGTCAGGCCCTGGAAAGATGCCATGTATGTGAAATTTCAGTGTTGACCCATCATGTGTGCATGTGTGCTAAGTTACTTCAATTGTGTCCAACTCTTTTTGACCCCATGGACTATAGCCCGCCAGGCTACTCTGTTCATGGAATTCTCCAGGCAAGACTAGTGGAGTAGGTTGTCCTCCAGGGGATCTTCCCTACCCAGGGATCGAACCCAGGTCTCCCTCATTGCAGGCAAATTCTTTTTCATCTGAGCCACCAGGGAAGCCCAAGAATACTGCAGTGGGTAGCCTATCCCTTCTCCAGAGGAACTTGGAGCTCCTCTGAGCTTTCAGCTGAAGTTGAACATCCTTAAGCCTTAGTATCCAGTTTGGGAGATGGGGCCCTGTAATGAGCCCTCCCAGCTCTGGGCCAGATGAGATGCCCATGGTCCTGCCTCCATCATGGAGGATCACTCAGCTTAGCTCCCCATAGCTTCACATCAGTACAGACCAAATGCTCTGAGGCTAGGCAGGTGGGACCAGCATTGAATCCCAGGCAGTGTGTGCTTCATGGGGTCAGCCAGGGGTGGTGATCCCGGGTTGGTGATGTATGATTTGTGCATCAGCAGGGTGTTCTGACTCCAGTATTCTTGCCTGGAGAATTCCATGGACAGAGGAGCCTGGTGGGCTATAGTCCATGGTGTCGCAAGAGTCGGACACAACTTAGCAACTAAACCACCACCACCACCAGGGTGCTCTGATGTACAGACACTGAGGACATCAGCTTCTGCCCATGATCAGTGGTGAACACTATTTATTCCCAGTCCAAGTTCATCCCACCCATCAGTTACAAGGGAAGAAAATCACATTTGAGAGACAGGCACAGTGCTGTATGTTGTACTTAAAACTATAATGCTATGAAATCTCAGTATGTCTAGACATAAAGAAATTGAATTTGATTATTTAACTACATTTCTTGTTGCTCATAGGGAGAATGCTGTTTTCTAAAGACCATCTGGCTCATTCATTGAGAGTACTGTTTTAAGAGCTGCACCCTCAAGAGTCCCTCGGAGTCCCTGAGAGTCTCAGAGTTTGCCCTGGAGGGTCCTCCTGGACAGATATTACTCCCATCTTGACCTGTTTGCTCTCAGATCCCTACTTTTCCCCAGATCCTCTGTGTCCTGGGCCAACGCCCTGGAGTAGGCTGGTCTCTGCCTGGATTAACCTGGGAGAGGCAGTGGTGGAGTGGGGGGAAGGGAGCCCAGAGGATGGAGGAGGGAAAGGGGGAGAAGGAGGGGGAGGGGGAGAGGGACAGGGAGAAGAGGGGGAGGGAAGGGGAGGCGGGGAGGGAGGGGAGGGGAGGGGAGGGGGAGGAAGGGGGAGGGGGAGATAAGGGTCTGGAATTCTCAAGGAGGAAGAAAGGACAAACATCTTTTTTTTCTCTACACTCCTTAGTCTTAGTCACATAAATTTTTTTTTCCTTTAAGCCCAGAACTGATGATTACACAAGGAACAACTCAGTTTAAACTCTGTACTAAGGATTATATAGCAACAATGTATCCTGCTTAAGTACAGTTTTTCCTTTCTGAAAACCTGACTAATCCTGTTATCTTAAAATGTAAACTATGGGAGTGGGTCTAGTGAGATCTTTACAACCTCCAGGCATCCTTTTGATTTATTGTAATAACTAATTAAAAAGTATATAACTCCCTTGCTAACACTAGCAAGGGGGGCACTCTCCATCCCCCTTTTGATGTCAGACGCTTTCTCTGCTCCTTTTCATACTTTAATAAAACTCTGCTACACAAAAGCTCTTGAGTGATTGAGCCTGGTCCCTGATCCCAGTGTTAAATCTTCTTCAGAGATCACTAATCCGACACCATTCACCATAAGCTATCATAACCATCTCATCCTCTGTTGTCCCCTTTTCCTCCCGCCTTCAATCTTTCCCAGCACCAGGGTCTTTTCAAATGATTTGGTTCTTCACATCAGGTGACCAAAGTATTGGAGTTTCAGCTTCAGCATCAGTCCTTCCAATGAATATTCAGGACTGATTTCCTTTAGGATTGACTGGTTGGATTTCCTTGCAGTCCAAGGGGCTCTCAAGAGTCTTCTCCAACACCACAGTTCAAAAGCATCAATTCTTTGGCACTCAGCTTTCTTTATAGTCCAACTTTCACATCCATATGTGACTACTGAAAAAACCATAGCCTTGACTATACGGACCTTTGTTGGCAAAGTGATGTCTCTGCTTTTTAACATACTGTCTATGTTGGTCATACCTTTTCTTCAAGGAGCAAGTGTCTTTTAATTTCATGGCTGCAGTCACCATTTGCAGTGATTTTGGAGCCCAAAAAAATAAACTCTCAATTTTTCCATTGTTTTCTCATCTATTTGCCATGAAGTGATGGAACCTTATGCCATGATTTTAGTTTTCTGAATGTTGAGTTTTAAGCCCACTTTTTCACTTTCCTCTTTCACTTTCTTCAAGAGGCTATTTAGTTCTTCTTCCCTTTCTGCCATAAGAGTGGTGTCATCTGCGTATCTGAGGTTATTGATATTTCTCACAGCAATATGGATTCCAGCTTGTGTTTCATCCAGCCCAGCATTTCGCATGATGTACTATACAGCCTTGATGTACTCCTTTCCTGATTTGGAACCAGTGTGTTGTTCCATGTCCAGTTCTAACCATTGCTTCTTGACCTGCATACAGATTTCTCAGGAGGCAGGTCAGGTGGTCTGGTATTCCCATCGCTTGAAGAATGTTCCACAGTTTGTTGTGATCCTCACAGTCAAAGGTTTTAGGTGGAGGAATAAGACAGGGAGGCCACTTTCTCCCCCATAGATTCATCAAAAGAGTATTTGAATGCTGAGCAACTTCCACAAAACAACTTCTGAACACTGGCGGAGGACACCAAGCATCCAGAAAGGCAGCCCATTCTCTTCAGAAGGAGGAAGGACAAAATATAAAAGATAAAAAGAGAGACAAAAGAGTTAGGGACAGAGACCTGTCCTGGGGAGGGAGCTGTGAAGGAGAAGAAGTTTCCACACAGTTGGAAACCCTCTCACAGGTGGGTCTGTGAGGAGTTCTGGAATATCAGAAGGCAAAAAAAAATCCACACAATACATGCCTAACCACAACTGCAGAAAAGAGAATTTTCCCGTGAAAGACTCTAATCTAACAACCTAATGCACAGCCTGCCTGCTCACAGAACAAAGGATTGAGTGAATACCAAAGGAGAGCCAGCCTGCTGCGGACCAGCCCCTCCTCGCCCGGAGGCAGAGAGGCAGGCTTGCGACAGCCAGAGCCGCAAGGCAAGGGACCGCTGCAATCTCAGCCCCAGAGATGGCATCTTCAAACAAACTGTGAGCAGGCTCCCAGCTGCTAACCACATCTTCCTGAGATCCTGGATGGTTGACATCCACCAGGAGCGTCGCTGCCTGAGATCAGCTCTCCAGAGGACACATATGGCAAAACCTGAGACGGTGCCCTCAACCAAGTTGCCGGGACCCGGGGAGGTGATTAAGACACACGGCTCACCTGGGATAGTGCACACGCCAAGCACCTGGTCACCTGAGCTACTCAGACCTGGGAAGGGCACGAAATGCACGCCCAACCCACAGAGACTGAGCCAGAACTGTGTCTGAGCGTCTCCTGCAGAGGTACGGGTCAGCAGTGGACTGCTACAGGGGCAGGGGCTCTGGGTGCAGCAGACCTGGGTGTGGCATAAGCCCTCTTGGAGGAGGTCACCATTAGCCCCACCACAGAGCCACCAGAACTTACACAGGACTGGAGAAACAGACTCTTGGAGGGCACAAACAGAACTTGTGTGCACCAGGACTAGGAGAAAGGGGCAGCGACCCCACAAGAAACTGACGCAGACTTGCCCATGAGTGTCCAGGAGTCTCCAGCAGAGGCATGGGTCGGCGGTGGCCTGCTGCAATCTTGGCAGCACTGAATGCAGCAGCGTGTGCATGGGGCCTTTTGAAGGAGGTTGCCATTACCTCCACCATAGTTTGGCCTCAGGTCAAGCAACAGGGAGGGAACACAGCCCCGCCCATCAACAGAAAAGTGGATTAAAGATTTACTAAGCATGGCCCCACCCATCAGAACAAGACCCAGTTTCCCCTACAGTCAGTCTTTTCCATCAGGAAGCTTCCATAAGCCTCTTATCCTTATCCATCAGAGGGCAGACAGAATAAAAACCACAATTACAGAAAACTAACCAAACTGATCACAAAGATCACAGCCTTGTCTAGCTCAATGAAACTATGAGCCATGCCGTGTAGGGCCACCCAAGACGGACAGGTCAAGGCAGAGAGTTCTGATAAAACGTGGTCCACTGGAGAAGGGAATGGCAAACCACTTCAGTATTCTTTCTTTGAGAACCCCATGAACAATATGAAAAGGCAAAAAAGTATGACATTTCTACTAGTTCCAATGAAAGCTTCAAAACTGAGTTTCCTTGTCTCCTGGTGGGCTGGCTTGAGTTGCATGTCCTTATATGAACCAATGCTTATCACCAGGGGAGTGTGACATTCTGAATGTGCCAGATACATGGGCTCAGAGAGACAAGGCACACATTTGAGGCAACAATGAAAGAGTCCATACACATGTTTAATGAAACTGTCTATTCTTTTTTTTAAATTTATTTTTATTAGTTGGAGCCTAATTACTTTATAATATTGTAGTGGTTTTTGCCATATATTGACATGAATCAGCCATGGATTTACATGTGCTCCGCATCCTGATCCCGCCTCCCATCTCCCTCCCCATCCCATCCCTCTGGGTCTTCCCAGTGCACCAGCCCTGAGCACTTGTCTCATGCATCCAACCTGGACTGGCAATCTGTTTCACGCTTGATAATATACATGTTTCAATGCTATTCTCTCAGATCATCCCACTCTCGCCTTCTGAAACTGTCTATTCTAAGACAACTGTAGGGTCACATGCTGTTGTGATACAGAGAAGGACTGTGCACCCACTACGTGGTTTCCCCAGGGGTAACATCTGAGAAAACCACCACACAACATCACAACCAGGGAGCTGACACAGAGGCCTTATGAGGTGGGCAAAGTGGTAGTGGTCCTGGACCAACACTTCTGGGAGACTGACCCCAGCTATGGAACTGGCATGTGCTGTATGCATGTGTGTGTGTGTGTGTGTGTGTGTGTGAGAGAGAGAGAGAGAGAGAGCATAGCACAGGTCAGCAAGGCCCTCCCAGAGGGTTACTGAGGTCCCTTGAGGATCAGGTTGATGGGGGAGGTGTCAAAGCCATGTTAGTAAGGCTTCAGTTTTATAAGAAAGTATCCACATGTGGCTGTGTAACTAAAAACTAATGTATAGATTCCCAGCATACCTACCCCAAGAGGGTGGGTTAGGAAAGAGTTCTTGCATCACTTACACATTAGAATTCCTCTTTAACACGGAAGCAAAGTGATGTAGTCTGCATTTGTCTGAAGGCAGAATGTGTCTCACGTATTGTGATGTTTGCTATGTGACTGGCAGGAAGTATGTGACCTTCTCTTTCCTGTCTTCATCACTGGAATACAACTCAACAGAACACAACACAACACTACATCCTGCCTGATCCTCCAGTCCACTAAAGTAGTGTGCATTGACTAAAGGTCTGCATCAGGGCATTTCTGTGTCTTGATTGCCCCTCATGGGGACCCAATAAATACCTGGTGACTAATGGATGCCAGTCACCTGTCCACATCACTCCTGTGTATCTGGTCTCTGGGGTGGTTTTCTTCTCCAATAAAGCCTTTCTGGCTGCTTGCCCTCCTGGCTCCAGTCTAAAGCACCCAGCAGGGCTCCAGGCACTGGTTGGGAAAAGGTGATAAGCTCCAGCTCACCCTGCTTAACCATGGAAATGAGTCTGGTTCCCATCAGTCCTCCTTGTGAGTTTGAGGTTTGATGAGCTCTCCCCTGGATGAACTAGCTAAAAGCCTGCCTTCAACCAACACAGCAAGGAAACAAATGCCCATCACCAGTTTTCAAATTGTCTTTTTCTTTACAAAATTCTGGGGATAATCGGGAGGGAACTGGTTGCTAGAATGCTCCTTGAAGTCAGAAAGAGTCAGGACTCCAATTTAGCTTTTCTTTAGCTGCGGACTCATTCAGAGCTCCAAATGAGCAGGAGGCATCATCCATCAGAGACCGGCCTCTTCTCACTCCCCAGGATGCCGTCCCTGCAGAGGAAGGATGTGTTATCACTGGAGCTTCCTACACTCAGCCTGCAGGTGTCTCCTGCTGCAGCCTGGCCCATTCCCATCTGCCATCCTCCTCCATGAGGTCTTCATTTCTAGAAGTCAGTTCAGTAAATATATTTGTGTGTATGTTCATATATATATATATATATATATATATATATATATATATATATATATATAAAGCATTCACTGGAATGTTGTTTATAAATGTTTAAGACCAACAGCCACAGAGGTGTGCCGGGACTGGGGCAGGTTAAAAGCTATGTGTTCATCGGCTCACAGGACCCCGTGTGGCTCTTTTTAGAAATGAGGTGTCTCCATGCCTGGTACCTGGGAGAGGGGAGATGCTCCAGGCTTGGGCAATGGGGCGCTTGCTCCAGAACCAGGGGCTGGAGTGAGGGAGGCAGAGTTGGAGATGTCACGTGGGGGTCAGTGGGGCACACCAGCTGGGGTGCCCGGGTGACTTCCATTGGGTCCCTGTTGCCTGGTCTCCAGGGAAAGCCTTGTTTTCAGGGTCCCCAGCAGTTCTGTGAACCCCAAGAGTGGAGGATGATTTTCCTTTGTCCTTCACACGGAGTGGGTTCTGTGGTGTCACCAAAACTCTGGACACCAGAGTAAGCTCTGGACCCTTGACTCTGAAGGGCAAGGTCATACGGGTACCCCTCTGCCTCTGTACCTGGACCACAGGCTGGCAGATGGCAGCCCCTCTCACCTGTCCTGGCCCCCAGGTCACCTCCTGCAGGGCAGACTGGCTGCAGGCTGACTGCACGGAACCCCACTCGTTCAGGTGCTGGTCTCAGGCGGGGTGACAGGATGGCAGTTGTCCAAGGACACACCTGGCTGGAGCCCTGGCTAACTCCGGGCTCTCACTGGGAATGAAGATGGGAAGGACACCATGCCGTCACTTGTAGGAGGAAGTGCAGGTGGAAGCGCTAAACACATACAGGGGAGTTGGAGGGGAGGTGGATGCGCGGTCACGGGCACCTCCCTCTCGGCCAGGCTTGCTCCAGGGCCCTCACGGGGCCCTTGCTCCCAGTGCCCCCCAGGGCTGGGCCAGGGAAGTGGGTGCCAAGAAGGTGGTTCCTGCTGAGGGCAGCCTCCGTTGCGGGGAGGCAGTGGATGAATTGCTCTGTGGGGTTAACCCTCTGTATATTACAATAAACAACAGTGAAGATGTGGAGAAAACAGACCCCTCATGCACTGTTGTTGGGAATGTTAAGTTGGTGCAGCAGCTATGGAAAACAGTATGGAGGTTCCTCAAAAAACTAAAAATCGAACTATCATGTGACCCACTTCTGGGTTTATATTCCCCCTCCTGGGTATACATCTGCAGAAAACAAAAACACTAGTTTGTAAAGATAATTGGACCTTAACATTCATAGCAGCATTATTTATAATAGTCAAGATATGGAAGTGACCTAAGTGTCCATAAACACTTGAATGGATAAAGAAGACATGGTATATATATGCATATACACACAGCGGAATATCAGTCATAAAAGAATGAAATTTTGCCATTTGTAGCAACATGGGTAGACTTGGAGAGCATTATGCTAGTTGAAATGTCAGACAGAGAAAGATAAATACTGTATGATATCACTTATATATGGAATCTACAATCTAACACAACAAACTAATGAATAAAACCAGAAACACAGTCACAGATACAGAGTACAAACTAGTGGTTACCAGTGGGAAAGAGGGGAGGGGAAATATAGGAGTGGGAGAATGGGAGGTACAAACTATTGGTATAAAATAAGCTACAAGGATATATTGTACAATACACGGAATACAGGCAAATTTTATAATAACTATAGATGGTGCATAACCTTTAAAATTGTGAATCATCACTGTAACTTAACGTAATACTGTACATTAACTCTAGTGCTTCTGTTCACTTGCATCCAGCATCCAACTCTTTGCAACCTGAAGAACTGTAGCTCACCAGGCTCCTCTGCCCATGGAATTTTCCAGGCAAAAATACTGGAGTGGGTTGCCATTTTTTCCTCCAAGGGATCTTTCTGATCCAGGGAATCGAACCTGAATCTCCTGCATCTCCCACATTGGCAGGCAGATTCTTTACCACAGAGACACATGGGAACTAGACTTCAATATTAAAAAACTAAATAAAATTTCAAATATTAATACAAGAAGCCAGAAAACAAAAATCAACTAGCTATAAATCACACCTGTCACGTCTACACATGTTAGTGTGGTAGATTTGCTGCTCTTTCTGCTTTGGGAAGAGTGAGGGCTCAGGAGAAGCTTGACAAGCAGAATTTAGCAGGTGCGACTCCAGACAACTAACTGGAGACCTCTCTGCTGTGTGCTGGGTGTCTCACAGTTTTATACCAACTGTCGCGTCCCTGTCTGCACCAGTGGAGGGAGGAGTCAGCTGACGGGGATGGGAGGAGCAGCTCAGGTGGAAGGAGGGTGAAGTCAGGTACAAACAAGGTGACGCCGTGATGACTCTTCCTGCAGAGGCCACCTGACACCTCACAGGTGAGAGACTGAGGCCCATCTCTGCCCACCTCCTCCATCCCCAGGACAGGTATCCCCTGTGCTCAGGACCCGGCAGTGACTACCCAGCATGTCATCATGTCCCTCTCACATCTAGGCAGGTTCTTCCTAAACCACACCTGGATGTGACTACACCACCTTCTGGATCTTCATCCCATCTGCAGCCCAGAGCCTCTTGTGTCCAGGAAGATATTACAAATATTTAAAACTTGATACAGAAGGAGCGCCAACCTAAAAGGATGAGCAGACCCATTGCAGCCTGTGCTGGCCCTGTCGCTTCCTCCGTTAGACGTGTGGCTTTGCCCTGCGGGCCCAGAGGCCCCACTCCATCCATCATTTTAAGCAGACCTAAGTGACCCCCACCTTAGAGGAAGCGCTTGCCTAAGCCTGTTTCTCTCTTGTGTTCTCTATTTCTCCTCCAATCTTATCTAAACATTTGACTACTTCACAGTTTTAAAACTAAATTAATTTTCACTAGGAAGACTCCACTATGACTTTAAATGCCTGTAGGTCTTCTTCTGACAACTACCACGTAGCCATGAATTTCCAAGTTCCCCTCTCCAGTGGCAAGTCTGCTTTGTGTGAAATTTCCAGAGACATTTTCAACACACACAGAAACATGCAAGTGTGTGTGTCTGCTTCAGAAAATTATAGTACCTTGTGGTCTTTAACTCTTCAGAATTTTCTCCATCATTTTCTTCTCCGACTAGTTTTGAGAAAGATAGAGTAAGATAATCAAATAGTTTAGAAGTCTTACTGGGAGATTAAAGATAGAAAGAGAATTTTAAGACAGTTTGGGTGGCTATTGCAAGCTGATGACCATTCAAGAAAATAATCCAGTAACCAAGCAACAGTCTACATGTGTAGATAAAGTACAAGACAAGAGGTATGTGGTCAACATCTTGTTACAGGAAGTCAGGGAGTTAATGGTCCTTGAAGAACAGCATTTCTCCATGTAGCCAAGGCAGGAATATAGGTGAAATGGGACATTATACTTAAACCTAAGATGAATTACCGTATTTCAGTATATGTCGCCACTCTTCTGCTAATATGCACGTGATTTAAATGGCCCCATGACAGTCCCAGTTAGACCATATAGGGCCAAAGGAGGAACTAATGATATAAACCTTGACATCTACCCAAGAGTGAAGAAGAAGCTGGTCTTTTCGCTTCCCCACTTTTTTTTTGACTATAAAAATGTAGCACTCTTTGTTCTCAGGGCTGCACTCCCTTGCCTGCCCGCTTGTATCTCTCATAAGTGCCTCTTACTGAATTCTTTCTGCACCAAGAAAAAAGAACCTGAGTCTGCGTAAGTTAGGTCCTGACATCAGCTGAGCAATTTCAATCGAAGACGGGGGGTTCCAATCCCCTCCTAAGTCAGGGATATTGGGTTCAAGTCCCAGCTGAAGGGGGCTGGGTTTCAGTCCCAGAAGCACAGCTTCAGCTTGTAAGATATGCATTCTGTGTCTGTTCTTTTAGTTGTTGCCTACACTTTTAACTTGTGTATTTCATTTACTAACTCTAATTAACTAGTATTCCTACCTCCTTTACACTAATTAATTTAGGGCTTCCTTGGTGGCTCAGATGGTAAAGAATCTGCCTGCAATGTGGAGGATCCAGGTTCAATTTGTGAGTTGGGAAGATCTCCTGGAGAAGGGAATGGCTCCTCATTCCAGTACTCTTGCCTGGAGAATTCCATGGACAGAGGAGCCTGGCGGGCCACAGTCCATGGGGTCACAAACAGACAGGACTGAGTGACTAACACTTTCACCTCTTCTATAAATTGATTATTAATTAATTAATAATAACCTATATTAATTACTTTTAATCATTACCCTATTGCTGTAGGCTATTAATACACATTCTTTTTGCTCTATTTGATTTTGTGTTTCCTCTTTGGATGTTATCATTGTTATACAGTAGTTATTCAGCCTTAGAGCAAATGCATAATTTTCTGTACTCATTGTCACTTATTGTATTTCAACATTTGCTTCTCAGCACATCACTTTTCTTCTTCACATATACACTTAGAACTTCCAGGAGTGAGGAGCCCCTGGTGTTAATCTCTCTCTTTTAATATCTGTTTAAACAATTTCTGGGAGTTCTCATCTGGAATCCCTGTGAATATCATCAACTTCTCATTTCTCTGTTTTTGATCGGACCTTTAACACAAGAGTATGGTTGGCCCTGGGTTGGGGAGTGGTCTTCCTGAACATTATGCTACAGTCATACCTGCTTCCTCAGCTTTGAGACCAGGGTTGGCTTTGTGCATTTCTTCCTCATGTACAAGATGACTGAGCCATGGCCCCAGTTCCTTACCCCTCCCTGCAGGGTCCCCCCAACACTTTGACTTTTGGGTTTCAGCCTGTGACTGTCTCTAATCCGTTGAATTGGAGGGAGTGGTGCTGACCACTACGTCTTCCAGCTTACAAGTCCCTGGCTCCTCACTGCACTGAGAATCTTGAAAGCAGTAGGAATGGATGTTCTCTATTGCATTCTCTGAAAATGCCAGGCATCTACAGGCTCTCACGCGTTTATACACTTAACAGATAATTTACAGCTCATATATAACAAACACAGAATTACTACTTATGGATGTTTTATGACTCCAATATGAAGAAATATATCTCTGATCAGAGGATTCTAAGAAAGAAAAATTGTCCTTCCATAAACTCCTCCTGAACAGTAATTCGTGATGCATTTACTCACAAGGAGCGATCAGACTGTAATAAGCTTTTACATTCAGAGCACAGGCACATCTGTAAAGCCGCCCTCAGTGGGACGGTCTGATTATGCCAGCAAATCATCAGAAATGTGAGAAGTAATCCCATTCCTGGTGATGAGATTTCTAATCATGTAAAGGAGCCCTGAACCTGGATATTTGGGGACCCCTGAGGTGGCAGAGTCTGCAGCACGTTGCTAGGAAGTAACAAACATGCTTTAAGCTTATTTTGGTCACCACAGAAGGCAGAGGCAAGACCACATGGATCAGGAATCACCACACCTGCTCCCAGAGTGTGCAGTGGGGGCTGTAACATCTGCATCCTGCTGAGGACACAGCAGGTCTGGGCTGTGAGTGGAGCAGAGGACATCTCTGGCTCCACACACTGGTGTCTCTGGAGGAGATTAGATGGCTTTTCTGAAATACCGTTTCCCTTCTGTCCCGAGCTTCATGGGTGGAGTATCTGTGCCCTTGAACTTTGGACTTGGTCATCTAAGGTGCTTAGCCAATGAAGTATTAACAGATAGATGTTACCACAAGCTTGAAATGGCTTGTACAATTGGACTTGCTCCCTATACCTCTGCTGTCAGGAGGAGAAGGGGGCAACAGAGGATGAGATGGTTGGATGGCATCATTGACTCGATGGATATGAGTTTGCGCAAACTCTGGGAGATGGTGAAGGACAGGGAAGCCTGGCATGCTGCAGTCCATGAGGTTGCAAAGAGTCGGACCCGATTGAGAAACTGAACAACAAACAACAATGTCTGCTCTCAGGAGGGTGGGAGACACGTGTAGCAGAGCTGACCACAGATGGGCAGGCAGAAGAGCAGCTCACCAGCTGAGCCTCACCAGATTAGCCAGCTTGCAGCCTCTTGGACCCCAGCACATGGGGCATCCCCCCAGGAGCTTCCAGGCCGGGTGAGAGCATCACTGGTTCCTGGGACTGCAGTGAGATGTGCACCTGCCTGGGCTGAGGATGCAATGACGCAAAGTGGAGCCTGTTCTCTGCTGGCCCTTCTGAGGCTAAATGACCATATTCTCACCAAATCCACATTTAATTCATAAGAATTCAAATGTATGCATTTTCCAGAAAAAAAAAGAGAGAAATAATTCAAAATGAGCTGTAAAATTAAATGTACACATGTACTATTTATGATACGCTGTTCATTTCACTGTTTTTTGCATTCTGAATGCATTTGCATCTATTCTGTACACACTTTGCAAAGCTGTGGGCACTGGGTTTCATGGATGATTCCAGAGATTTGTAAAGGCAGTTTAGCCCCAGCACCCTCTGTGCCAGGACGCAGCCCACGTGGTGTACAAATCCACCATGTAAGGAAGGAGACATTTGTGTCTCTGTAGGAGCATGAAGATACACACAAGACTACCAAGCAGCTCTCCTTCCCTCACCCTGGGGGGCAGCGTCTCCACCAGCTCCTGATCCCCTGACATGTGCCTGCCTCTTATTTTCTTCCCAAATGCATGTGTCTGAACTCATATGACTTGACACGGGAGTGTGATGGTCTCATGCTACACAGCGAGGCCTCTGCAGTTGTCCAGGGGAACCTGGCCCAGGCGGCAGAGGGGGACCTAGGGAGAGTGGACGAGGCTGGGGTGGCTCAGACCCCCTAACGGGATGGGGAGGTGGAGAAGGGTGAGGGGGCGACCCCTCCAGGCCCATCACTCTGCCCCCACTGTCCATGACTGAAGGAGCATAACCTATGGATAACTCCTTCCATCCTCTGTCCTCTGTGGACCACACACTTCCTGCCACCAGCTCCATGTCCCCCACTTCCTCAGAAGTCCCCAGGCTCTTCAGCAAGAGAAGTGTCCTCTTTCACACTCGCCAGGACGGAGTCCCCCTCAAGCTGCTGGCCCCAAGTGCTGTGCGGGGTTCCTTACAGTATGAACACCTCTGCAGTGTTGCTCTGGTTTGGCCCCTAGTTGCTTCCTGGCCCCCTGAGCTGGCCCAGCCCCTCTGTCTATTTCTTTCTCGCTCACAGGCACCTCTCTGTGTAGCCAGGTCTGGCTCCCTGCAGGAACCTCTCAGAGTAACACAAGGGCTGTGTGGATGATCCAGCCAGACCCAGATCCTCTCCCAGCTCTAAGATCCCATTATCCCACTACCCAATCCCCCAACAAGTATTTAATGAGCACCTATTGTGTGCAAGGCAGCAGGGAAAGGTGGTCCCTGAGCACAAGGACCTGAACCTAGAGGAGAGAGTATTGACCAGAGGTCACCTTGTCAGCTGTGCTGGGTATGATGAAGGAGGGGACAGCCCGAGATGTGACCCCAGGGACACAGGGCAGGGAGCACTTCCCTGGGGAGGGAGGCTGGAGCTGAGCGGGGGAGAGGTGAGGAGGGCTGACCAGAGCAGTAGGGCAGCCTTGAGGGCAGAGGGGCAAGATGTCAGAACCCAAAGGGGGAGAGACAGGGTGACCTGGGGACAGACAAGGTCCAGGGAGGCCAGACCACAGCCTGTGCTGGAGAGGGTGCAGAGGTATATCCCAGAGTGGGGGATGTACTCTGGGTGGGGGTGGGGGGTGCAGCCTCAGGGGCCCTGGAAGCCTTAGTAAGGAGGTCTCCTGCTGACAAAGACCCCTGCCCATCCTGCTCTGCTCTGTAAAGGGGCCTGGGGTCCGTGAACATGCTCCCCTGAGCAGCACCCTGCCAGCTCCTGACCACAGATGCCCTGGTGGGGATTTGAGGTGGGAAGGGCCTTTCAAAGAGGAAGTGTCCCTCCAGCTAACCTCGCTGTCTGCAGAGCCCCCTCTTCAGAGGTCCAAACCCTGGCTGGTACCCCTCCCCCATGGTTCTATGGTTCCCCAAGGGGTCCTTCCAAGGTGGGAGAACAGTGTGCTCCTGGGCCCTGCTCCCCACTCTTCCCCTGCCCCGGGAGGAGTGCAGAGCGTGTCCTGCAGCGGCTCTCATCTGCCATCACCCACAGTCTGCTTCTCCAGCCTGAGTCACCTCCTCTGTCCTCCCAGCTCTGCCACCAAAGGTGTGACCCAGTCTTCATTTTCTGTCTAGATGCTGCCTTTAGTGCCTTTGAGGTGGTGCAATGGGAAAACACTGGAGGGATTAAGTGGGGCGATGACTTTATTCAGTTCAGTCTTTAAAAGATGACTCCAGCCACCGAGCAGAGAATGGGGTGGGGAGGGGGCAGTTAGGAGATTACAGGTAACCTGATAAAGGCTTCCCTGGCGGCGGATGGTAAAGAATCCACCTGCAATGAAGGAGATTTGGGGAATCCCTGGGTCAGGAAGATCCCCTGGAGAAGGGAATGGCACCCACTCCAGTATTCTTGCCTGGACAATTCCATGGACAGGGGAGCCTGGCGGGCTTCAGGCCACGGGGTTGCAAAGAGTTGGACTCGACTGAGTGACTAACAGTTTCATTTTCACTTAGACGAATGTGACGTGTGTTGGGAGGGTAGCAGTGCAGATGAATGAAGAGGACACATTCCACAGAGGTTATGACATGACACCCAGAGCCCTGGGAGATGAATCCCGTCAGGCCAGTTGTACAGAAGGAGAGCCTGAGGTTCAGAGACACCATCACTCCCTCAACATCGCCCACCCCGGAAACCTGGAAAGGGAAGCAGCCTCCAGTCCATACCTGGTGCCCACACACCTTCTCTCAAGGACACCTCCGCAGATGGTGACTCATTATTCTGAGGCTAAACTCTTACTATTTGAGACAAAATTGAAACAAAATGAGAAATGCAGAAAATTGCTGACACCACTGGTCTGGCGTCAACCACCATCCATTATTTTTAGTTTCCACATAACAGTCTCTGTGCATAGAATGCCGATGCTCGGATGTTGAGGAAGGTTTCCCTGCATGAAGGCCTGAGCTGGGGTGGGGGCATTGGGGAGGGAATTCTTGGGACCCCCATCCCTGCAGGTGTCTCCCCAGGACGGTGGACAGGAGAACCTTGTTCTTGCTTGGGTTCCATACGTGTGGGCGGGAGACAGGACAGCCAGGGAAGTGGAAAGGGAGCAAACGCCCAGCGTCCCAGAGCTGCACACCGTCCACCTCCACAGGGTCTAGGTTTGCACCAGGGACGGAGCTTCGTCCTCCGCTCAGACCTGTGCTGACTGGAGGCTGTGGGAGCTCTGGACTGCACCCCGCCGAAGAAAGGCCAGCACGCCCACTGCCAGACTGTGCTGTGGGCACAGTGGGGAAGACCCAGGTGGAAAGATGGGGGCGGGGCCAGACTGGAGGGGCGGAGCCAGACCGGAGGGGCGGGGCCAGGCCAGAGGGGTGGGGCCCCCACTGTTCTCCCGTGTTGACCAGGGTTAGACAGAATGATGTCCACCTCCAAGGGCCTCCATGGGTCTTATAGCCCCTCTTTCACCGCTTCCATCTTCACCCTCTTTCTTGGACCACAAGACAAATGGGTTGAACTAATCACACCGCACAGATTCTGTGTCATTTGTCTGCATGTGGGTTCCGTCCGGTTTTATTATTTCTTTATTCCCCTTTAGTCCATTCCTTTGCCGCTTTTGCTGCTGCTGTGTGCTCAGTTGTGTCTGACTCTGTGAGACCCGGTGGACTGTGGCCCGCCAGGCTCCTCTGTCCATGGGATTCTCCAGGCAAGAACACTGGAATGGGTAGCCATGCCCTCCTCCAGGGAATCTTCCCCACCCAGGAATCAAATCCACGTCTTCTGTGTTTCCTGCATTGCTGGCGGATTCTTTACACTGAGCCGCCTGAGAAACTCCTCCTACTCTTAGGAAGTAACAAAATTGTGTTTACTAGTATTTAATTTTTATTGAATTTTTATGTTATTTATATGAGTGTGTTTACTGAGGTTCTTTCTTAAGATTTCCCCCTTAGGGAATCCTTGAACTGTTCAAGTGTGTAATGTGTTCTTGTAAAATGTCCACTGCTGTTTTGTGGGAATATATGTTAAATATAAACTGATGGCCTTCTGTTATATATTTCATTCTGTTTACACCGCTTTTTATTCTTACAAATAATTATGTTTTGAGCAGATGCTCATGTTGCTAAGTGCACAGTGACTTCATTGTTTTTCTCAGCTGCATCGTGCTCGGGGGTGGGAGGACCCACCACATTTCCTTCCATGTTCCCAGGAAGCCTCCGACTCCTGGCTGCTATGCAAGCTCAGAGAACATCCTGTTATGTGTCCCTCATGGGCTCATGTCAGCATCTCTCCAGGAACATGCTGGAGGACAGAGGACAGCAAGCCCTCTGCATCACCTCGTCTCCCCACAGACCACAGCGCCCTCCACACCTGCCAACCAGAGACCCTGGTGGGGAGCGGTAGTTCACATCACAGAAACCTCTTCTCTAAAGAGACATGCAGGTCAGAGTCTCAAGTGCACGTCTAAACACACATTGTCAGCTTCAGAGGGGCAGGACCCGGACACACTCAAATTATTCCAGGTACAATTGTCACATTTTGCAAATAAATGGATGCCAGTTAAATTTCAGTTTCAGGTAAATAACAGGTAATGTTTATTTTCAGTTTGGGGGTGTGGTCTAAACACAGTGGGGGGGGGTCTACTAGGAGGAGGATGAGCACGTGGATGGGGCACCCCTTGTGATGCTCCCCTCAGTCCCTGAATGCAACCCACCTGGGTGGGTGGGGTGGACCACAGTGACAGGAACACTGGAAGGAAAAGCACCTTAGATGCTCCGTGAAAACCTGCTGCATGTGTTTCCCTGGAAGGTTCTCTGTGAGTGGAGAATGCGGCATGGCCACTAATTAAGGGGTGGGTGTGGCAGAGAAATGATGTTTTCAGTGTGGATGAATGGTTCTCAGGCACGTGTCTGTGCAGATGAGAAGCCAGCAGAGGGGAGGCAGGTGGAGGTGAGGAAGCGCAGGTCTCTACAGGGCAGGAGGGAGGGAGCGGGAGGGCTGAGCAGTTGGTCCACAGTCACCCGTGGGAACCTGTCACCTCATCAGACTCATGATGAGCTTTGGGCATTAGATGGAGCTACAGACAACCCCCCTAAATCCCACCCCCCCACCCCACATGAGTTTCTCTGGCTCCCTTTTCTTGGGAATTAGTGAAGAAAACACTGTGTTCTTCAGAATATCTCAAGTCTCCCTTCTTCCTGCCGAGATCGAGAGTGAAGGAGGAAGGGAGCCATGGACTGAAGATTTGACAAGTTTAATGAAAGTCTTAAGTTCAGGCTCAGAGGGAACCATCCCCTGAGATCCCAGCTGCCCAGACTTCAAGGGGAAACAGCCCCAAGCCCTGTGGATCAGAACCATCCTTCAGATGAGAAGGAACCTACGTTTGACAGTATTCACTCACTTGATAGGCTCCTCTCCTGAATTCTTGTCTTGGAAATAAAGTGGTCTCTAGGGAACCTTTTGTGTCCTTGGTGATGGAATTACCTGGGTTGCTTTCAGTAGTGCTGAAAACAGTGTGGCAGTCACATAAGAAACTTCTAGAACCTTCCAGCTCTGCCCAGCCACTCGCTGGATGCAACTGAGGGAGTGACCCCAGTCAAGGCAACATGGGGCAGAAGAACCAGCAGCCAGGCCCTGCCTGAAATGCAACCACAGAATTGTGGGAGATAACAAATCAGTGATGCTCTAAGTGATGCTCAAATGGTTTGTTATACAAGGGAAAACTGAGGGAGAGAGAGTGGCACAGACTGGGAGATGCCCAGAGCTTAACCAGCTAGGAGGAGCTCCCAAAACAGCCTCCCGTGCCTCCCCAGACCCAGATCCCTTCCTGTCAACTGAAGTTTTTGTTATAGCTCGAGTGGATGCAATGAGCTCCTGGGCACTGCCACTTTGTCGTGAGGGTCTTTATTCCCCTCCTGGTCAGTCACCCTTTGATTGCTATTCAGCTTTAATGAGTCCTCCTAACAGTGGGTGGTGACATGAGGGAATTAATTCCTGACCTGATACTGATGGTTTCCATCTTTGATTCCTCGGATCCCCAGGATGCCTCCAGGCATGTTGGTGTCTTAATTCATCTTCAGTGGTTTAACAAAGGGATCACCCTGCATGGGGGCAGCTCCACATCACACGTCCCACAGCACAGGCCTCACTGGGCCGAGCAGGACCAGAGCTCAGAGCTGCTTTCTAAGGGGCTGTCGTCAGGGCCTTTCTGTCTCTCCTCTCAGGTAGAAGCTGAGCGGCAGGTGTGATGCTGAGGCCCCACCTTCCAGCTCAGAGCTGTGGGTCACCTGCCTGTCGGTCCCTTTCTTACCTGGGCCAGGTGCTCTCAGCACCATGTTCTGAGCAATCTGTGGCTCATCAGTCTGAGAGAGCTCTGAAAATGTCCTCAGAATTTCCATGGAGCTCTGAGTTAAACCCAGCCAGATGCAGACTGTCGCGTGTTCACAGGGATCCCAGTCCTGCTTGGGAGAGACCAGTGGAAACAGAGCGGATGAAGATGTTCGTGGCCCCGTGGAGTGAGAATGTGTTAACGGCCTCATGTGGGAATAACTTCGCTCCTGTGAGCACTCCATCCCCACCTGCTCAACCGTGTCTGCTCATCTCCCATCTCTCTCACAACCGGTTCCCCCATCTCCTCACTGAGGACCCCCAGGAGGGCCCCCCGCCACAGTCCTTGTCCAGGATGCCCAGCTGTCTATATCTGGACAGTTGTGGGATTGGGTGTGAGACACTTGGAGGGAGCATACAGGTGGGGGCTCTTTGAGGTGATCAAGGAACCTCAGGCAAAGCACTACCACCATCTGCTATAGGGTCTGCCCATCAGTATGGGGATCCATGAACGTTTAAATCACCCGGTGATAGTCCCACAATGCCTTCAATTACCTAAAGAATGATGGACTTCACCCACTGTTTATTCAGTGCTGTGAATATTTGGTTGCACAAGACACCAGCTGCAAAGATGATCCTGGAACTGGTGAGCTGATGCTGCCCGTGAGGATGACACATTGACACCCCTGACCCCCAGCTCAGCTCTGAGTACTCAAGGGCAGGGGGACACAAGACCCTGGTGTGTGTCCAGGGCCCCCACACTGAGTAAGAGGCTGATTTCCTCAGTGAGTCATTCTTGCTGAGGAGGTCAAGTGCAGCTCATTAATGTCAGTGATATGAAGAGGGTTGATAAAAACAAAACAATTTCAACTACATTGCCCTCTTCTTAGCAGGCTTTCTCAGGGTTCCTTATCCCAGGGCTACTGTATGTGTCATCAGCCTTGGTTTCATAACTGAATTTCTATTATGACATTTTTTGAGGATTCAAGTAGCAACAGACATTCACACACTGTCCTTGTGTATAATCCTAACACTTTATTGGAATGTCAGCTTCACAAAGCTTGTTTCTTGAGAAACGTCAAAATGGGACCTCTTCTTCAATTTACAATTTTAGCCTTTTAAATTTTTTCTTTCTTGTTATATACAGGAACTTTATCTTTCAAGTAAGGTTGACATGGAAATATATGTCACCATTTAGGTGTTTTTTTTTTTTTTATCATTGGCAGCATCAGAAGATATGTTTTTTTTTTTTTTCTCTGTTCTCCTCTCTTTCAGCCCATCATGGATCCTAAAAGGCTTCACAGATTTCAGATCTACTGTGTTCTTTTTGTACAATCCCCTTCGGCCTCCTTGGATTCTCCTTTAAAATAGCCCCACACTTCCCTGGGAGGGGTTGTCATACGGTAAGGTGTGCAGAGCCTGGAATCAGCCGGGGTGGAGCCCTGTCCCCACCCTCAACCAGCTGCACAGGCTTGATGAAGTCACTTAAATCTCTCAGCTTCAGTCTCCTCATCTATCAACTTGGAATTATGATAGGATACAACACTTAGAATAAGATGTCAATATATATACTAAGTTTAGCACCGAGTCTGAAAGATTATAAGCACTCAATACATGCTAGTTCTCATTATTATTACTCTTTTAATTGCTATACTTTCCTCCTTTATAGTCTCTGTTCTCTCAGGAGGCATTGTCCTTCTAGAAGATTTCTATACCAGCCACTGGTTATCTATAAAGATCTAAAACAGTTGAAAGTTAGTCAGAGTTGAAAGAAATGGAGAGAGACATGGAGAATTCTTGCTGAAAAATAATAATCACCACGTCTCAGGCCCCTATTATGTGCCAAACAACTGCTAAGGTACAATTATGATCAGATATATCATCATCACAATATCCCCAGAGAAGGCAATGGCAACCCGCTCCAGTACTCTTGCCTGGAAAATCCCATGGATGGAGGAACCTGGTAGGCTGCAGTCCATAGGGTTGCTGAGTCAGACACAACTGAGTGACTTCACTTTCACTCTTCACTTTCATGCATTGGAGAAGGAAATGGCAACCCACTCCAGTGTTCTTGCCTGGAGAATCCCAGGGATGGGGGAGTCTGGTGGGCTGCCTTCTATGGGGTCACACAGAGTTGGACATGACTGAAGCAACTTAGCAGTAATGCAGTATCCCAATGAGACATGTGCTGTCATCTCCATTTTATAGATGAAGAAAACAAGGCTCAGAGAGGTTTAGTTACCTACCCATGGTCTGCAGCTAAGAAGCTATAGAGTCACCTCTTGCATAAATGACATTATTCTCCATCTCACCACTGTCCTTATTCCTGTCGTGGCAGCTGTCACTATCTAAAATCATCTTGGCTTTCTTCTCATTTTATTGTTCATTGTCTGTTTCCTAAGAGGGCAGGGACCTTGTCATCCTCAACCACCATTATCTGCAGTGTCAAGGACATAGAAGATGAAACTCCTGAGTGCATGAAGGAACTGATGGAGGAAAACACCTTTCAAGAGTCTGATGGAGAACCTCTGCTGCATTTTCCTCCTGCAGTAGGACGCTTCCCTCCTCCTCGCAGGACTAAGGGGAGGCAGCTGCTCCCAAGTCTGCCCCCAAGTCAGGAGGCTGAGGAACGGGTCAGGACCTCACCTGAGATTTCCCCAACCCAACGCCTCTCCTCCCAGTCCAGCTGTCTCTCTTCCTCCTCGTATCTCCATCTGTCCTGTTTCTCCCATCTCCTCCCAGCTCAGCTACTCCCAGGACACGGGTAAGCAGCCCCTTGGCCCACCCTGAGGTGACTGAACATCCCCCCTGAACCCACCTTCCAGACTCAAAATGGTGTCAGACCCAGAACAATCTCCTCAGCCCTGGGAAAACCCTATTTCTTGGTTAAGGAAAAAGTTTTTGTTCCTCTAGGGCTCTTAAGCAAATTTGACATTTGTTACACTGCACATAACCATTTCTCCCAAAGCACGTTCAGATGGCACAGATTTCTAAGCTATGAACTCAAGTGTGTAAAATAACTTGATTCTTTTATAGCTAAATATAGTTTGTCTCTGGAGCCCTCTCTCTGCCAAATGGTAAAACACAATAGATTCCCTTCCAGGAGAAAGGCTTCAATTCAGAGTTGTAGACACTTTTTCTAGACAATTGAGGATTTTCTCCCTCCCACCCTAGGTGCCTCTAAGTTACTGCTTCACATGTGGTCAGAGTGGAACCCTGAGCTGTCACCTCTCATGCTTCTGACCAAGCACATCTATTACTGAACTCAAGTTTGGCTGCTCATACCTAAAGGGTCTAATACTGAGAGACTAGGGTTGGGTAAAAAAAAAAAGGTGGCTTTACTCAGGAAGCTGGCAACCCTGAGAGAAGGTGGACTCATGTCCCAAAGAACCAATTTCCCACCTTAGTTTCTGCTCGGGAATTACACAAGGGAAAAAGGAAAGGGCTCTGTGCAGGAGATAGAGTTAAATTTCTATTTTCAGAGATAATGGACTCCATCACATGGTTTCAAGTAGCGTCATGTCTCACTTATGATTGGAACATTAACTGAGCCATAAATCTCTGGTTCATTAGCCTTTCAGCTTTCAACTGGTCTGGGGTCTTTGTGCATGTGGGCAGTAAACAGTTAACTTCTCCCACTTGGTGGGGGTTTAAATATCTGCAAAACAGCTCAAAGGACATGCTCAGAGTATTATCTATAGTCCTGGAGGAAGAACTAACAGTTCTTGAGTTTGTTTACTGGCTAAACTATTACTATTATTACCAATTTGCCTTGCTTGTTTTCCTTTTGTTCTGCATTTTCTCACTTCTTTAATTGAATTTATTCTACAGACAAGAAGCAGGTGGAGGACATGGTGGAGGGGGCCGGGTCTGTCCTGGGAGGGGCCCGTAGCCTCCTGCTCAGTCACACTTCCTCACTCAGAAGCTGTTCCTACCAGGCTCCGAGTGCCTGGAGCCACATTCTCTGAGGCAGCACAGCTCTCTTGGTGCCCTGTCTGTTCCTTTGCTGTAGGTCTTTGCATTCTATGGGACATGGGTGCACCATGTTCTTCTCTGCATGTTGGGATGTGAGAAACCAAAGGATCTCACCTGGGTCCCCTCTGCCCTGAGGCCCCACCAGCCACCTCTTCTCTCCATGCCCTCAGTCTGGTTGTGTGGAGTCCCGTGAGGTCACTGCTTCCAGAATCCCAGGCAGGAAGCAAACCCAAGTCCCCTCTGTGTTCAGAGTCCAAATTTAACAGGGGTGCCTGTCACTCTCCATTTCACAACCGACTTTGTAGAGGTGTTGGGTACAAGGCCCCTTCTCGTGTCTCTCATCTTTCTTCTGGATTATTCTCTTCCCCAACCCAGAGATAATCTTGACCTATTTGGGCTGAGAAGCAACTGACTCTGAAGGTATTGTGCCAAGTTTCTCTGCAGCACAACAGGATGATGTACTTGAGAAAAACCTCTTAAAGACAGTAATATCATTCCTTTGTTCTCTATTTCTCCCATAGGACTTCCCCTGGAGCAGAAGCCTCCAGGACAATGACACAGTGTGGGGGCTGGGGAGTGGTTGGGAGTGGAGGCGGGGAGGGTAAGGGAGAAGACGAAGGCAAAAATACATCAGTCATTTCTTCACAGTATTATGCTGCCACTGGGATATCAGTGACCTTCCCCTTGTGGAATTACCAGCCCTGGAGACTGCTTTGGCATGACCCAGCACCTGACCTGAGTCTGAGTTTCCCACCCCCTCAGACCCCATCTCAGAGGGTACCTAGATGTACAGTAGATGAGGAACTGCCTGGAAGCATCCAGAGTCTAGTCACTGGGTCCCCAGGCCTGCTCATACTACCCAAGGCAGTCTGTAGATTTAATGCCATCCCTATCAAAAGACCAAGGGCATTTTCCATAGATCTGGAATGAATAATTTTTATATTTGTATAGAAACACAGAAAGTCCCCTGAGAGCCAAGACAATCTTAAAGAAGAATAATAGAGCTAGAGGAATCATGCTCCCTGACTTCAGACTATACTGAAAAGCTACAGTAATCAAAAAAGTATAGTAATGGCCAAAACAAATAGACACATACATCAGTGAAACAGAACAGAGAGCCTAGAAATAAACTCATAAACTGCCAGTTAATCTATGAAAAATGAGACAAGACTATGCAATGGAGAAATAGTCTTTTTAATAAGTGGTGCTAGGAAAAAAGAGCAGCTACATGTAAATGAAATTAATCATTCTCTAACACCATATACAAAAATAAACTCAAAGTGGATTAAGAATCTAAATGTAAGACTGGAAATCATAAAATTCCTCGAAGAAATTATGGACATAAAGTGCAGCAATATTGTTTCAGATCTGTCTCCTAAGGCAAAGGAAACAAAAGCAAAAATAAACAAGTGAGACCTAATTAAACTTAAAAACAAAGGAAACCATTGACACAATGAAAAGACAACCCATTAAAGGGGAGAAAATAATTGCAAATGATATGACTGATAAAGAATCAGTAGACACGCAATTAAAAGGAGGACTTCTGCATGAAAAAAAAAAAAAAGAATCAGTAGACAAAATATATATACACTACTCAATATCTAAAAACCAAACAGCCCAGTTAAAAATGGGGAGACACCAGGATAGATACTTTTCTAAAGAAGACATACAGATGGCCAACAGGCACGTGAAAAAAATGCTCAACACCACTAGTCATCAGAGAAATGTAAATCAAACCCACAATGAAATATCACCTCATATCTGTCAAAATGACTGTCAGCAAAAAGCAACACAAGTGACAAATGTTGGCAAAGATGTGGAGAAAAGGGAACCCTTGTGCACTGTTGGTGGGAATGTAAATTGATACAGCCACTGTGGAGAACAGCATGGAGGGCCCTTGGAAAACTGAAAATAGAACTACCATAGGATCCAACAATTGCAGTCCTGGGCATACACCCAAGGAAAATGAAAACATTAATTTGAAAAGATACATGCACACCCAAGGCTCTTAGCAGCACTATTTACCATAGCCAAGATACCAAAGCAACCTAACTGTCTAACAACAGATGAATGGATTAAAAAGTTGATTATAAAGTGATATATATGCATATATATATATATATATATATATATATATGCATGTGAAAAGTGAAAGTGAAGTCGCTCAGTTGTGTCCGACTCTTCATGACCCCATAGACTGTAGCCTACCAGGCTCCTCCGTCCATGGGATTTTCCAGGCAAGAGTACTGGAGTGGGGTGTCATTGCCTTCTCAGATATGTATACATACATAAAAAGAATTAAATTTTGCCATTTGCAGCAATATGGATGGACTTGGAGGGTATTATGCTTAGGGAAATAAGTCAGAGAATGACAATGTTGTTTGTTGTTTTAGTTGCTAAGCCATGCCCAACTCTTTCGTGATCACATGGACAGTAGCTTATCAGGCCCCTCTGTCCATGGGATTTCTCAGGCAAGAATACTGGAGTGTGTTGCCATTTCCTCCTCCAGGGATCTTCCCATCCCCGGGATTGAATCCCTGTCTCCTGCATTGCAGGTGGATTCTTTACTGCTGAGCCAACAAAGAAGCAGGACAAAAGCTGTATGTTATCACTTAAATGTGGAATCTAAAAAATAGAAACAAAGTAGTGAATACAACGCAAAAGAAACAGACTCACAAGTATAGAGAACGAATTAGTGGGAACTAGGAGGGAATGGGGGAGGGGCAAAATAGGGATGGGGATTAAGAGATACAAACTACTATGTATAAATAAATAGTTAGAAGGATACTGAACAGCACAGGGAATGTTTTATAACTATAAATGGAGTATAATTTTTAAAAATTGTGAATCAATTTTTAATTGATTGTCCTGGCCCTCCAGATTAGCATGGTCATGCTCTATACTTGAAACATATAATATTGTAAATACAGTATAGCTGAAACATATAATGTAAATCAACTATAATTCAATAAAAAATTTAAAAGTAAAATTAAAAATAAATTAGCATAATAAATGGCAAGGCTAAAGAAATACATAAAAATGAATGAGGGAGAACTTGAGTGATTTCAGCTGGGTGATCACAGACAAGGTTAGGAAGAGAACCCAGACAGATGATTTCAAACAAACAGAATTTTAGATCCATGAGAATCGTAAGTAATTGGATGATACAGATTGAAAATTTTAAGACAAAGAGATGACAGCCAATTCCATATAGAAGCAAATTGCTTTTTAAAACATTTATGTCATGGCAGCCAGGAGAGCCCACAAGGAATGTTTGATGATATTTTAAGTAGTTTGGGGGCTGCTATAGTCTCCTTAACAATCATTGCTTTTATTATTTGTCACAATCACAGGCCATTTAATGCATTTCACAAGATCCATGTGTCAACTGTCCTCTCTCAATTCAAATCCAAACACCCTGTTCCCTTGAACAGTCCTTCACTTCCATGATCTCTGACACCACCTGGTGAAGCTTCCTGTGGAGCAGACAGGATTCTGTGTCTAAATACTCACAGAGTTCTAATCTGCCAGACATGGGACCCCTCTTCTTGACATGCACCAGACCCAGGGAAGTTGCCATTGGAAAGGAGTATTGCGATGCAGAACTAGTCTGCCTCTTGCCCTGCTCAGACATTAAAAAATGAGCATTCCCTGTATCTGCACACTCACAAGTCAATGCTCACTACTATGGAAGGTCAGATCTCTATTTGTGGGTGATTTATGGGCACAATAGCCTCTAGCTTGCTTTTCACTTCTAGGAACAATTGTCCATCTATGTGTCAGATGAAACTGTTGCAATGATACAGCCCAGGAATACAATAACATTTTTTTATACTCAGGCATCTGTTTCATCTTTCTGAACAAGCGTCAGCATTTATGCTGCAGATATCTGAGTCCATCCTTTGGAGGCAGCTCCTGAAAAGGCCCCAGGAGGCCAGATACATAGACATGCCTGCATGCTAAGTCGCTTCAGTTGTGTCAGACTCTGTGAGACTATGGACTGTAGCCCACCAGGCTCCTCTCTTTATGGGATTCTCCAGGCAAGAAAACTGGAGTGAGTTGCCATACTCTCCTCTAGGGGATCTTCCCAACCCCGGGATTGAAGCCGCATCTCTTATGTCTCCCGCATTGGCAGGCGGGTTCTTTACCACTAGCGATACACAGACACCTGTGTCCAAATCAGGGATGATGATCCAGAAAGTAAACACCCAGGCTCACTTCTAAGTGTGCATTTCAGGAATACCACTCATGTAGTACATCACCCTACCATTTGAAGGGAGAAGAGAAACTGCAGCCTGAGAGCCAGTAACTTCCGGTCTTTTCTTTGGAAAGATAAGAATATAGAGAAGCACAAGGGTCAGGCTGACTCACACATCGCTGACAAGCACCCAGTGATCTCCCAGGAGCCCCAGCTGCTGGGCCCAGGATGAAGGCACTTCAGGCTGGACCACCTGAGCTTTCTGGGGGTGCAGACTTCCAGGGAGGGTCCAAGGACCACCAGGCTGGGGCAGATCAGCTCAGGTGGTGGTTTTTCCATCTCTCTGCAGTAAGGAAGATGCTAGAAGGCTCCAGACAGTCTCTTCCTGCATCTGGGTCCCCTGGGTGTGCCATATGACAATTGTTGCTTCCACGAGCCCCAGGATGCAGTGAATCCTGGGATGACCTGTGGCTCTGCAGCCATTTCTGGCAGAAGCACAGAGTGTCTCGTGGGGCAGGTGTAGAGGCACCTCCCCTTGGGCAGGTCCTGCAGCGTCGAGTTAACATGGAACTCATGTCTCTGGGGCTTCCTAAAACAGCATGTGTTTTCCCACCTGTCAAACTCTCCTTCAAGTTGAAGGCTCCTAGCAGAGGTGGTGAACCAAAAGTTGTACCACATGGGTGGTATCATCAAAGGACCCTTTGTCTCTCCTTAAGGGATCTTGGGGGCTTCTCTGGTGTCTCATATGGTTAAGAATCCATCTGCCATGTAAGAGACCTGGGTTCAATCCCTGAGTTGGGAAGATCCCCTGGAGGAGGGCAAGGCTACCCACTCCAGTATTCTTGCCTGGAGAATCCCATAGACAGAGGAACCTGGTGGGCTATGGTCCATGGGGTTGCAAAGAATCAGACATGACTGAGCAACTACGCACAGCACTGCACCAGAAACCTTGGAGACTGCGGTACCACCTCCATGCAGGTGCACATTCCCTGGGACCTGGAACTTACTCAAAGCAAGCAGGTGACCCAGACGCAGATTCAGGAAGGTCTGAACCCCATCTGATACCACATGGGAAGCCTGCTCTCCTGAGGTCAGCTCCTCCTGGGCTCTGTGTCCCAGTCCTCCAGGCCAGCACGCCTGTGCCCTGTGCCCTGTTTAAAGGACCCAGGGTTCTGCACAGTCAGGTTCCTGTGGTCCAGACTCCCCACAGGTCACTCACGCAGGGAGGGGAACTGCAGGGCCCACTCCCACCCACCGTCTAGGCCAGGCCCTCAGAGGTCCAGCACAGGAGTATCCATACCCTATATCAGGAATCTCTGCTTCCCAGGGAGAGGATCTACCTGAACAGGGGTATACCTCACAGTGTCCCTGGGAGACCAGGTAGTACAGCAACCAGCTGACCCAGAGGCTCCCTCTGTGGGATCCTAGGAGGCTGGAATGAGGATGCTCAGCACCATCTCACCTATCACCATCATCTGCTTCTCTGTGCCCAATGACTCACCCAAAATCTTACCTCTAATAAGTGTCAGAGCCCAGAGTGATGCTCAGGCGGGCAGGGTGTGGGGTCCCTGCTCTTAGCCTTAGCACTGTGAGGATGCTGACCTGACCTCCTCTGAGGGATTGTACCGCCTCCCATCACTCTCCTCCCAGTGCTCCATTTCTGCTCTGGGATCCATCATCCTGGCATTGACAGAGGTCCCAGTGGTCCTTCACTGCCTTCCCTTTCCTCTCCTTGCAAGAAAAAGTTCTCTCTCATCTACAAAGGGGGCTTCTCTGGTGGCTCAGACAGTAAAGAATCTGCCTGCAATGCAGGAGACACAAGAGACCCAGGTTCAGTCCCTGGACCAGGAAGATCCTCTGGAATAAAAAAAAATGGTAATCCACTCCAGTATTCTTGCCTGGAGAATTCCATGGACAGAGGAGCCTGGTGTCGCATGGAGTCATAGGGTCGGACACAACTGAGCAACTAACAATGTCACATTTGCTACAAAATCCTCTCATTCTGTAGCAAAATTTAACCACGTTCATTCTGTTTTCCTCTAGGCCTACATTTATTCTCTTCCCTCTCCTAGAATTCTGTTCCCTCCCCTTTTCTCACTCTGTTATTCTGCATGGATAACTTTTACTAATAAAAATAAGTCCCAATTCAGGCATCATCTACTATGTGAAGCCTTTATTGAGTTGGGATAGAAGCCCTTTTTCTTTCACCAGGTGCTTCTCTGCATAATTCCTTCCTTCCTTTCTTCTTTCATTAAACATCTATTGGGCACCCACTCAGTGCCTGGCACTGAGGATACAAAGGTGATGGTGGCATGGTTCTTGCCCTTGAGGAGCTCCCAATTAACCTGTTCTATGAGCATCTCACAGTGGACACATGAGCCCACCCTCATGTCCATGTTCATTTATCCATATGTGGTCACCTGACTGAGGCCAAGCCAATTGGAATCTTTCCCACCGATTTTCCAATTTGAGATCACCTCCAGTGGCTGAGGCTTCCTGACAAGAGACCCTAGGAGTGTGCACCCTGTGTTTCCTGATACCTGGAGAAGTTGATTCCCTGTGGGAAAGAAAAAGGTCAGTGCAGGAGTGAAGGGGACCCAGTGACGTTCAATCATCTGGTTCCTGCCTCTCTAGAAGCTCACGCCATCTGCCTCCCGCTGTGTTGTTGGCACACCTGAGTCAGGTAGGGTCCACATGGGACCAAATGGTACACACGCTGTGGATGACTGAACAAAGCTTTGTCTAGAGTTATCCTCAGAGGTGCGGGTAGCTGAAGGGGATCCACAGGGATGCTGAAGAACCCCGGGGACTAGCAAGAGTAGGCAGTCTATCCCTGGGATTGTTTGAATGACAAAGTGAGGAAGCAAGACTTCTGGAAGCCAGGGGGAGCTGTTTCCAAGGGAAATCGTCCAGGAGCAGGGTCTGTATCCTTAGAGAAGTTCAACCAGCTTCCCCAACAGATCAGGGCAGGGCAGGGTGAAGGGTGGAACTTGGGGGACACACAGAACAACTAACTCAGAACCCTTCCTCATTGTCCTTGACCAACAAACACCCCCTTGACCTCTGGCATTTAGAATTGTCTTTCTGTTGCCTTAAACTAGAAATTGTGACAATTTACTCTATTTCCATCACTATCTCTCTATTGAACTACAATCTTCTCAAGGCCGTACCTAGCCCAGGATCTGGTATACAGTAGGTACTCAACAACATTTATTGAATGGCTAGTGGGATGGACACTAAAATCTAAGGCAATGGCTACAGTATCCTCACTGATGCTATCCTCATAGGTGCTACACGAAGATGCTACTCTGATAACCATTTGCCTGGTTGCATCACCAGTCCTTAGATGAAAAAGCATCATTTGATCTTTCAAAGTTTTGTTGTAACAGAGCTAGGAAGAACCTGGGGAAGCCATTACAGAACTTCTTTGATAGGGGTTACTGCCTAGCAGTACACTGGGCTCTCAGTGTCATTCGATTGGTGCTTTAAAGGAAAGAATAAAAGGGCACAAGTGACTTCCTCTAGCCATTGGGAAGCCATATGCCCCTCCCAGAATTACCACCCAGCTATGACCTCAGAAGGGCAGTGGGTCACCCACACAGCTCCCAGTTTTTCTTCAGGAGCATCATGACCCAGAGTCATTTCATCCCATGGTCCCTCTCCATCACTAACCAGGCTAGATCTCTAGGTGTGAGCCAACCTCAGGCCCTGGACATCAGCCACATACTTGGATGGAGGACAAACCTACCCACTTGAAAACAGGCCAGCTGCTCCTAATGCTGCTGGGTTTCATGCCTGTGCCATTTGGGAACACTCTGGGGATCTGGAAATGGAGAGACCAACCCATGCAGCTTCAGGGTAAAAGCTGGGAGAAATGCCAAGAGCCCATGAACAGGTGGCCCTGATGCTCAGGAGAGTTGACAACTCTGTCACCAAGGGAGTATTGATTGTTCTCAAGTCGACTCTCAGCTCATCAAGGTGTCTGGAGACCCCGGCCTAAGCCTCCCAGGCAATTCCCCTAAGAGTAATTGTGTTTGCTGTGGAAGACTCTCCAAGCTTGGACAGCCTGCAGCCCAGTCTCACACACACCCTTGCAGGGTCAGTGATAGCCTCTAACCCATGCTCACTCAGCAGTGAGTGAGCATACTCACCATGCATACTCAGGAGGTATGCTTCTGAAGAGAAACAAACATGATTGAGCCCCAGCAGATTTCAGTGGGAACCCGCATGGGTTCCTGTTTTTGTGCATTAAGCAAGATGGTTTGTGCTCATCACAGGATGCAAAGCTGAGCTCGGCTCAGGACTGATTCCAAGAGCTGCTGAGGGTTGGGCTTCTCCTTGTAAAGACATGTGATTAACACAATGGTCCCAAAGCCACAAACACTGGGACTGCATCCCGCATCATGCTTTCCTCTGGACTGCAAGCTGCCGCAGGCAGCAGTGGCCCCAGAGGAGGAAATGTGTATGGGCTCCATCCCAGGATGGCTTTGTGGCTACAGGAAGACAAGCTGTTTTTCCAGGACTGAGAGAGAAAGAGAAAGGGAGAAAGAATGAATAAATGAATGAATACAGAGTCTGTGAACACAGCCAAGCCTCTAACTTTCAAATATGTGCCTGCTAAGTCACTTCAGTCATGTCTGACTCTTTGTGACCCTAGGGACTGTAACCCGACAGACTCCTCTGTCATGGGATCACCAAGCAAGAAGACTGGAGTGGGTTGCCGTGCTTTCCTCCAGGGGATCTTCCCCACCTAGGATTGAACCCGCCTCTCTTACGTCTCCTGCATTGGCAGGTGGGTTCTTTACCACTAGCGCCACCTGGGAAGCCCCCACTTTTCAAATACATTGGAATATAAATCATTTTTCATTCTGACCAAATTTTCCTATGCTCTGTCTCCCTCAGAAAGCATTCCATGAGTACACTATCAGAGAGCCCAGCATCTGAGTTTCACCCTTGCCAAGGTAGTCCTAGGGATCCACATTTCCTCTGGCCTCAGTTTCCCCATGTCTTCCTGAGGGACTGAGTCCTGGCCATCACCCTCCCCAAGGAAGCACCAGGAAAGGTGACGTTGGATGCCCATCAGCCCAGACAAGGATGCACCCCGAGCTTTGTCTGGGAACTGAAACACGGAGTCCATTTGTGTTCCTAGGAACACATCTCTGGGTCCTTTTTCTCCATTTGGCCAATAACAGGGTGGAGATCCCTCTCTTTTCAAGGACCAAAATGTCTTGAGGTTCCTGTACCTACCAAAAAACAGCCTTTCTTACTCAACTGTTACCAGTTGGGAACTGGTAAGCCAACCAACTGGTTGGCTGTTGGGAACCCAGTAAGCAAGATACCCAGGTTATTTTTCCAAAGGGCTTTGTGGGTCCATAGAGTCCACCTTTGTTCTTTAAAGTTGTCTGGCAGATGGATGGATAAAGAAGTTGTGGTGCATATATACATTAAAGTATTTCTCAGCCATAAAAAGGAATGAATTTGAGAGGACAAGATAGCAGAGGAGTAGGTGGATGTAGAGTACATCTCTCTCCATGGATACATCAGGAATACACCTTCAGACACTTCAGAAGTGCATGCAGAACACCAGCTGAGAGTGGACAGGAGTACCTGACCAGCAGAAAAGAATATATAGACCCACACAAAACTCGGTAGGATGAAGGAACTAGGGGGGAAAATAGGAGTGTTAGTAGTGGACCTGCCTTTGGCAGGTAGGGGAATGGAAGTAGGGGTCCAATCCCCACATGAGGGCAATTATCTGAGTCAGAGGAGAAACATTTAAGGCTGAGAATGAAACAGCTGATCTGTGGCAGCCTAAATGGAATGAGAATCAGACAGTGCTTGCCACAGCCATACATACCCTGGACAGGGATGTAGATCCCCTGGAAGGTGCAGTGGCTGGGAGCTGGAGTTTAGGGGTTGTGGAGCAATCACAGGGCAAGGGCTGCTGTTGACTGCAGAGAGACAGATCAAGGGGATGTGAGGGAGGAGATTGTGGTGGGAAATGCCTGTGGAGGAAAGCCGGACAGCCATGGAAGCAAACAATACTGCTAAGTCACGAGTACAGGGTGGAGCCATCACCATAGCCTCGCCCCACAGGCAGCACTGGCAGCTGAACAATAGAGAGGCTGGCCCATCAAATGCCTGACGCACTGGACTACAGAGTAGGACCCCAGCCCGGGGAGGGGGCGGAGGGCCTCTATGTGCCTGATGCGCCAGACAACAGAGAAGGACCCCAGGCAAGGGAGCCCTCTAAGTGCCTGAACAGGCAGAGCTATGGAGAAAGACTGGCCAGAGAGGCCTTCTGATGGCCAGCTACGAGAGGCTTGAAAAAAGACTGGTAGGGCCGTAACTCCTGCCACAGAGGCAGTCTGTGTCCCTGCACACTTGGCACCGCCAGGGTGCCCGCAAGTCAAGCAGCTGAGCCACCTTCAAGCTCAATTCTCACTGGGGCAGAGCTGCCCCAGGCAAAAAAGTCTTGCCTCTGTGCACGCAGGGTCGCTTCCGCCCTGTCTGACTCTTTGCGTGCCTGTTAGACTGTGGCCTGCCAGGCTTCTCTGTCAGGGAAGGGGGTTCTCCAGTTAAGAATACTAGAGTGTATTGGCCAATACTGAGTGCCATACCTTTCTAGAGCACTATAATTCCTGCTGCCCTAGCCACCAACTCCCCTGAGTACCTGGTGCTTCCAGAACCCCTGTGACCCAAGCAGCTGCACCACTTCCACATCTGGCCCTCTCAGGGACAAACCAAAGCCCTCCAGGGCAGCCTCAGGAGCAAACCCCAGTGGACAACCCACATGCAGAGGTGGAATTTAAACCACAATAGAAACCCAGGGGTAGTGTGACTGAGGAAGAAGACCCAAACCCTTCCCATCAGTTGTACAAGCTGCAGATTAAATCCACATGATCAACTAAGTAGACTCCATGTCTATGGGACATATAAAACGTCGTTGAGAGCTCCCACAAAAGAAAACACACTAGTTCTGATAGCTGTGGACACTGGAGGCAAGAACATAGAGGAGGAGGACCAGATTAGAATCTGAGCTGCCCCCACAGCAGGTCCAGAGATCAGCACGGTGTTGGAGGGCATCCTAGGGAGGTGAGGTGGACTGTGACTCCCAGCGAGGGAAAGGACTCTGACAGCAGTGACTCAAAAAAAAAGCATTTATTATTCTTATGTTTTGACTTGTTCTGTAGATTCTTTTGGATCTTTTTTCCCCCTTTTTCCCCCTTCTGTTGTATTTTGGCACTATTTTGGTTTTATTAGCACTAATTAACCTTTTGAGCTTTTTTTTTTTCCTTTGTTTTTTCACAGTCATATTTTTTATTATTGTTATAAATCCGTGCCTCTACATTGGGCTTTTGCAGTTCTGGGGAGTTTTCCTTTTTTTTTTAATTTTAATTCTAAATTTTTAAATCTATTATTATTTTTTCTACATTTATTCCTCTGCTTTTCCTACTGTTCTTTCTCCCTTGTACTTAATCTTTAATGTGTATAAATCTTCTTCATCTGCCTCTATTTAACTTTGCATATCTGTTCTTTCTTTCTTTCCTTTCCTCTCAACATATTTGTTAATTTTGTTTTCATTGCTTTAGTCTCCACTTGGCACCTTGCTTTAGTTTTGTTTTCTAGTTTGTGTTTTAGTTAGTTTTGTTCTTAACTGGTAAATAAATTTTTTTTATTTACTTTGTTTGCTGGGTCAATCTACTGTACTTAATTTTTGTTGGGCTATTTTGGCTTTGCTCATGGTTATATATGTATGTGTGTATATTCCATTATTTTAATTATTATTTGCCTGATTTTGTAACTGCCATTTGTCTGGGGTTCATCCTTGGTTTCTCGTTTTTGGATATTTGTTTTAATCTCACTTAATACCATAACAAACCATTTGTGGAATCTTCATTCCTGACCAGAGATCAAGCTCTGAGTCTTTGGAGTGGGAGCACAGACTCCAAGACCCTAGACTACCAGAGAACTAACCCTAGGGAGTATCACATAGTGAGAACTCACACAAAGGAAGCCTCTTGAATACAAGACCCAGCATCATCCAACCACGAGTAGCACCCTGTGCAAGAAGCCTCTTCTAAACAGCAAACAAAACAGAAAGACAAACCCAGTCATCAGCAGACAGGATTACCACCTCACTAAGCCTTGCCATCAGAGGAAAAACAAACAAACAAACAAAAAACTCAACACAAGTCTCACCCTATATGAAACTTACACAAACCACTGGACCAACCTTAGGAGGGCAGAAACCAGAAGGAAAAATTAATTCAACCTTGAAGCCTTGGAAAAGTAGACCTCAAACACAATAAGTTAAAAAATAATAATAATAAGGCAGGGAAATACCACACAAATGAAGGAACAAACTAGAAACACAGAAGTCCAAATAAATGAAGAGGAAACAGGAAAACTCCCTGAAAAAGAATTCAGAATAATGATAGTAAAGATGATAAAAAACCTTGAAAACAAAATGGAGAAAATGCAAGATTCAATTAACAAAGACCTGGAAATATTAAGAATAAGCATACAGAGACAAACAACACAATTACTGAAATTAAAAACACTCTAGAAAAAATCAATAGCAGAATATCTGAAGCAGAAGAATGAATCAGCGAGCTGGACGATAAAATGGTGGAAATAACTTCTGAAGAGCAGAATAAAGTAAAAAGAATGAAAACAACAGAGAATAGTCTCAGAGACCTCTGGGACAATATCAAACATACCAACATTTGAATTATAGGGGTCCCAGAAAAAGAAGAGAAAAATAAATAGTATGAGAAATTTTTTGAAGAGATTATAGTTTAAAATTTCCCCAACAGGGAAAAGGGAATAGTCAAGTCCAAGAGGCACAAAGAGCTTCATACAGGATAAACCAAAGGAGACACATGCCAGGATACATACTAACCAAACTAACAAAGATTAAACACAAAGAAAGAACATTAAAATCAGCAAGGGAGAAGCAACAAGTAACATACAAGGGAAACCCCATAAGCTTAACAGCTGATTTTTCAGCAGAAACTCTGAGGTCAGAGGGAATGGCATGATATACCTAAAGTATTGAAAGGGAAAAATCTACAACCAAGATTACAGTACTTGGCAAGGATCTCATTAAAAATTGATGGAGAAGTAAAAAACTTTCAGACAAGTAAAAGTTAAGAAAAGTCAGTACCACCAAACCAGCTTTACAAATGTTAAAGGAACTTATACAGTCAAGAAATACAAGAGAAGAAAAAAAATCTACAAAATCAACCCCAAACAATTAAGAAAATGGCAATAGGAACATATATATCAATAGTCACTTTAAATGTAAATGGATTAAATGTTCCAACCAAAAGACACAGACTGGCTGAATGGGTACAAAAACAAGACCCATATATATGCTGTCTACAAGAAACCCACTTCAAACCTAAAGATGCATGTAGACTGAAAGTGAGAGGATGCAAAAATATATTCCATGCAAATGGGAAGCAAAGGAAAGCTGGAGTAGCAATCCTCATATCAAACAAAATAGACCTTAAAATAAAGATTACAAGAGATAAGGACACTACATAATGATCAAGGGATCAATCCAAGAGGAAGCCATAACAATTGTAAATATCTCTGCACCCAACGTAGGAGCACCTCAATATGTAAGACAAACACTATCAGACAAAAAATGAGAAATTTACAGTAACACAACAATAGTAGGAGACTTTAACACCTCACTCACACCAATGGACAGATCATCAAAACAGAAAATTAATAAAGAAACACAAGTCTTAAATGATACATTAGATGAGATGTATCTCATTGATATCTTCAGGATATTCCATCCAAATGCAGAAGAATACACTTTCTTCTCAAGTGCACATGGAACATTCTCCAGGATAGATCACATCTTGGGTCACAAATCAAACCTCAGTAAATTTAAGAAAACTGAAATCATATCAAGCATCTTCTCAGACCACAACGTTATGAGACTAGATATCAACTGCAAGAAAAAAACTGTAAGAAACACAAACACATGGAGATTAAGCAACACATTTCTAAATAGCCAACAGGTTACTGAAGAAATCAAAAGGGAAATAAAAAAATTTCTAGAAACAAATGACAATGAAAACACAACAACTCAAAACCTATGGGACACAGCAAAAGCAGTTCTAAGAGGGAAATTTATAATAATACAATCCTACCTCAAGAACAAGAAAAACATCAAAGAGACAACCTAACTTTACACCTAAAACAACTGGAAAACAAAGAACAAAAAATCCCCAGAATTAGTAGAAGGAAAGAAATCATAAAGATCTGAGCAGAAATAATTGAAAAAGAAATGAAAGAAACAATAGTAAAGATTAATAAAACTAAAAGCTGGTTCTTTGAGAAGATAAGCAAAATTGACAAACCCTTAGCCAGACTCATGAAGAAAAAAGGAGAGAAGAATCAAATAAACAAAATTAGAAATGAAAAAGGAGAGGTTACAACAAATAATGCAGAAATACAAAGGATTATAACAGACTATTATGAACAACTATATGGCAATAAAACAGATAACCTGGAAGAAATGGACACATTCTTAGAAAAGTTCAATCTTCCAAGACTGAACCAGGAAGAAATGGAAATTATGTACAACCCAATTACAAGCACTGAAATTGAAGCTGTGATAAAAAATCTCCCCCAAAACAAAAGCCCAGGACCAGATGGCTTCACAAGAGAATTGTATCAAACATTTAGAGAAGAGTTAATGCCTATCCTTCTAAAATTCTTTCCAAAAATTGCAGAGGAAGGAACACTTCCAAACTCGTTCTATGAGGCCACCATCACCCTAATACCAAAACCAGCAAAAGACAACACAATAAAAGAAAACTACAGGCCAATATCACTGATGAACACAGATGCAAAAATCCTCAACAAAACTTTAGCAAACAGAATTCAGAAACACATCAAAAAGCTCATACACCATGATCAAGTTGGGTTTATTCCAGGGATGCAAGGATTCTTCAATATAAACAAATCAATCAATGTGATACAGCATATTAACAAATTGAAAGATAAAAACCATATGATCATCTCAACAGATGCAGAAAAAGCCTTTGACAAAATTCAGCATCAATTTATGATTAAAACTCTTCAAAAAATGGGCATAGAAGGAACCTGCCTCAACATAGTAAAGGCCATATATGATAAGCCTACAGCAAACACTATTCTCAATGGTGAAAAACTGAAAGCATTCCCCCTAAGATCAGGAACAAGACCAGGGTGTCCACTTTCCCCACTATTATTCAACATAGTTCTGGAAGGCCTAGCTACAACAATCAGAGAAGAAAAAAATAAATAAATAAAAAGAATCCAGATCGGAAAAGAAGAAGTAAAGCTCTCACTGTTTGCAGATGACATGATACTGTACACAGAAAACCCTAAAGATAGTATCAGAAAATTACTAGAGCTAATCAGTGAATTTAGCAAAGTTGCAGGATACAAAATCAATACACAGAAATCACTTGCATTTCTGTATACTAACAATGAAAAATCAGAAAGAGAAATTAAGTAGTCAATTCCATTCACCATTGCAACAAAAAGAATTAAATATCTAGGAATAAACTTACCTAAGGAGACAAAAGAACTGTACACAGAAAATTATAAGACACTAATGAAAGAAATCAAAGACAACATAAACAGATGGAGGGATATTCCATGTTCCTGGGTAGAAAGAATCAATACTGTGAAATGACTATAACTACCAAATGCAATGTACAGATTCAATGTGATCCCTATCAAACTACCAATGGAATTTTTCACAGAACTAGAACAAAAAATTTCAGAAGTCATGTGGAAACAGAAAAGGCTCCAAATAACCAAAGCAGTCTTGAGAAAGAAGAATGGAGTTGGAGGAATCAATCTTCCTGGCTTCAGATTATACTGCAAAGCTACAGTCATCAAGACAGTATGGTACTGGCACAAAAACAGAAATATAGACCAATGGAACAAGATAGAAAGCCCAAAAATAAACCCATGCACCTGTGGATACCTTATTTTTGACAAAGGAGGCAAGAATATACAATGAGGCAAAGAGAGCCTCTTCAATAAATGGTTCTGGGAAAACTGGACAGCTATGTGTAAAAGAATGAAATTAGAATACTTCCTAACACCATGCACAAAGATAAAGTAAAAATGGATTAAAGACCTAAATGTAAGACCAGAAACTATCAAACTCTTGGAGGAAAACATAGGCAGAACACTTGATGACATAAATCAAAGCAAGATCCTCTATGACCCACCTCCTAGAGTAATGGAAATAAAAACAAAAGTAAACAAGTGGGACCTGATTAAACTTAAAAGCTTTTGCACAGCAAAGGAAACTCTAAGCAAGCTGAAAAGATAACCCTCAGAATGAGAGAAAATAATAGTAAATGAAACAATTAACAAAGGATTAATTTTCAAAATATACAAGCAGCTCATACAACTCAATGCCAGAAAAACAAGCAACCCAATCAAAAAGTGGGGAAAAGACCTAAACAGACATTTCTCCAAAGAAGACATACAGATGGCTAATGAACTCACGAAAAGATGCTCAACATCGCTCATTATTCAGTTCAGTTCAGTTCAGTTCAGTTCAGTTGCTCAGTCATGTCCGACTCTTTGTGACCCCATGAATTGCAGCACGCCAGGCCTCTCCGTCCATCATCAACTCCCGGAGTTTACCCAAACTCACGTCCATCGAGTCAGTGATGCCATCCAGCCATCTCACCCTCTGTTGTCTTCTTCTCCTCCTGCTCCCAATCCCTCCCAGCATCAGGGTCTTTTCCAATGAGTCAACTCTTCGCCTGAGGTGGCCAAAGTACTGGAGTTTCAGCTTCAGCATCAGTCCTTCCAATGAACACCCAGGCTGATCTCCTTTAGGATGGACTGGTTGGATCTCATTGCAGTCATTATTAGAGAAATGTAAATCAAAACCACAATGAGATATCACCTCACACAGGTAAAAATGGCCATCATCAAAAAGTCTACAAACAATAAATGCTAGAGAGGGTGTGAAGAAAAGGGAACACTCTTGCATTGTTGGTGGGAGTGTAAATTGATACAGCCACTGTGGAAGACAGTATGGAGATTCCTTTAAAAACTAGGAATAAAATCACCTTATGACCCAGCAAGCCCACTCCTAGGCATATATCCTGAGGAAACCAAAATTGAAAAAAAAAAAAAACACATGTATCCCATTGTTCACTGCAGCACTATTTACAATAGCTGGAACATGGAAGCAACATATATGTCCTTCAACAGAGGAATGGATAAAGTTGTGGTACATATACACAATGAAATATTACTCAGCCATAAAATGAAATGCATTTGAGTCAGTTATGATGAGGTGGTTGAACCTAGAACCTATTATAAAGAATGAGATGAGTCAGAAAGAGAAAGATAAATATCGTATCCTAACGCACATATATGGAATCTAGAAAAGTGATACTGAAGAATTTACTTACAGGGCAGCAATGGAGAAACAGACATAGAGAATAGACTTATGGACATGGGGAGAGGGGAGGAGAAGGTGAGATGTATGGAAGGAGTAACATGGAAACTTACATTGCCATATGTAAAACAGATAGCCAACAGGAATTTGCTGTTTGGCTCAGGAAACTCAAACAGGGGCTCTGTATCAACCTAGCGGGGTGGGATGGGGAGGGATATGGGAGGGAGGTTCAAAAGGGAGGGGATATATGTATACCTATGGCTGATTCATGTTGAGGTTTGACAGAAAACAACAAAATTCTGTAAAGCAATTATCCTTCAATTAAAAAAAAAAAAAAAAGGAATGAATCTGAGTCAGCTCCAGTGAGGTGGATGAACCTAGAGCCTGTTATACAGAGTGAAGTGAGTCAGAAAGAGAAAAACAAATATCATATATTAACACATATATATGAAACCTGAAAAAAATGGTACTGATGAACCTCTTTGCAGGGCAGGAATAGAGATGCAGACATAGAGAACAGACTTGTGGACACAGGGTGGGTAGGAGAGGGTGGGGAGGATTGAGAGAGTATCACTGAAACGTGTCCATATATAAAATAAAGAGCTAGTGGGAAGTTGTATAGAATGGGAAGCTCAACCTGGGGCTTGCTGAACCTAGAGGGGTGGGAGGGAAGTTCGAGCAGGAGGGGACATATGTATACTTTTGATTCACGTTGCGGTATGGCAGAAACCAACACAACCTTGTAAAGCAATTATCCTCCAATTAAAAATAAAAAACAAGCAAAAGTCTGCCTGGTCATATTTGATTTTATGTATTTTGCACATGTGGTATTTCAGTCAAACTCTGGTAATATAATTGATATTTCCAATCGTGTTCTGTTATAGAGAGAACAGATTCTTATTCAACTCAAGCAAATAACCACATTGCCATGAAAATAAGAATACTCACTGAGATTTCTAGAGGGATCAGGTAGAGAGAAAAGATAAATGTTTTAATTCTGCTTACAAAGATAAAACTTACCAAGTTACTGTAAGTTGTAATTAGCTTAAGGGGAAAGGTTTCCTTATATCTGAAAAACAAAAATTAATAGCCAGCAATGTTTTAGACAAAAAGTCATAAAGTGATCATCATATCCATCCATTTATTTAATCCCATGTAATTAATTCTTATTGTGCTTGAGTCCAGTTTTTCCATTAGTTCTGTTGACCTTGCATGGTGATTAAGGGTGATGGTGACCGTGATAATTTCAAAAAGTTCACAGGATTTTTGCTAAAGCTCTTATGACTTGCCGAGTAAAGTGGGAGCCTTGGTCACTGGAGAGTGTAGAAGTCATATCCCAAGTGGAGAACACATTTTCTAACAGTTTCTTTGTCATTCTGAGGGCATCAGCCTTGCAGCAAGGGATGACATTAACCCATCAAACAAAATGAGGACTGCCAGAGAGCCCAGAAGAACCAGCCAGCCGTCCTAGTTTTCCCGTGGTCCACAGTTTTCTTGCTTGAGTTTCTTTTTCTTTTCCTGGTAACAAACTGGAGTTGGTTTATTTCAAATTTTCAAATTTAAAAATCATACTTCAAAAAGTTCTCACCATTTTTCTTTTTTAAATTTGTGTAAAGTTTATTTCATATGAGTATTATTTTATTCATGCCATCTACATCATAACACAAATAATGCTTTTTATGTTTTCTTGTTTAAAACACAAATACTGCTATTAGTCATACTTGAATCCAAACGACCCCAGGAAACACCAAGAGTAAACAGAGTGTTCAGACAGCAATGGAGACACTCTAATTGGTTCTGTTGGCGTCTTCTTTCTGCAAGATGGGGTTGCACGTGCTTGGTTGCTCAGCCAAGTCCGACTCTTTGCAACCCCATGGACTGTAGCCCACTGCACTCCTCTGTCCATGGGATTTCCCAGGCAAGAATCCTAGAGTGGGTTGCTATTTCCTTCTCCAGGGGATCTTCCCCACCCAGGGATCAAACCCGGATCTTCTGTGTCTCCTGAATTGGTGGACAGATTCTTTCCCACTGAGCCACCCAGGAAGCCCAAGATGGGGTTACAGATTTAATATTTGAATTTATTTGGTTACACAGTCACTCCTCTCTTGATATAAACCAAAGTGTTCATTCAAGAGCTTGGCTCAGCTTCTAAAAAAATAGTCTTGCTTGAGTTTTAAAAGGCCTCTTTTCCTTAATTTTGTTCAGTTTTAGTTTCTACTAATTGAGCCAAGTCTGTAGTCCCAAGTGATGTGAGCCGTGTTTATATTTCAAGGACAGGATAAGAGTTGTAATTTTTGTATTTCTCCTAGGAGTACTTTTGTTGTCTCAGGGTCAGTAGTTTAAAAAGATGTTTTATCAAGCTAGCTTTCTCTAACTGTGTTTGTAAAAACCACTTTTGGAAGGTCAAAAGAGCCCCAACCTGGCCAACTTACCTGGCATGAGTACTTTCAAATAATGGCTTCCTGTCAAATGTGCATGAGGCCAGCTGGAGTTCCGGTGGATGGCTGACCTTTCCGAGGGCTTGGTAGGCTTTAGAAGCACAATTTCCTATTTTCTTTCAGTTTCAATTTACTGCAAAGTACAAAGATTTCCAATTTTAATCCAAATTTTAAAAAAGATGTCAGCCAAACCAGTTCACTTCAAAGTTCCTTGCGAGGCTTCCTTGCCTAGGAATTCACCCTAGGTCTCTGTTTAAGAGATCACGGTAGAATCTTCTAGGCTTTTCCTGCTTGAAATTACCACCCCCGCCTCAGTCCTCTTTACCTAGGAAATGTGCCAGTACTCCTTAAGACTCCAAGTCTTAGGAGTCATAGGAATATCAGCTTAAGGAAACCCAGATTTTAGGAAGAATCATCAAAGCACCTGTAGGGAGTTGTGAAGCCAGTGGGCAGCGGGGGGAGGTTGCCCACAGGTGCTAAAGGGGCTCGTGCTTGGTACAGAGGACCGGTTCAAAGTAGCCTCCAGACTCCATGGGTTCTTCTGATATCTTGCCAACTATACCAAGCGATATTGATGCACCTAATCAATAACCAAATTATCACAGAAACAGATAAGAGTGTTCTTTAAACCAAATTGATGACTATAGCCTGGGAGATTCAAGAAGCACTTGAATTTTATTCCCCCTGACTACAAAATGAGGGAGCCTTATAGAGGCAAAAAAAAAAAAAGCCTCCCAAAATTATATAAATTATTTGCTAAGAAATAGGGTTGGAACTGGCAAGAAGTAAATGCAATAAAGCTTGCATTTATTTAGCAAGGATAGGTTGGGGTCTGAAATGGTCATTTAGTTACAACGGGGGCCCTGAGACCATAAGGCTGCTGTCAGCTGCTCACGGATACTGTTTTGAGAATGACTGGTGGTGGTGTTGAGTCTGATAGAGTTCAGAAAATTCACGTTCTCAGGAATACAGGAAAGTGTCTAAAACCATATCCACAATGGCCACCCAGGCCCACTTTTGAATGCCTGAACCACAGTTACTCTATTTTGAGTTTTTTTTTTTAATGCATTCTACCTTTTATTGGCTGAAGCATATGTCCAATGCATGTTTAATAGGCCACATGTTCTAGTTAGCATAAAGTTCAGGTTAAATCATGTATAAGCTAGAATGACTTCCCTGCACCTCATATGTGAACATATCTTCGCCCAGATACTATGTGAACAAACCATACTTACACAGTTTTATAAATGTCTGCTTGACCAGGAAATCAGTCCTGAATGTTCATTGGAAGGACAGATGCTGAAGCTGAAACTCCAATACTTGCATCAGAAAGGTTAAGCAACAGAAAGTAAGTAGAGAGACCAGAGCTGCCTTGGCAATTGATGCAAAGAACTAACTCATTGGAACAGACCCTGATGCTGGAAAAGATTGAAGGGGGGAGAAGAAGGGGGACGACAGAGGATGAGATGGTTGGATGGCATCACCGACTTGATGGACATGAGTTTGAACAAGCTTCGGAAGTTGGTGACAGGCAGGGAAGCCTGGTGTGTTGCAGTCCATGGGGTCACAAAGAGTCGGACATGACTGAGCGACTGAACTGAACTGACTGACCAGGAGTGCAGAACAGTATCACTTGGTGTCCACGGTGAGTCAGTCCAGGACCTCAGCAGAGACCAAAATCTGTGACTGCTCAAGTCTCCTATATAAATGATGGAGTAGTGCTGACCCTCCATATCAAGGATATGAGGCCGGCCTGCATATGCAGTCAGCCAATCCCCAAAGGCCAAGCCAAATCTAGTCTCTCTACTTACTCTATGTTTCTTAAACTTCTAAACAAAGTCAGAGAAGCAACCCCAACCAATCATGCCCTATTTCCACATTGCTGCTTCTAACATTTTACAAAACCCTATCTTGCCCCAAAGCCCAGAGTGCTGCACTGCCTGTGAGGCACTTAGCCCCCAATCCGTGTGGTGTTTCTTTGAATAAAGGACAAACTCTTCATGATATTATTTTATTTTTGTCTTTTGCTAAAAGGATGTCAAGGTCATCTCCCCATCTTAGGTATTTTCCATAGAATTTTGCAAAATTGTGTCAAACATGTGCCGCTGTTTTCACACCAGCATCTCTTGGTGGGAACTTCTAGGTGGTAGGACAGCAGACATCACAGTCATTTTCTAATCATGCCTCATTAGCTGGAGCGTTCATAGCCTTGTCACAGTCTGAGCTCTCATTAGCGAGGACAGTGTCATTTCTACAAGAAGGCTTCAGAGTCAGGGCAGGACAGGAACCCCTGGTGCAGGCTCGTGTGCTGTGTTATCAATCACCTGGCCTGACAGCATGCTTGTTCTCTGACTGCCAAATTCAGACGTGCTGGCGGAAGACCTCAAGATTCAGGTTAGTTCCTATAAACTTGGGGGTCACAGAGGACACCCCAGAAACCTGGCACAGAAATTCACTTGGGCAAATGCTGGAGGAGGAGGAGAGGGGGCACCCTTCCTGGGGCTGGTGAGGGAAGGAGCATCAGAGTGGCAAGCCAGCTCCCCAGGCTCTGAGGGGTACAGGGTCACAGTCCCCAGAGGGGTTGAGGCTCTGATTCCTGAGTGAGAATCCCTGAAGGACGCCGATCCAAGCCAAGTTGCTGGGAAGGCTGTTCAGCCCGAGCTTGGGTCTTGCTGACTGAGCACGTGCTTAGGAACCTGGTCGACAGGTGTCGGTCCCAGGATAAGCATCCACTCTCCAGGTGAAAATGACAAAGGCAACCCACGCTGGGTGACTGAACCATCGGACCTGCGTTCCCCTTCCCAGACACAGATCTCAGAAACAGACTCAAAGGCTGATCTCCCAGGTCAGTTCAGAACCCTTTCCTGTGAATGTGAGCCCATTTCAGGCAAAATCTCTTATATCACTGAAGGACAGTAGCATAAACCACCCCCAATATGCTCTGTTGGTGCATTGATTATTTAGAGCTGTTGGCACAGGAGAAACAGCAAAAGTTATCTGCTTAACATCAGATCCTCCCAGGAACTCAGCTGTCACAGGTCCCCTCCTGGAAGGTTCATCGACGGGGACGGTTGACTCACAGGAGAGGAAACACTGCATCCAGACAAAGCTTGTCACGAACTATCCTACCTCCCATCTGTTCTTCCAAGGTCCATGTCATCTTTCGTAAAATCCCTTCACTCTTTCCTGAGAGAGTGGGGTCTACATCCCCCACCCCTTTCTGTATAGTCTCAGACACAACCCTCTCTGAACTGCACGCTGCAGCCAGGAAGGGTTCATGCTCCTCCGGGCAGTCAAGGCTTCTGAGGATCCCCAGGTTAGGACTCCCAGGTACAGGACACCGCCATGAGGACTCTCTAGATAAGGACCCCCAAGGTGAGGACCCCTCCAAGTGAAGACCCAGAAGAGCTGCCCCAGGGATCTGAGCCCAAGGATTTGACGAGTACAGCAGCCTTGGGCCACGGGTCAGCAGACTGGGAAAAGGATGGAGCCCCTGCTCTCGTCCTCAGACCATTTCTCTGCCTGTGGGATGGAGCTGAAGCATCTCCAGAGAACGGAGTTGGACCTGCTCCTGCACCCACAGTCAGAGGACCCTGGGTCCCTGCAGCACCCTGTCCTCTCTTCCCCTGGTGCACTCAGGGCCGGTTGTGGGGCAGGAAGCAGGTTTCATCCACTGTTCACACCTGCATGAGTCACCAGGTGAGTGGCTTTGCGGGAAATGCAGCCCTGAGGGTGGGTCTGAGCCTCCCAGGGGCCCTTCAACCCCTACTTACTCCGGGTGTCACCTGAGCTGCACCCAGGGATGAAGGGCAGGTGAGTTTCCTGCTCTGTGGCTGGCGCTGCAGGTTTGAGCTGCAGAAGGGGCAGTTTGAACTCCAGACAGGAATAATGGAGCTCCTTTGTGGAGAGGGGCTCAGAGGTTTCCAGAATACAGAGCAGGCCTCCTGCCGCCAGCCCAGCCTGAGGTTGGAACCACAAGGTGACTGGGTCCCCAAACCCCAGTGCCTGTGGGCGCCACATCAAGGATCAGTAGAGCCCAGACTGCAGGTGAGGATTCAGTCCTGTCCTGCAACATAAATGTCGATGCAACAGTTGGAGGCTGGGAGCATGCAAAATGCAAACACAGCATTTGGCAGAATCTTCTTTCCCCTCTAATCCCCATCTGAGCTGTCAAAGGGGCCCTGACACCTGACTTAAGGGGGCTTGTGGCCACCAGCACAGCCCTGCAGTCCCACCAGGAGCAGATCCATCTACCCAGGGAGGGACACTGTGCTGGGTCCCCTGGATTCCTACAGGAGGTGATCCCAGATCCCGCTGTCTGCTGGGCATAGTGGTGTTGGCACAGAAAGGCACAGATGCCCTCTGTCTCATTAGCCTGGCTGTCGTCTGGCCATAAGCTGAGTCATTTGACTGGGAGTCAACTCTGTGGAGTGAGTGATCCATAAGGCCGGCTGCTGCATCCTCTGAAAACACTGGTTTCTAGTGCATACATACCAGAATGCAGTCCCACGTATTTCTTTTAATCTTTTTGATACATCCCACTGTCCTACCCTGTCCTCCAGCAGGAATATGGCAGGCCTGTATAGCTAGGCAGCAATATAATACTTGCAAAGTCATTTCAAACCCTTCATATCATCCCAGCCTCATTCCTGGAGTGGAGGTGAGGAAACAAGGTTCTGACGCTCAGAGAGGCTAGGTGTTTGTCCTCGGTTGGAGGTGAGTGAGTGGCTGGGCGAGTCAAGAGTGCCCTTTTCTCCACCATGAGGTTGGAAAGAATAATTTTCTCTGCAGCATCACACCAGGTCATGACCCCTCATCCCACCCTCGGACCCTGACCAAGGTCAGAGAAATCAGCTGGGTAGGACTGGGATTCCCTGAGTCCGTCTCTTTACCCTTCAGTTATCCTCCTGTGAGTGACTACACCATCACCTTGCCATGCATTTAGCTTCATTTGCTTCATTATTTTTAAAGGGCTTTGGCTTTTGATTTTTATTACAGTGTACCAAGATGAAAGTCATAACCCATCTAGAGACACAGGGCTCCCTCAGTCCCTCTTGTCTCTCTCTCTCTCCTATTATTAGTGCCTAGTGATGTCCCAGTTGCTCCTTTTTAGCAATGTAAACATAATTAACAATACTATATTTAACAAAAGTTCCTGGAGCTCACTCTGTGGAAATATTTATTTTCCCTCTTTCCGATTTAGAGCCACACAGAAGGACATTCTTCAGCTCAACTGTGCATTCTGGTGGGTGTGTGGGTGTTTCTTGTCATTTTCTATTGCGGATATAGATATGCCTCATTTTACTGCACTTCACAGGTACTGTGGGTTCTTTTTAACCAGTTGAAGTTTTGTGACAACCCTGCTTCTAGCAAATCTATGGGTGCCATTACTCCAACAGAATTTGCTCACCGCAAGTCTCTGGGTTACATTTTGGTAATTATGTATCACATAAATTTAGTTGATAAAGCAGCAGCAGGGTTTGAGAGGAATAATTCCAATTTTGAAAGACATTCCGCCCATGGGTAAAATGCTATCAAACAGCACTGCATGCTACAGAGAAATCATTCGTGAAAGGAAGAGTCAACCAATGTGGCCAACTTCATTATTGTCCTATTTAAGAGACTGCCACAGCAACCCCAGCCTTCAGCAACCTCCACTCTGATCAGTCAGCAACCATCAACACTGAGGCAAGATCCTTCACCAGCAAAAAGATTATGACTCACTGAAGGCTCAAATGATGGTTAGCATATTTAAGCAATAAAAATTTTTTAATTAAGGTATGTATATTGGTTTTTTAGACATAATGCTATTGCACATGTAACAGACTGAAGTATAATGCAAACACAACTTTTTTCATTAATTTTTTTGGCCATGCTGAGAGGCATGTGGGATCTTCATTCCCCAAGAGGGGATCAAGCCCACACCCCCTGCATTGGAAGCAGAGTCTTAACCATTGGACCACCAGGGAAGTCCCTAAACATACATTTGTGTGCACTGGGATACCAACATATTGTATGATTTGTTGTATTGCTACATTCACTTTACTGTGGGGATCTGGAACCTCCGAGGTGTAGGTGCCACGCATATGCATATTTTCCTGTTTTAACCTATAAAACTGAGAGAGTTAAATCTTAGGCAGGTTGATAAGGAATCCAAGGCCCCTTTAAGGAGGAGATGAACTTTCTGGTTCACATTCTTTTGCCTTAGTCATATAGGCTGCACAAGCAACAATATATCTTGCTCATGCATTCCTTAAGCTCTGTGATAATATTGCAACAATATATTTTGCCTGGGAACTGGCTTTTCTTTAGGTCCAGAGCTAGTGATTACTCAAGGGTATGCTTTTCTTAGGCTCTAAGTTAATGATTATAATTGCAACAAATCTTGCTTGGGAACCTCTTTCTCAGCAACAGTATGTCTCACCCAGAGACACATTGCCCAGAACCATTGCTTCTGACTAATCTTGTACTGAAGTTATCTCAGGATGGTGGAACTCAGGTGGACCTATTGCAACCTTCAGATATTCTTTTTATCTATTTTCAGCAGCCAGCTGAAAAATATATAATGCCATGCTCAAACTAGCAAAGTTGGTACTCTTTCTACCCCCTTTGGATGTCTATGCCAGAAGCTTTCTCTATCACTTTTACTTTAATAAAAATCTTTGCTGCACAAAGCTCTGAGTGACTGAGACTGCATCTTTGGTCCTGGAGTGAAACCTTCTCCTTTGGAGACCACAAATCCGACACCAACCACTGTAAGCTATCAACACCAGCCACCAGCATCCCCACCTCGAGGGGTGGGGGTCCAGAATTTTCTCAGCTTGGGGTAGAGCCTCAGAGGAGAGGCTGCTCAGATAGCAAATTCCTGGGGCAAACAGGGGAAGACAGGCTTTACTATGGCTGCTGGATGTGAGTGGAACCCAGGGCCTCCAGAGATGATGTTAGCTGGAGGGAGGAAGTGTCTGGATTCTGTTGATTAGGTCAGGTTTACTCCTGCTTGTGATTAGTCCCATTGAGGGTGGGACGCAGGCCTCAGGGAGCCCAAGAAAGGGGCTCTGTCTCAGGTGAAGTTCCCAGAACACCCTGGACACCTGGTGGAGCCCCAGGTAGCTGTGACTTGGACCCTCAAGGTGCTTTTGGGCTCGATGCTCTGAGAAACTCATTCTTCAGGGAGTGCAAAGCATTTCCCACCTGCCTCCTGCCCAGCACAGCCCTTGACAGCCTCTGCCTTGAGGAAGGACTGGCTTGCAGTTTGCAGACAGAATCCAGGGTAGCTGCTCTGACCCCATTAGTGTAACAGGGAAGAGCTAAAACTAGACTCCATGGTTGATCTGTTTCTTTGACTTTAATCTTTGTGTTTTATTTGCTTTTATTATTTTAGTCATACCTTATGGCCTGTCTCAGGGAACCCTGCCCCTCTGCCTGAATGTTAGCCTAAAGTGCCTTTGTTCAGCTCACAGGGAGGTGATCTGACCTTGCCCAACTGTGATCCCAGGAGATTTTCTTGTAAGACTGATGGCCCTTTTTTACTTTACTTCCTCACCTCTCCTCTCTCTCAGATTCTATAAAAGAATCTGGCATTCAGACCCCAATAAGATAGTTATTTTGAGACATTAGTATGCCATCTTCTCAGTCTGATGGTTTTCTGAATGAAGTTGTATTCTTTGCCTTAACACTTTGTCTCCAATGTATTATCCTGTCATGCAATGAGCAGAGCAAGCTTGGACTTGGTAACATCAGGAACCCAGGATTCAGCTCCAGAACACCTCCTACTGATATTTTGGTAAAATTCCTCAAGGGCGCAAACCCAAAGAGAAACTCACACAGGCTGAGCCCACTTGGAGTTCCATGGACCCCTCCAGTTGGGAATGAACTGGTTGTGATTCTGCCCTCTGTTAGAAATGGTGATTTATGTCAGAACTTTGCTGAATCATTAAAAAGTTTCTTAAAAAAATATGACTTTCTTACTGAACTTTCTGAACTTATTGAACTTTCATTAAATTCATGTGTTTTGCATAAAAAGTTAATATTTTGCATAGAAAGGATGCTAGCATTGTTAAAATTAAGACTAAGAACTGAGTAAAGTTAACTTAAATAATTCAGTAGGAAGCATGGAAATCTAGTTGGAGATATTTCTACTTAAGGACAACACGTTTAGAAACTTAAGGGTTATTTATTTGTTTAATTTGCCCTCAAATGCAACCATACATTCACATTATTAGATTTTTAATGAATATTAATTTCTAAAAGAAAATTTGTGGTGTTTCTTGTTTTCCAGTGAATGGGGCGGGAGGGAAGGAGACGGTATTTCTCAGGCTCTGAGGGCCCTGACTTCTGCAGCAGGTCCTGGGTATTCAGGAGCCCCAGGCAGGAGGACCTGCTGCGGGGTTTTCAGACAAAGAGGCAGCTGTCACCCAACTGGAGTGAGCTTGAGACAGGAAGCAGGCAGAAGTGAGGGCAGCAAAGATGGCCTGAGTGTGAAGCCTGGTTGCATGCAGCAGGTTTGCTTCAGCAAAGGGTCTGGCTTTGAGGCATTTGGGGTGCTGCAGGCTGGGTGTAAGAGGAAAGAGGGGCAGAGACACCCCATTCTCTCTGCCCTGGATTCTTCATTCTTCCCTTCTTTCATCTTCCATACCCCCTCTGCCCTGCGCTGTCTGAGAGGCTAACCACTGACCTCCATTGGCAGCATCCCCAGGTTCCTCCTCTTCTGGCCTCTGCAGGGTTTGGATAGCAGGGGCAACAGCAGGAGAGCAGAGGGAATGAGGACGGGAAGGCAGATGTTTTCTCTGGCCCCTCCCTGCTCAGGGCTCTGGGGTCAGGCAGGTTACCCGTCCCCCTGACACATACACCTGCTACCCCCATGCAGCCAGGCTCTGCTAAAGTGAAGTCCAGGAGCCTGGGAACCTAGGAAGTCTGACGTGCTCCACAAAAAAATACTGGGTGAGGAAGGGTGACTGAGAGGTGACAGAGGGTCAGGGGGTCTCCCGGAGGAGGGGACATTTGTGATGAGAACCCAAGTGTTAGGAAACAGACATTCAAGTTGATGTCCAGAAGGTGCAGGAATGAGCCCGACCAGTCTGAGGGACAGTGCAAGGCCTGACAGGCGCACGGCAGGGAGATGGGGGCTCAGGATGAAACAAGGTGAGCAACCCAGCTCCATCCTCCTCTAGCTGGGTGCAGAAGTGCAGTCTCCATCATAAATCACAGCTGTGATTCCCCATCCTTAACCACAAAATCTCCTGGAGCATCTTTTCTTTCACCCTGTTATCTAATCTGGAGAGCAAAGGTGAGTCCTGTAGTCTTCTCATTCTTGAAATCGAGTTCCCCTAAGACTGAACTCCTTTGCAGAGTTTATGATTTACTTCTGTATCCAAAACTTTGTTCCATTTCTTGTTACCCCCTGTCCCCCTCAGGATTGAGGCGTATCAAGGAAAAGGGAGGGGGAGCTGAAACCAAGCAGGACCCTCCAAGGGCTTCCTGGGTACAGAAGCCCCTTGGTGTCCCCCATTTCTTGTTTGTAGAAAAAGGCTTCAGCCTCCTAGGCCTCCCCTGTGTTCCAAAAAGCAGACTCAAGCAGTTACTAATTAGAGAAGTGAGGGAACAATAAACAAAGGAAAAGCAGTCAAGCAAGAAAAGTAATGATGGCTTAAACACTAGTTCAGTGATAAAGCAGAGTCTTAGTTCCTTCTGAAGGGACACACAGAACAATCTCATGCATATATTAAGAATTGTTCTGCAGAAACTAAGACTCCCATCCAGTGGAGGACAGTGATTACATGCTGACCACAAGCATGTGGACCCCAGACTGGTTGAAACCAGAAAGTTGATGATTAAGATTCCTGAAACATCACCCTGTTACCACCAACCTATCAGAAGAAAGGCATACACCCCACTGCCCTCACTTCAAACGTTGTCTTTAAAACAGCTTCCCTGAAAGCCATCACGGAGATCAGGTCTTTTGAGCACAAGTTGCCCATTCTCCTTGTTGGGTACCCTGCAAATAAACACTGTATTTTTCTTCACCACAACCTGATGTCAGTATATTGGCTTTGCTGTGTAGCTGGTGAACAGACCTGAGTTTGGACTGGTAACATTCCCTTAACTATTAACATCTTAGAGATAAAGACCAGGGAGTAAACATGTGTTTCCCTCCCGTGGAATCAACAATCTCCTTGCTAGGACCCCACAGCTAGCTCCCCCTGTTTTCATCTCTCAGATCCTGATAATTAAGGAAATGTTACCAGTCCAAACTCAGGTCTGTTCACCAGCTACACAGCAAAGCCAATATACTGACATCAGGTTGTGGTGAAGAAAAATACAGTGTTTATTTGCAGGGTACCCAACAAGGAGAATGGGCAACTTGTGCTCAAAAGACCTGATCTCCCTGATGGCTTTCAGGGAAGCTGTTTTAAAGACAACGTTTGAAGTGAGGGCAGTGGGGTGTATGCCTTTCTTCTGATAGGTTGGTGGTAACAGGGTGATGTTTCAGGAATCTTAATCATCAACTTTCTGGTTTCAACCAGTCTGGGGTCCACATGCTTGTGGTCAGCATGTAATCACCATCCTTAAAAAATTAAACTAAAAAAAATGCACAACATGAGAGTGTGAATCAAGTTTTATTTGGGGCAAAATGAGGACTATAGCCTGGGAGATAACACCTCAGGTAGCTCTGAGAAACTGCTCCATAGAGGTAGGGAGGAAGGTCAGTATATATGCAATTTTGATGAAAGGAGGGTACCTGCAACCAAGCACATATTTTTTTTTTTGCAGAAGGTTTCTGCTAGTCACAAGGAATAGTCCTCACTGTGAAGGATTTTACTGCTTGTCTAGATATGAAGAGATACAAGAATTGGGCTCATAAAATTGGCTCTTAAAAATAACTAACTATCTGAAGACCTGTTCTACCAGTTTTCCCCAGAACACTGAGTATCTCATTTCTGCTCTCCACCCCGAACTCCTTTCAGGGGATGTTGAAAAATCAGTAGCCTCAGCAGTACATGATTTAATCCTTGGAGAGGTAGGTAGCAAGTGCCAATGGAAGTGCCAATTTGTGGCTGACAGAGTCTACTGAGCACTGCCCCATTCCTGATACTAATTTTTGCTTTTTGAGGCAACACAGTGCAGAGGCATTAATCAGACATACTCACTCTGCTCAAAAAGGATGTTTACTGTCCTGGCAGGAGGGCAGTCCTGAGCCTCCACCAGCTCAGTGTGGGAAGGAAGTAGATGGTGATGCAAATACATGTGATCGTGAGAGATTCAGACAATAGGTCCATGGCTGGTTAACCTTCAGTGACTTAGTAGTCAAGTGTAACTATGTTCTGCTGGCATGAACTGAAGAGCAGTGTGAAAGACTCAGTTTTAATTTGAGGTTGTCTGGCTGGAGGCGAAAATTCTGTGACCTTGTCTCTATAGCTTGAGGCCTGAATTTCTGAGGGCCAGTTGCGTAAGTTAATGGCCTGCCTTGTGGAATTGCAACAGTGAATGGATTTCTCCACTGCACCAGAGCTCTAAAAATAAAGGAAAGCCCCTGGTAAAGTTTGGGGGAAGGTGGCCATTGGAAAGTGTGTGGCTGGGCCCTGAGGATACAGACAATCAGTATTGGACTTTCTGCCATGTGCCCACAGCTTGATCCCACCCTCCTAGCACAGCTGAACCACCTGACATGCACCAGTCTAACCAGGGCCCTTTCTTGCCCTGACCATTTGGCCTTGAAGCCAAGAGATTTTCATCTCAGGCTGAGATCATCTCTTAAATGAAGAATATGTCAAGTCTTGGGGACTGAGAGTGTCTCCTCTGCCTTAGAGATGGAGTTGCAGAGAGATTTCATCATCAGAAGAAGAATGATGAAATGATGTGGTGCAGAGGGGTGTGCTGGCCCCTCTCTTATTGAAATCCTCCCATTGCTTGATTTCTATCATTAGGTTTTCCTAGCTTTCCTCCCATCCCCTGGACACTCCATCTGAACTGCCCCTTGACAGCATCTAAGGGCTCCGTCTAAATACTGAAGCCCCTCGAGTCCTAGACTTGCCCCTCTTTTCTCCATTGTACATTCTTGCTCAGAACTATAATCCAGCTATTGGTAAAATTTCTTTATAAAGGGCTAGATAGTAACTGTTTTAGGTTGTGCAGGCAATACAATCTCTGTAGTGATTATACATCTCTGCCTTTGTAGAATGAAAGTAGTCATAGATGGTACATAAATAAATAGGCATGACTGTGTGCCAATAAAACTTGATTTACATTAGACAGACAGCCAGATTTACCTACTCGGGCTTAGTTTGCCATCCCTGATGCACTCCCGTGGCCTCAAATACCAGTATATCACAAACTGCTACATCTCCACCTTAGAGCCTTATAATTGTGTATCCAGTGGACTACTTGACGTCTCTAGGAAGGCTCCCTTAAACATGATGACATTAGTGATCACTTACTGAGCCATAGCATATTGCATAAATTACCTCATTTAATTCTCTGGTACTCAGAGTATACACTTTATCCACTGTAATGTACCACCTCTCCAGTTCATCAGACTGAAACCTTACCTCTATCCCTTTCCATTTCTGGCTCCTCCAAAGCCTTCTAAGGACTATGAAGTGACCCCCAAGTTTCTCGTGTCTGAAATCTGGGGGTCACCCCTGAGTCGTCTTCTCACTACCACAACTAGTCCAACATTAAATGCTGCCAAATCACCTTCCAGAACATTTCCTATATCATTCCATTGCTTTCTATCTCCCCTCCACACCTTTATTTAAGCCACCATCACCTCTCACTTAGATGGCTGTGATAGCCTCCTGATATTTTTCTCCAGCTCATAGTTCACATAGTAGCCAACAGGCAGGCATCATGGTGCAAAATGGGGTGATTAATAAAGTGTCTCAGGTTAGCAAAAATTTGCAGATTGTCAAGGGAGTAGGGGGAGAGGTACAATCATCTGCAGTGAAGTTGATGGACTGATTTTTTGTTTGTTTGTTTGGCAATGAATATTATATTTTAAATATACATCTGGTTCTATGCAATGATTCTACTGGTAGTTATTTACTAGAAAATTTCTCACAAGTAACAAAACCATAGTTAATACTTCGTGAATATTTACTATGAAGCAGGCAGTGTTGTAAAATGCCTTACGGATGCTAATAATTTAATCTCACATTACTCTCATTGTATAACACTATTTCTAATCATCCCCCATAAAAGATGAAAATCTAAGACATAGAGAGGTTAAGTAATTTGTGCATGGTCCCAGAGCTAATAAGTATGTGAGTCAGAGTTTGAACCCATGCATCTAATTCCCGAGCCTGCTGTCAGCCAGTACTGGATAGCATCTCTCTTAGAGCTACGCCAATGAGTATTTTTAGAATTATTCATGGCAGAACTGTAAGAGAAATGAAGTTGAACAAAAAAGCAAAAGCAAGCAATTCTACCAATAGGAATTTTGCGAAATAAATTACAGTAAAATCATGCCATGAAATATTGAGCAATAGTTACTGAAAGTAGTGAGGTCATCCCAGTGCTCTGAAAGATTATATATGCATACATGTTACATACATACACACATATACACAGATCACACACATTCTTATGTTCTGTTTGATGTAAATATAGAATAACTGAAAAACTATGCATTGATCTTTTTTTCAATTTTTTTACTGTAGTAAAATATATATAATATAAAATTACTATCTTAACTGTTTTAGGTGTACAGTTCCGTGGTATTAAGTACCTTCATATTATTTTGCAACCATCACTACCACCCATCTCCAGAGCTCTTTTCATCTTGCAAATTGAAGCTCTGCCCATTAAATAATACCTCCCCATGACTACCTCCCCCCAGCCTCTGGCACCTACCATGCTACCTCTGTTATTAGAAGTACCGCTTTTTAAAAATAATAATAGAAGTGAGATTATGTAATTTTGACTTTCTGTGTCTGGCTTATTTCCCTTAGCACAATGTCCTCTAGGTTCATTCATGTTGTTGTAAATGGCAAGATTTCTTTTTTTTTAATGCTAACATTTCACTATATATATATTATATAGTAAAATATATAAATTTTCTTTATCCATTCATCTGTGGACAGACATTTAAGTAGTTTCCAAATCTCAGCTATTGTGGATACTGCTGCTATGAACATGGAGGGTGCAAATATCTCTTCTTGCAGATAATAGTGATTTTATTACCTTTGGATATATACTCAGAAATTATATTGGAGGATCTTGGTAGATCAAATGGTATTTCTATGTTTAATTTTTTGAGGAACTTCCATACTGTTTTCCATAGTGGCTGCACCAATTTCCATTTCCACCAACAGTTCACAAGGGTTTCCTTTTCTCTACTTCTCACCAACACTTGTAATCTTTTGACTTTTGATAACAGCCATCCTGACAAGTGTGAGGTGGTATTTTACTGTGGTTTTGATTTGCAATTCCCTGAGGATTAATGGTGTTGAGCATCTTTTCCTGTGCCTGTTGGCTTTGTGTATGTCTTCTAATGGTGCTCACCTCTGGGAGCTGGATTAATTGATGCCTTTCATTTCTATTAGCAATCCTCAATCTTGCAACTTTTAGACAATTAATTTTTTTTAAGTGGAGTAAAACACTGAAAACAGAAGAGAAAAAATCAGTGACAGAAAGGATCAATGCCATCTGGTGAGCTGGGAGACTAATTTCAGGACTAATTTCAGACTAATTTCAGGGGCTAGTGTTGCAGCTCAACAGAGGCTGTGAGTGGAATTTCAGAAAGAATATTATTCAATTTGAACAGTCAAGTGTGTCTCAGCTCCCTGCTAGCTACTCTGTTGTTCCTATAACTGAGCTCCTGCAAGTAACCTGGAAAAGGGTTTCCAGGACACAGTTCTTGCTCATCCAGCACCCCAGGGGCGTCAGTGGCAAATGTCGCACAGGAGGAAGGTGATGCTCTGACCTGGCCCGCTGCAGCAGCACAGCCCCCAGATCTCAAGGACCTGCTGTGATGTTACCTGTTATCACAGCCCCAGGAAACTGATGGTATGTCCTCTTGTCTCTGATTGAAGATGTTTAGCACCATCTAAGGGCAGTCCTCTAAAGCAGCTTCCCCAGTTTTCTGCACAATCAGAATGGGGGACACACTTGTTTAAAATACAGGCTCCTGAGGTCTTCCCAGATGTCCTGAATCCATATCTCCAAGGGTAGGGATGCAGGGTCTGCACATTTCAGAACAGCTCCAGGTACATCAGGCAGGTTTGGGAATGCAACTTTGAAGCAGTTGCTCTGAAATGTCAGTGTGGTGGTCACCTGGAGGCTTGTTAACATGCAGACCCTAGGATCCTGCGCATGGAGTCTGACTCAGGAGAGGTGCTGCCCTGGAGATCCACATTTTAAAAGTATCAAGGTGATCTGAATGAGGTTAGAGATCAGTGGAATGCATTTCGAGACAGTATTCTGAAGCCACAGGAAAGTCTGCTCACTTTGCAAAGACCATGGAGATACATGAGTGTGCGGGTCATTCAGTTTTGCCCACAGACCTGTTATTCCATGATTCTGCTCTCCTTTGTTACCCAGGGATGAAGTTTCCCTGGCCACCTTGTCTTGTGTTTCCAGTCTTGTGTCCCATTGGCCAATGGGACAAGTTGCCTGGATACAAGGAAGATGGGAAAGGGAGAAACCAGAACACCCACCTCTCTCTGTTTTGCCACCTCAGCAAATTTGGTTGGCTTTCCTGCCAGCATCTTTGTCTTTCCTAAGGTTCCAGCTTTCCCTGCATCTTTCTCTCTGCATCCCAAGATGGTGACAAGTGGTTATGACTTCCTGCAATCACTAAACTCCAGCTTTTCTCACTCCCCCTTGTTTGTTTTCTAAGTCTGTCCATCACCAGATACAATCCACTTGGACTGCATTTCCTTCATTTGAAGTATCTTGAGTCACCTTCATGACCCCAACCGGACCATGCCTGGTGCACTGTTTGTCTTGTTCACCGTGGAGGTTCAGCCATGACAAAATACTAGTTCTGTGAGGCTAGAAGCACCAGTGATCATGGTGCAAAGCCAGACAAGAGGTTTTACTACCACCTTCTCTAAATGCGGTGGAACAGCCTCTGTACCACAGCGATTTCTTTTCCTCCTTTAGTAACTTGATTATCTTTGCCACCATCATGACTCAGGACCCGAGGTTCGTAGGAGGTGGCTGGTCCCTCCAACCCTGATGCTGATGCTGTGGGCGCTGATTGCACATCCCTGAGGGTCTCTCCACCTCCCTCCAGGGAGCACAGTCTTCTCTCTCACCCTCAGAATCCCCTGAATTCCATGCCCAGCTCTGTCTTAATCATGGGATTATGGCCCACGATGATGTTCATTCACTGGGTGCGAAAACTCCTTACCTCCCCAGACGTCTCTGCTATGACCTGGGTGTGCTCAGCTGTTCAGTTGTATCTGGCTCTTTGAGACCCCGTGGACTGTAGCCCTCCAGGATCCTTTGTCCGTGGAAGTTTCCAGGCAAGAATAGTAGAGTGGGTTTCTATTTCCTACTCCAGGCTATGACCTAGGATGCCTCTCTATATCCTCATGAGTGTCTATTCTAACCTGATTTCTCTTTAAATAACCCAAGTCTGTCTACTCTAATCTGGGATGTCTTCCAAATACCCAACTGTGTCAACTCTGACCAATGCTGTCTTAGTAATAGTCTGAATAATAATCCAGTTGTTTCTAATCTGACCTTCGGTATCTCCTCTATTTCCTAGATGCGGGTATTCTGACCTGAGGTGTTTCACTAGTTTTTCAGGTATGTTTGTACGCATGTCAGATGTTTCTAAGTCCCCTTGTGTGTCTACACTGACGTTGGCTGCTTCTGAAACACCTGAGTGCTTGAATATTTACCACTGACCTGGATGTCTCAGTTTCCCAGATGTGTCTACCCTGACCTTGAATGTCTCCTTAATTCCCAAGCTGCATATACAGCGACCTGGGATATTTCCATAATTACTGAGTTGTGTTTACCCTAACATGAGATGCCACCCTAATTCCCAGGTGTGTCTACACTGATCTTGGCTGTCTCCCTATTCAAGTATATGAATTCTGCCCTATGATGTATCCCTAATTCCCAGATGTGTCTACCCTGAACTTGAGAGACTTCCTCATTCCTGGGTGTTTCCAACCCGACATGGCACATGTCTCTAGTTCCCTAGTTAGGTTTACTCTTCCTGGGGTAACACCGAACTCCTGTTGTATCTGCCCTGACCTCATAGCCCTAGTACCCCAAGTTTGTCTGCTCTGATCTAGTTCCGCCTTTCTTCCCCAGGTGCATCATCACTGACCTGAGTATTCTTCCTAATTCCTAGGTGTGTTTACCCTTTAACCAGTATATCTCCTTAATTCTCCACTTGTGTCTACATTTTCTTGGGATGCCCCCCTATTTCCACAAGTGAGTCTACACTGACTTGGAAAGTCTCCCTGATTCCCCAGGTGGGTCTCCATTGACCCAGGATGTCACCCTATATCACTGCCTGTGTATCTACTCTGATATGATATGTTTCCCTAGTTAACTCTGGCAAGGGGTCTCTTTCTAATATCTCAGTTGCATCCATCCTGTCTTCGGATATCTTCCTAATAACATGCTTATGTGTATACTGTCCTGGGATATTCCCCACATCCCCAGCTGTGTCTACTGCTACTGTGAATGGGATAGTTCTGTTTCTTTTTTAGATGTTTTGTCATTAGCATATAAAGACACAGTTGACTTCTGTATCTGATATTGTATCCTGCAACTTTACTGAATTGATTAGTTCTAACAGTTTTGGGGTTGAATATTAAGGATGTTCTATATGTATGGTTACAGCATCTACAAATAATGACAGTCTTATTTATTCTTTTATGACTTGGATGCCTTTTATTTCATTGTCTTGCCTAATTGCTCTAGCTAGGACTTCCAGTACTGCATTGAATAAAAACTGTCTAGTCATTTTCCTGATCCTAGAGGAAACACTTTCAGTCTTTCACCATTGAGTATGCTGTTAGCTGTGGATTTGTTATATACAGGCTTTATTATGTTGAGATATGTTACTTCTATAAAATTGTTCTGTAGTATCATGTATTTCTCTATTATCAGCTGTTCCTTCTATATAATTGTTCTATAGTATCATGTATTTCTGTAATATCAGCAGTAAAATCATAAAATCAAAAATTTATGATTTTATATTTTGAATCTTCTTTTTTCTTAGTCTAGCTACAGTTTTGTCAATTTTGTTTTTAAAAAACAGTTCTTAGGTCTCTGCTTTCTTCTAATCTCTAATTTATTTATTTCCATTCTATGTTTGTTGTTTCCTTCTTTCTGCTAACTTTGGGCTTAGTAGTGTGTTTTATTTTTCAAATTCATTGAAATGTAAAGCTGGTTTGCTTGAGATCTTTTTTTGAACATATGAATTTGTTGCTATAAACTTCTCTCCTAGACTTTCCATTTTTATTTATTTTAATATATATTTTTGTTTTCTCTCTTTTTTTTCTTTTAACATTTTTAATATTTTATTCCACTCTCTTCTTGCATGTAGGGCTTTTCTGAAAAATCTGATGATTGCCCATTGAGGGTTCCTTTATAGGTTACAATCATTTTTCTCTGGTTGCTTTTAGATTTTCTCTTTACAATAAAACTGTCAAAAGTCAAAGGTAATATGTCTTAGAGAAGTCTTTTGGCATTGAGATAGTAGGATGGTGAAGCTAACAGTCTCTCCCTGGATTTGGGAAGCTTCAGCTATTATTTCTTAAAGTAAATTTTCTACCTCTTCTCATACTCTTCCTTTTCTGACTGCAATTTTTCTAATATTTGTTGGCATCCTATAGATCACATAGACCTTCTTCACTCTTTTTCATTCTTTTTTCTCCTCTGATTGGGCTATTTCAAAATTTTTATGCTCTAGCTCACCAGTTCTATCTTGCATTTTATCTACTACTATCTACTCTGTATTGCATTTTTCATTTCACTCATTGAATTCTTCAGTTCCAGAATTCGTTTCTTTTATGGTTTCTTTTTGCTAAATTTCTCATTCTGTTTGTGTGTTGTTTTTCTAATTTTGTTGAATTGTCTTTCTGTGTTTTCTGGTAGAACATTGACATTCTCAAAACCGCATTTGTTCTTGAAGGGTTATTGTTACTTTTTAATGATGACATGTTTCCTTGATTCTTCATGTTAACTGCATTTTTGTGCTACTTCTCTCACATCTGGAATAGCAGATACTTCTTCAAACCTTTTCTAGTTACCACCCAGTGGAAAATACTTAATCACACCTGAAAGTCTGGGGCAATCTGGGATTTTCCCCCCTCCATGAGTGTGTGGATATACTTACTCCACTCTTCTTGTTTCCACTTGTATCTGAAATCTTAAGCTTTTATATCTTTTCTTAAGCTTTTATGCTGGGCTGAATGAAGCACAAGCTGAAATCAAGATTGCCAGGAGAAATATCAATAACCTCAGATATACAGATGACACCCTCATGGCAGAAAGGAAAGAAGAACTAAAGAACCTATTGATGAAGGTCAAAGAGGAGAGTGAAAAAGCTGACTTAAAACTCAACATTCAAAAAACAAAGATCATGGCATCCAGTCCCATCACTTCATGGCAAATAGATGGGGAAACAATGGAAACAGTGAGATAATTTATTTTCTTGGGCTCCAAAATCACTACAATGACTGCAGCCATGAAATTAAAAGACACTTGCTTCTTGGAAGAAATGTTATGACAAACCTAGACTACATATTAAAAAACAGAGACATTACTTTGACCACAAAGGTCAGTATAGTCAAAGCTATGGTTTTTCCAGTAGTCATGTATGGATGTGAGAGTTGGACTATAAAGAAAGCTGAACTCTGTAGAATTGATGCTTTTGAACTCTGGCATTGGAGAAGACTCTTGAGAGTCCCTTGGTCTGCAAGGAGATCCAACCAGTCAATCCTAAAGGAAATCAGTCCTGAATATTCATTGGAAGGACTGATATTGATGCTGCAACTCCAATACTTTGGCCACCTGATGAGAAGAGCTGACTCTTTTGAAAAGACCCTGATGCTGGGAAAGATTGAAGGCAGGAGGAGAAGGGGACAACAGAGGATGAGATGGTTGGATGTCATCACTGACTCAAAGGACATGGGATTGGAGGGACTCCAGAAATCGGTGATGAACAGAGAAACCTGGCATGCTGCAGTCCATGGGGTCACAAAGAATCGGACACGACTAAGCTACTAAACAACTCACCAGACTGGTCCCTGGAAGCCTCTTTTGTTTCCCAGAAGGTGGAGCTAAAGCTCACATTTGTGATTTTTCCCTTGCCTTCAAACCTTGGTCTTTTTTCTGAAAGCCCTTTGTTTACTTGAGTTTGTTCTTGCTGCCACACTTGGGAACATGCATAAGCAGCCAGTGGCAGAGTGGGGGAGATGTGTGTGTGCACTCAGTACTCAAGGTGTTGGAGGATCCTCAAGTGAGGTTCTTCCAGAGACTGGAGGGTGGATGTGCTGAGTGCAGTCAGCAGGAACTGCATCCCTTTAACACCTTTTGATTTGCTTATCTGCCTCTCCCAGATCTCCTTCTGTCCCCAGTCACATGGTCTCACCTCAGTACTCTGGGTGCTACTGGAGAGAAACAAATTTCTCCAGCAGCATCAGGCAGCAGCTAAAAGCCTATCACTTGCTCACCGATTTCCCTTTCCCGGTGGAAGACATCACCTCCAACTAGTTTAACCCTACAGTGTCATTTTAGGAGAGGAAATGCTGGCAAAGTTCCTCAATATCTTTTTTGGTGCATCCAAACTTGTATTTTTCCCCAAAGACATTCTGGAATCTCCCCTCAGGAAGGCTAGATTTCTACGAAGTCTCCCTTGTCTGTGGGTTTCTGCTCAAGGTGATGCTCTCTAGGTTTTCCCCAACAGCAGCTGAGACACCTTGGACGGGTTAGCTAGCTCCTGCTGATTTCACAGCGCATACGTGATGCACAGTTGGATGACACTCCTCCTGGATCCTTTGGTGTATGATGCTATATCCCACACCTCCTAGAAGCACTTTTGTTTGTGATGGATGCCTGATTCGTTGTTTTAAAAGAGGGACAAAAAGGATCAATGTCTTATGCTGCCAAGATGCTCTGAATAACTTCCTAAGATTTCAGATATGTCTAAAATAACCTGGAAAAAGAATAAAATGAAATAATCTGGGATATTTCCCTAGTTCCCCTCTGGTGAGTGCTCTTGGTTTGTTATGTTTACCTAACACCTCATGTATGTCCACCCTGACCTGAGATGCCTTCCTATTTCTAGAGGTGTGCCCACACCAATCTTACATGTCTTCCTAACCACTGAGGTCTATCTGTTCATAACTGGGATATTTGTCTAGTTACACAGATGTGTCTACACTGAACAGGGATGTCCTCCTAGAACCCCGGGTATGTATAACCTGAACTTGGATGTGTTGCTAATTTTGCAGGTGTATTCACATTGACCTGTGATGTCTGATTCCCCATGTGTGTCTTCCCAGAGTTGGGATGTCTCCCCGGTTTCGCAGGTATGTCTGTCTTGACCTTGTATGTCCACATAAAACCCTAGTAGAAGGAAGTCTCCCTAATTCACATGCCTCTAATCTGACCTTAGATGTCACACTAATTCCCCAGGTATGTGCATGCTAAGTCACTTAGTCATGTCTGACTCTTTGCAACCCAATAGATCATAGCCCACCAAGCTCCTCTGTCCATGGGACTCTCCAGGCAAGAATACTAGAGGGGGATGTCATGCCCTCCTCCAGAGAATCTTTCCAAACCAGTGATTGAAACTGAGTCTCCAGCAGCTCCTGCATTGCAGGCGGATTCTTTACGCTGAGTCACCAGGGAAGCCCCACCTTGAACTATTTTGTCTGTTTAACTGCCCAGGTGTGTCTAACACCACTGTGATGTTTCTAACACCAACTGGGATGTCTCTAACACCAACTATGACGTCTCTAACACCAAATGTGACGTCTCTAACTCCAATGTGATGTCTCTAACACCAACTGTGATGTCTGTAACACCAACTGTGAAGTCTCTAACTCCAACTGTGACGTCTCTAACACCAGCTGTGACGTCTTTAACCCCAACTGTGATGTCTGTAACTCCAACTGTGAAGTCTCTAACTCCAACTGTGATGTCTCTAACTCCAACTGTGATGTCTCTAACACCAACTGTGACGTCTCTAACATCAACAGTGACGTCTCTAACTCCAACTGTGATGTCTCTAATTCCAACTGTGATGTCGCTAACTCCAACTGTGATGTCTCCAACTCCAACTGTGATGTCTCTACCTCCAACTGTGATGTCTGTAACATCAACAGTGATGTCTCTAATACCAACTGTGATTTCTCTAACACCAACTGTGATGTCTCTAACTCCAACTGTGAAGTCTCTAACTCCAACTGTGACGTCTCTGACTCCAACTGTGACGTCTCTAACACCAACTGTGACGTCTCTAACACCATCTGTGACGTCTCTAACTCCAACTGTGATGTCTCTAACACGAACTGTGACGTCTCTAACACCATCTGTGACGTCTCTAACTCCAACCGTGACGTCTGTAACACCAACTGTGACATCTCTAACACCAACTGTGACGTCTCTAACTCCAACTGTGATGTCTCTAATTCCAACTGTGATGTCTCTAACTCCAACTGTGACATCTCTAACACCAACTGTGATGTCTGTAACTCCAACTGTGACATCTCTAACACCAACTGTGATGTCTGTAACTCCAACTGTGATGTCTCTAATTCCAACTGTGATGTCTCTAACTGTGACATCAACTGTGATAACTCTGTGATGTCCAACTTCAACTGTGATGTGATGCCTCTACCTCCAACTGTGATGTCTCTACCTCCAACTGTGATGTCTGTAACATCAACAGTGATGTCTCTAATACCAACTGTGATGTCTCTAACTCCAACTGTGACATCTCTAACACCAACTGTGATGTCTGTAACTCCAACTGTGACATCTCTAACACCAGCTGTGATGTCTCTAACTCCAACTGTGATGTCTCTAACTCCAACTGTGATGTCTGTAACATTAACAGTGATGTCTCTAACACCAACAGTGATGTCTCTAACACCAACTGTGATGTCTGTAACTCCAGCTGTGACGTCTCTAACACCAACTGTGATGTCTCTAACTCCAACTGTGATGTCTCTAACTCCAACTATGATATCTGTAACATTAACAGTGATGTCTCTAACACCAACTGTGATGTCTCTAACACCAACTGTGATGTCTGTAACTCCAACTGTGACATCTCTAACACCAACTGTGATGTCTGTAACTCCAACTGTGATGTCTCTAATTCCAACTGTGATGTCTCTAACTCCAACTGTGATATCTCCAACTTCAACTGTGATGTCTCTACCTCCAACTGTGATGTCTGTAACATCAACAGTGATGTCTCTAATACCAACTGTGATGTCTCTAACTCCAACTGTGACATCTCTAACACCAACTGTGATGTCTGTAACTCCAACTGTGACATCTCTAACACCAGCTGTGATGTCTCTAACTCCAACTGTGATGTCTCTAACTCCAACTGTGATGTCTGTAACATTAACAGTGATGTCTCTAACACCAACAGTGATGTCTCTAACACCAGCTGTGATGTCTCTAACTGCCACTGTGATGTCTCTAACACCAACTGTGACATCTCTGACACCAACTGTGATGTCTTTTAACTCCAACTGTGACATCTCTAACACCAACTGTGATGTCTCTAACACCAACTGTGATGTCTCTAACTCCAACTGTGATGTCTCTAACTCCAACTGTGACATCTCTAACACCAACTGTGATGTCTGTAACTCCAACTGTGACATCTCTAACACCAACTGTGATGTCTCTAACTCCAACTGTGATGTCTCTAATTCCAACTGTGATGTCTCTAACTCCAACTGTGATATCTCCAACTTCAACTGTGATGCCTCTACCTCCAACTGTGATGTCTCTACCTCCAACTGTGATGTCTGTAACATCAACAGTGATGTCTCTAATACCAACTGTGATGTCTCTAACTCCAACTGTGACATCTCTAACACCAACTGTGATGTCTCTAACTCCAACTGTGATGTCTCTAACTCCAACTGTGATGTCTGTAACATTAACAGTGATGTCTCTAACACCAACTGTGACGTCTCTAACACCAGCTGTGATGTCTCTAACTGCCACTGTGATGTCTCTAACACCAACTGTGATGTCTCTAACTCCAACTGTGACATCTCTAACACCAACTGTGATGTCTCTAACACCAACTGTGATGTCTCTAACTCCAACTGTGATGTCTCTAACTCCAACTGTGACATCTCTAACACCCACTGTGATGTCTCTAACACCAACTGTGACATCTCTGACACCAACTGTGATGTCTCTTAACTCCAACTGTGATATCTCTAACTCCAATTGTGAGGTTTCTAACACCAAATGTGATGTCTATAACTCCAACTGTGATGTTTCTAACTCCAACTGTGATGTCTCTAACTCCAACTGTGATGTCTCTAACACAGCTGTGATGTCTCTCACTCCAACTGTGATGTCTCTAATTCCTACAGTGATGTCGCTAACTTCAACTGTGACATCTCTAACACCAACTGTGATGTCTCTAACTCCAACTGTGAAGTCTCTACTCCAACTGTGACGTCTCTGTCTTCAAATGTGACGTCTCTAACACCAACTGTGATGTCTAACTCCAACTGTGATGTCTCTAACTCCAACTGTGATGTCTCTAACTCCAACTGTGACGTCTCTAACACCAACTGTGATGTCTCTTACATCAACTGTAACATCTCTAACACCAACTGTGATGTCTCAAACTCCACCTGTGACGTCTCTAACACCTGCTGTGACATCTCTAACACCAGCTGTGACATCTGTAACACCAGATATGACGTCTCTAACACCAACTGTGACGTCTCTACCTCCAACTGTGACGTCTCTAACACCAACTGTGACGTCTCTAACTCCAACTGTGACGTCTCTAACACCAACTATGATGTCTCTAACACCAACTGTCATGTCTCTAACTCCACCTGTGACGTCTCTAACACCTGCTGTGACATCTCTAACACCAGTTGTGACATCTGTAACACCAGCTATGACGTCTCTAACTCCAACTGTGACGTCTCTAACACCAACTGCCATGTCTGTAACTCCAACTGTGATGTCTCTAACTCCAACTGTGACATCTCTAACACAAACTGTAACATCTCTAACAGCAACTGTGATATCTCTAACTCCAACTGTGATGTCTCTAACTCCAACTGTGACATCTCTAACTCCAACTGTGATGTCTCTAACTCCAACTGTGACGTCTCTGACACCAGCTGTGATATCTCTAACTCCAACTGTGATGTCTCTAACACCAGCTGTGATGTCTCTAACACCAACTGTGACGTCCCTAACACCAACTGTGACGTCTCTAACTCCAACTGTGACGTCTCTAACACCAACTATGATGTCTCTAACACCAACTGTCATGTCTCTAACTCCACCTGTGACGTCTCTAACACCTGCTGTGACATCTCTGACACCAGTTGTGACATCTGTAACACCAGCTATGACGTCTCTAATTCCAACTGTGACGTCATTACTTCCAACTGTGACGTCTAACACCAACTGTGACGTCCCTAACTCCAACTGTGACGTCTCTAACACCAACTGCCATGTCTGTAACTCCAACTGTGATGTCTCTAACTCCAACTGTGACATCTCTAACACAAACTGTAACATCTCTAACAGCAACTGTGATATCTCTAACTCCAACTGTGATGTCTCTAACTCCAACTGTGACGTCTCTGACACCAGCTGTGATATCTCTAACTCCAACTGTGATGTCTCTAACACCAGCTGTGATGTCTCTAACACCAACTGTGACGTCCCTAACACCAACTGTGACGTCTCTAACACCAACTGTGATGTCTCTAACACCATCTGTGATTTCTCCAACTCCAACTGTGATGTCTCTGACACCAACTGTGATGTCTCCAACTCCAACTGTGACGTCTCTAACTCCAACTGTGACGTCTCTAACACCAACTGTGACGTCTCTAACACCAGCTGTGACATCTCTAACACCAGCTATAACGTCTCTAACTCCAACTGTGATTTCTCTAACACCAACTATGATGTCTCTAACACCAACTGGGATGTCTCTAACTCCAACTGTGACGTCTCTAACTCCAACTGTGACATCTCTAACACCAACTGTGACATCTCTAACACCAGCTGTGACCTCTGTAACACCAGCTATGACGTCTCTAACTCCAACTATGATTTCTCTAACACCAACTGTGATGTCTCTAACACCAACTGTGATGTCTCTAACTCCAACTGTGACGTCGCTAATACCAGCTGTGACTTCTCTAACACCAGCTGTAGCATCTCTAACACCAGCTGTGACCTCTGTAACACCAGCTATGACGTCTCTAAATCCAGCTGTGATTTCTCTAACACCAACTCTGACGTCTCTAACACCAACTGTTATGTCTCTAACTCCAACTGAGACGTCTCTAACACCAACTGTGATGTCCCTAACTCCAACTGTGATGTCTTTAACTCCAACTGTGACGTCTCTAACACCTGCTGTGACATCTCTAACACCAGTTGTGACATCTGTAACACCAGCTATGACGTCTCTAATTCCAACTGTGACGTCTCTAATACCAACTGTTCATCTCTAACTCCAACTGTGACGTCTCTAACACCAACTGTCATGTCTGTAACTCCAACTGTGATGTCTCTAACTCCAACTGTGACTTCTCTAACAACAACTGTAACATCTCTAACAGCAACTCTGATATCTCTAACTCCAACTGTGATGTCTCTAACACCAGCTGTGATGTCTCTAACTGCAACTGTGATGTCTCTAACACCAACTGTGACGTCTCTAACACCAACTGTGACGTCTCTAACACCAACTGTGATGTCTCTAACACCATCTGTGATATCTCTAACTCCAACTGCGATGTATCTAACACCAACTGTGATGTCTCCAACTGCAACTGTGACATCTCTAACTCCAACTGTGATGTCTCTAACACCCACTGTGACATCTCTAACACCAGCTGTGACATCTCTAACACCAGCTGTGACGTCTCTAACTCCAACTCTGATTTCTCTAACACCAACTATGATGTCTCTAACACCAGCTGTGATGTCTCTAACTCCAACTGTGACGTCTCTAACTCCAACTGTGACATCTCTAACGCCAACTGTGACATCTCTAACACCCACTGTGATGTCTCTAACACCAACTGTGACATCTCTAACACCAGCTGTGACATCTGTAACACCAGCTATGACATCTGTAACACCAGCTATGACGTCTCTACCTCCAACTGTGACGTCTCTAACACCAACTGTGATGTCTCTATCTCCAATGTGACGTCTCTAACTCCAACTGTGACATCTCTAACACCAACTGTGTTGTCTCTAACACCAACTTTGACGTCTCTAACTCCAACTCTGACGTCTCTAACACCAACTGTGACGTCTCTAACACCAACTGTGACAATCTAACACCAACTGTGATATCTCTAACTCTAACTGTGATGTCTCTAACTCCAACTGTGATGTCTCTTACACCAACTCTGACATCTCTAACACCATCTGTGATGTCTCTAACTCCATCTTTGATGTCTCTAACACCAACTGTGACGTCTCTAACACCAACTGTGACGTCTCTAACACCAACTGTGACGTCTCTAACACCAACTGTGATGTCTCTAACTCCAACTGTGACGTCTCTAACACCAACTGTAACATCTCTAACACCAACTGTGAGGTCTCTAACTCCACTGTGACGTCTCTAACTCCAACTGTGATGTCTCTAACACCAACTGTGATGACTCTAACTCCACCTGTGAAGTCTCTATCTCCAACTGTGACGTCTCTGACTCCAAATGTGACGTCTCTAGCACCAACTGTGATGTCTCTAACTGCAACTGTGACGTCTCTAACACCAGCTGTGATGTCTCTATCTGCCACTGTGATGTCCTTAACACCAACTGTGATGTCTCTAACTCCAACTGTGACGTCTCTAATCCAGCTGTGACGCCTCTAACTCCAACTGTGATGTCTCTAACTCCAACTGTGATGTCTCTAACACCAGCTATGACGTCTCTAACTCAACTGTGACGTCTCTAACTCCAACTGTGATGCTTCTGACTCCAACTGTGACGTCTCTAACACCAACTATGACGTCTCTAACACCAACTGTGTCGTCTCTAACACCAGCTGTGCCGTCTCTAACTCCAACTGTGATGTCTCTAACACCAACTCTGATGTCTCTAACTCCAAACGTGACGTCTCTAACACCAACTGTGACGTCTCTAACACCATCTGTCATGTCTCTAACTCCAACTGTGATGTCTCTAACACCAACTCTGATGTCTCTAACTCCAACTGTGACATCTCCAACACCAGCGGTGACATCTGTATCACCAGCTATGACGTCTCTAACTCCAACTGTGACGTCTTAACACCAACTGTAACATCTCTAACACCAACTGTGACGTCTCTAACTCCAACTGTAATGTCTCTAACTCCAACTGTGACATCTCTAACACCAACTGTGATGTCTCTAACACCAACTATGACGTCGCTAACTCTAACTGTGACATCTCTAACACCAGCGGTGACATCTGTAACACCAGCTATGACGTCTCTAACTCCAACTGTGACGTCTCTAACACCAACTGTAACATCTCTAACACCAACTGTGACATCTCTAATACCAGCTGTGACTTCTCTAACACCAGCTCTGACATCTCTAACACCAGCTGTGACCTCTGTAACACCAGCTATGACGTCTCTAAATCCAACTGTGATTTCTCTAACACCAACTGTGACGTCTCTAACTCCAACTGTGACGTCTCTAACACCAACTGTGATGTCCTACTTCAACTGTGATGTCTCTAACTCCAACTGTGATGTCTCTAACTCCAACTGTGACGTCTCTAACACCAACTGTGACGTCTCTAACACCAACTATGACGTCTCTAACACCAACTGTGACGTCTCTAACTCCAACTATGACGTCCCTAACTCCAACTGTGACGTCTCTAACACCAACTGTAACATCTCTAACACCAACTGTGAGGTCGCTAACTCCACTGTGACGTCTCTAACTCCAACTGTGATGTCTCTAACACCAGCTATGACGTCTCTAACTCAACTGTGACGTCTCTAACTCCAACTGTGATGCTTCTGACTCCAACTGTGACGTCTCTAACACCAACTATGACGTCTCTAACACCAACTGTGTCGTCTCTAACACCAGCTGTGCCGTCTCTAACTCCAACTGTGATGTCTCTAACACCAACTCTGATGTCTCTAACTCCAAACGTGACGTCTCTAACACCAACTGTGACGTCTCTAACACCATCTGTCATGTCTCTAACTCCAACTGTGACGTCTCTAACACCAACTGTGATGTCCTACTTCAACTGTGATGTCTCTAACTCCAACTGTGATGTCTCTAACTCCAACTGTGACGTCTCTAACACCAACTGTGACGTCTCTAACACCAACTATGACGTCTCTAACACCAACTGTGACGTCTCTAACTCCAACTATGACGTCCCTAACTCCAACTGTGACGTCTCTAACACCAACTGTAACATCTCTAACACCAACTGTGAGGTCGCTAACTCCACTGTGACGTCTCTAACTCCAACTGTGATGTCTCTAACACCAACTGTGATGACTCTAACTCCACCTGTGAAGTCTCTATCTCCAACTGTGACGTCTCTGACTCCAAATGTGACGTCTCTAGCACCAACTGTGATGTCCCTAACTCCAACTGTGATGTCTCTAACTGCAACTGTGACGTCTCTAACACCAGCTGTGATGTCTCTAACTGCCACTGTGATGTCCTTAACACCAACTGTGAGGTCTCTAACTCCAACTGTGACGTCTCTAACTCCAGCTGTGACGCCTCTAACTCCAACTGTGATGTCTCTAACTCCAACTGTGATGTCTCTAACACCAGCTATGACGTCTCTAACTCCAACTGTGACGTCTCTAACTCCAACTGTGACACTTCTGACTCCAACTGTGACGTCTCTAACACCAACTATGACGTCTCTAACACCAACTGTGTCGTCTCTAACACCAGCTGTGACGTCTCTAACTCCAACTGTGACGTCTCTAACACCAACTGTGATGTCTCTAACTCCAAACGTGACGTCTCTAACACCAACTGTGATGTCTCTAAGTCCAACTGTGACGTCTCTAACACCAACTGTGATGTCTCTAACTCCAACTGTGATGTCTCTAACTCCAACTGTGACATCTCTAACACCAACTGTGATGTCTCTAGTTCCAACTGTGACGTCTGTTACACCAACTATGACATCTCTCTAATTACCCAGGTGTTTCTACCCTGAGTCAAGATATCTCATTAGTCACCCAAGTGTTTCCACCTGACATGGAATATCTCCCTGATATCCCAGGTTTAGCTACACTGAACTGAGTTGTCTAATCCCCCAAGTGTGCCTACTTTGGCTTGAGGTGTTTTGCTCTTTCATCAGTAATATCTACCTTAATATCTACGTTGTCACTCACTTGGCAGAAACCCACAGACATGGGAGACTTTGTAGAAGTCTAGCCTTCCTGAGGGAAGATTCCAGAATATCTGTGGGGGGAAATACACATTTGGATGCACTGAAATGGATCACGGGAACTTTGCCAACATTTCCCTTCCCCTACAGGCCAGGGGTGCCTCTAGTTTCATGGGGAATCTAATGCAAACTGAAAATACCACTGCTTCCTCAGTATTTCATTTTTACTCTAACTCCCCTAGGAGAGTCTACTCTGACATATGGTGTCGCCCTCAAGTTTGGGTTGTTTTTTTTTTTTAATCACAACCTGAGATATATCATTTATCTTTCACTTACAGTTACTGTGAATTTGGATGTCTCCCTAAAACCCTAGGTGTGTACAACCTGACACATGATCTCTCTTTCCCCAGGGGAAGCTACCATGACCCAGTATGTCACCTTCATTCCTCAAGTATTTCTACACTGACCTGGAGTCTCTATGTTTCCTCAAGTTTTTCTACTTTATCTTTATTTGTTTGATGTATATTTTATTATAACCATTTAAACATTGGGTTATTTTATTTTACAGGAGCATGAGTCCTCAGATTGCTTGTAAATTTCAGGACTTCTTGAATTACATTAATAGAGAGATGGAAGACCATCTTCACCAGCTTTACCAGCATCACCTTGACCCAAAAGAATTGTCCTCCTCTTCAAAATTCATTACTATTTTATGCTTTTCTTTCAGTACAATTTCAATAATTGAAATTCCAGAGGGAATATGAAGTTTATCTGCTGGTCTTGGAGAGTCTCCTAAAAAGCTAGTACAGCTGTGGCTCATCCTGGAGACATAGACACTGGGGCCAGACACACTGGGGAACATTCCATCATGTGAACACCACTAATGTATACTTTAAACTTGAATATCTCCCTGAGTGCCCAGCTGTCTCTACTCTGCTCAAGGACTGCCGTTCAGTTGCTAAGTAGTGCCCAGCTCTTTGTGACACATGGACTGCAGCACACCAGGTTCTTCTGTGCTCCACTGTCTCCTGGAGTTTGCTCAAGTTCATGTCCATGAGTCAGTGATGCCATCCAAACATCTCATTCTCTGCCGTCGCATTCTTCCTTTGCCTTCTATCTTTCCCAATATCAGAGTCTTTTCCAATAAGTCAGCTCTTCACATCAGGTGGCCAAAGTACTGGGGCTTCAGCATCGGTCCTTCCAATGAATATTCAGGACTGATTTCCTTTAGACGTGAATGGTTTTATCTCTTTGCAGTCCAAGGGACTCTCAAGAGTCTTCTCCAGCACCACAGTTCAAAAGCATCAATTCTTCAGCACTCAGCCTTCTTTATACTCCAACTCTCACATTCATACATGACTACTACCTTTGACTATACAAGCCTTGTCAGTAAAGTGATGTCTCTGCTTTTTAATACTGTCTAGGTATGTCACAGCTTCCCTTCCAAGGAGCAAGCGTCTTTTAATTTCATGGCTGCAGTCACCATCTGAAGTGATTCTGGAGACAAAGAAAATAAAATCTGTCGCTGCTTCCACTTTTTCCCCTTGTTATTTGCCATGAAGTGATGGGACCAGATGCCATAATCTTAGTTTTTTGAAAGTTGAGTTTCAAGCCAGCTTTTTCACTCTTTTTCAACCTCATCAAGAGGATCTTTTGTTCCTCTTCACTTTCTGCCATTAGAGTGGTATCATCAGCTTATCTGAGGTTGTTGATATTTCTCCCAGCAATCTTGATTCCAGCTTTTACTTCATCCAGCCTGGCATTTTCCATGATGTACTCTGCATAGAAATTAAATAGACAGCGTGGCAGTATACAGTCTTGTTGTATTCCTTTCCCAATTTTGAACCAGTTCAGTTGTTCCATGTCTGGTTCTAACTGTTGATTCTCAACATACATACAGCTTTCTCAGGAGGCAGGTAAGGTGGCCTGGAATTCCCACCTTTTTAAGAAATTTCCACAGTTTGCTGTGATCCATACAGTCAAAGGCTTTAGCAAAGTCAATGAAGCAGAAGTAGGTGTTTTTCTGGAATTCTTTTGCTTTCTCTATGATCTAATGAATGCTGGCAATTTGATCTCTGGTTCCTCTGCCTTGTCTAAATCCAGCTTGTACATCTGGAATTTCTAGGTTCATGTACTGCTGAAGCCCCTTGAAGGGTTTTGAGCATAACCTTGCTCGTATGTGAAATGAGCTCAATTGAAGAGGAACAAAAGATCCTCTTGATGAGGTTTAAAAAGAGTGAAAAAGCTGGCTTGAAACTCAAGGATGCCTCCCTACTTATCAGGTTCAGATTATACACACCAAGGTATCCTGCTTAATAACTCAGGTGTGTGTACACCTACTGAAATGTCTGTCTTTTTCCCAAGTGTGACAACTATTACCTGGGTGTCACTTCAATTCTACAGATTTGTCTACACTTAGTGGAGATTTCCCAGTTATGTCTACATTCACTTTGGATGTCTCCATAGTTCCCAAGGTTTATTATGACCTAGAATTATGCCTACATCCCAATATGTCCACCCTGACTTATAATTCTCTCTAAATTCCAAATATTGCTATTCCTACATGGGAGGCATACCTTGTTCCCCTAGTGTGTCTGCCCTGACATAGTATGTCTGCCTAATTCATCAAATGTGTCTAGTCTGATCTGAGATTTTGACCTAGTTGCCCAGGAGGCCTACCTTTACAGGTATGTCTCCAAAATTCCCCAGGGCTGTCCAGTTGACACTCATTACCTTATCTAACAGACCTTATCTATAGCAGAACCCCTATAATTACAACAAGGATCTAGGAGCTCTTTAGCCAGTTATATTAGACAATGGCATAAGTGCTCAGTCACTCAGATATGTCCAGCTGTTTGTGACCCCATGGACTGGAGCCTGCCAGACTTCTCTGTCCATGGGATGTTCCAGGCAAGAATATTGGAGTGGGTTACCATTAGACTATTTATTATCTGAACAAGAAGAAATATACATTATTACTAATATTAATACAATATGTCTTCCTTATATAAATAACTCAGAAAGAAAATTGAAACCCAGTTAAACATTATGCAAATAATATAGGTTGGCTTGTAAAAGCAAAAACTGAATCTGATCAAAACCCCTTTTGATCTTTTTAATTGGTTAAATTTGGGCAAATGGGCACCTTGGTTTGAGGATTTTTCCAAGCACTTGATACTATCCTCCTATTAATCATATTAAAAATGTCCCTTATGTATTGTATTTTCTCATGTATCTTCAGTGGTTTTCAGCAGCCATTGACTAATCAAATGATCTCTGTGTGAATTGAGCAACCATAGCTATATGAGCAAGTATCATCAGAAGATTGTTGTACACCTGACATTAACACAGCATTGGCAATCGACTATACTCCAATATAAAATAATTTTTTAATTAAAAAAAAGAATCATCAGAAAAACCTACTGAGATTCTGATTCATGGTCTTCAGATGTCCACAGGAAAAGGAACAAGTGGTGGCCAAAAATAATGCTAAATAGTTGGCCGCTCTTGATTCAGTGAAGAGAATGATCAAAAGCAGTGGTGGGGTGGGGGAGTTGTTTTTTAAAAAAAGAAAGAAAGAAAAGAGGGAAAGAAAAAATAGAGGATGCAGTTTGAATATACCCAAAGACCAAAGACTCATAATCACCTAACCAAAACTTTAAAGTGTCCTAATTACCAAAATGCTGACTCTGATTTTAAACAAAACATAAGCTTCTTCATGTCAGCACGCCATTACAGCTTTCAAGCTAATCAGCTACAGTCAAGTGAGTTCCTGTAATAAAAGGAATGTGAGTCTCTAGTGTGCCCATGTTCAATTGCTCCATCAGATCTGACTTTTTGCGACCCCACGGACTGTAGCCCACCAGACTCTTTAGTCCATTGAATTTCCCAGGCAAGAATACTGGAGTGGGTTGCCATTTCCTCCTCCAGGGGATCTTCCCCACCCAGGGATTGAAGCTGTGTCTCTTCAGTGTCCTCCACTGACTGGTGGATTCTTTACCATTGCGCCACCTGAGAAGCCAACTTAAGTTTCCAGTAACGAAGCACAAAGGAAAACAGTGACCTTGCATGTTCACGCCTTATGAGCTGGGCTGCGCTGCTGAGAGCCGAGAGTCTTAGCTACCTTCAGTTTGGATGTTTTCCTGTTCCTCTGAGTTTGTTTCTCACTCAATGAAATATTCATATCAAAGAAAGCTCTATGAATTTTCTTTTGATAATAGACACACATACAGTATTAGAGAGACATTCAGTGAAGCAGGGTGTCACTATGAGTCAGAAAAGACACATATGGGGAACTAAGGAGACATCCTACAATAAAGAAGGCATGCCTGGGAAACTAAAAGAGACATCAAAGGTGAGAGTGGACAAGCCCATGGTATTAGAGAGATATCCAAGGACAAAGCAGTCACATCTAAGGAATTAGGGCAACCACTCGGATCAGAGTAGATGTAACTAGGGAGTTAGGGTGATACTCCAAGGCAGAGTTGGAAAGCCTTAAGAAACAGAAAGATAGCAAAGGTTAGGGTAGAAACTCATGGAGAATAAGTGTGACATTCCACATCAGTGTAAACAAGCTTGGGAACCAGGGAGATATACCAGTTCAGTGTAGATAAACCTGAGGAATGAAGGAATATCTCGAGTTAGTATAGACCCACCTAGGGTGACGTCCCTGAGCAGAAAAGACACACCTGGGGATGTAAAGAGACGTCTGAAGTTAGAGTAGAGGCATGGGAAAATAATGAGAACTGCCAGGAAAAGATAGATATAGCTTGTGAATCAGGGAGAGAATTCAGCTCAGAGTAGTTACACCTGGGGAATTAAGTTGGCATCCCTGGTCATGGGTGATGTCTCAGGGGAGCACAGGAAACATTCTTTATCAGGGAGGACACACTTGGGGAATTCGTGAGACATAACAAGCCACAGATGACATCCTCTGAAAAACTAGATTTCAGAGATCAGGGTGGGCACACAAAGGAATTGAAGAAACATTCTGGATCAAGGTAGACATCCCTGAGAATAAGTGTGACATCCCAAGTCAAGGTGTATGCCTTAGCATACAAGGTGTAGACATAGCAAGTCAGCATAGACACATCTAGAGAATTAGGAGACACCCTAGATATGAATAGGTACACCTTGGGAATGAGGGAAATCAGTATAGACAGAGCTGGTAAATTAGAGAAAGCTGTCATGTCAGTGTAGACAATGTAATTAAGAACTCCCAAGTAAGAGTAGACAAACGTGTGTAGTTATAAGGATGGCCCAGGTCAAGGAAGACTCACATGGGGAATTAGACATTCCAAGTAAGTGTAGAAATACACTTGAATTATGAGGGGTGAATTATGAAGGCACCTGAAGTAAGAGTGGACACTTTCAGAAATACAGGGACCTACCAAGTCAGAGTAGACAACTAGACTCTTAGGGAGACATACCAGGTCAAGGTAGACACAACTGGAGAATTGGGAACCCATCCTAACTCATATGAAACAAGATGGGAATTAGGGAGATATTTCATGTAAGTACAAACACACTTTAGGTATTAAGGAGCTGTCCCAGGTCTATTTTACATACCTGGGAAGGAGGGAAGACCATCCAAGTCAGAGAAGATACACTTTGGGAATCTGAGAGATGTCCCAGGTGACTGTGGACATACTTGCTGGACTGGGGTGAATCCCCATGTCAAAATGCACATGTTGGGAATTAGGAAGATATTCTAGGTCAGTAGACATACATTTGGAATTAGGCAGACATACCTGTTCAGAGTAGACAAACATTAGGATTTAGGCAGAAATCTCAGGCCAGGATAGACAAGCCTAGGAAGTGAGAGAGACATCCTCATCTGGGAATTAGGGCACACGTGGGAATTAGGGACAGATTAGGAGAGTTTAGACACACCTGTGCTAAGGGAGACACTCTCAGGTCAAGATAGACAAACCTGAGGAATTATGGAGACATCCCAAGTTTGTGAAGACTCGCCTGGGAATTGGGGTGATATTCCAGGTAAGAGAAAATACCTGAGGAATTAGAGTCATCTCCTGTCTGGCAACCCACTCCAGTATTCTTGCCTGGAGAATTCCATGGACAGAGGAGCCTGGTAGGCTACAGTCCATGGGGTCACAAAGAGTCGGACATGACTGAGCGACTTCACTTTCACTCACCTGTCATAGTAGACACACTTGAGATATTAGAGAAACACTCTCTAAATGGACACAGCTAGGGAAGAACAGTTCAGAACAGAAGTTCAGAACAGAAACACTTGTTTAAGATGGTGTCAATCGACTTAGAATGTACACATGAGATAGTGGGTAGTCATCTACATTGTAAGAAGACACATCAGAAAAACGAGAGAAAAAATTACCCATCGGGGTATACCCACACAGGAAATACACATAGCACGTGAACTGAAGGAAGCTATTTGAAGAAAATATGAGAATATGATAAACAACAAGTTTATGTCTTACTGTATTGAGTGTATTCAAACCAATAAGAGGAAGATTTCTATGAGAAAAGAGAGCATAAAAATGATACCAAAAATAAGATATGCATATAAACAATCCAGCTGCCAAAAAATCCTGCATCTCTTATAATCAGAGTCACACAAGTGAAAGAAAATACTTTGTGTTCACTGGGTTTAGCAAAGAGTAAAAGCACTATAATAACTTTCGCTGACAAGGATCCAGAGAATGTCACCCTCCAGTCTCCCCCAGGTTGGGGAAGGATCCGATGTAGAGCTCTTCTCTGGGACAGTTTGATGACAGGTATCAAGTCTTCAAGTTGGCAAATGAATAAGTTCCCACAAGGACCAGCTCACAGGACAAGTGTACAGGAGTTTCCACCAACAACGTTTATGCTGGAGGCATGTGGACCACAAATAAAGCTCCAGTAAGAGAAACATGGGTTTTACAAGAAGAGGTGCAACCACCCAGTGAAATGTCAGACTTCCTTTTTTTCTAAAACGTGGAGTGTAATTGCTTTACAGTGTTGTGTTAGCTTCTGCCATACAATGAGGGGAATCAGCTGTATGTATGCATATATCCCTTCCCGCTTGGGCCTCCCTCCTATCCCCCACAATCCTGCCCATCTAGGTCCTCACAGAGCACTGATCTGGAGACAAGAATACACATTGGAGAAAAGACAGTCTCTTCAATAAGTGGTTCTGGAAAACTGGGCAGCTACATGTAAAAGAGTGGAGTTAGAACACCACCTAACACCATACACAGAAATAAACTCAAAATGGATTAAAGACCTAAATGTAAGACCAGACACTGTAACATTCTTAGAGGATAACACAGGAAAAACACTCTTTGACAAAAACCTTAGTAAGATCTCTTTGATCCACCTGCTAGAGTAATGAAAACAAATAAAAATAAGTGAATGGGAACTAATTAAACTTACAAGCTTTTGCACAGCAAAGGAAACCATAAACAACATATATTTCTCTTTTAAAAGATACTATTGACCTTTGCTCACTGGGATAAAGCCCATGTCAGAATGTGAAATTAAAATAAGAATTTCTGGTACACAGTGACCCAATTTCTTTCAAAATATATGTATGACGTTAATATATGTAACTTTTTAAAATCTGGAAAAATATCAACAGGGTGCTTACTGGGTGGGAGCTAAAGGGACACTTTGACTTCTTCCTCCATGTGCTTCCTATTTCATTCAACATACTTTTCAACGGTTTCATTTATTTTTTTTTTCCTCAACAAATCTCTTTGACAAGCAGCAAAGTGATGCATCAGTTCCAAGTAGGGATGGAGCCCTCCCCCTCCTTCTGGACCACAGGCCCTTCTCTTAGCTGAAAGCGAGGCTGCTAGAGCCACCTAGGGACAAGAACATGCCTGGGAAGTACCCTCGAGCTCACCATCCACCAGTCAGGGGACACATGGCCCCTGCGGAGCCAGGAGAAGCCCATGCTTTTGCTGGCATGAATGAGAGCCACAAGTGGCAGCGGGCCGGCCCGTGTGTTGGGGAAGAAATCCCACCAAATGCTTGCTTCTTCCCAGCTCCGAGGTTCATAGCCAGGCTGGGAGCTCCCCTTTCATGGAACAGGCTGCCCCTGCAGGGGCCTCCATCCTTTGGAGAACAGACGTCCTTTCTCGACACGGATTCTCTGCTGACCTGCTGATCTCTCTACACTGTTCCCAGGACCCACCTGTCCCAGGAATTCCTGCCCCAGACTCCCCAGCCCTCCCCTCTGCACCTCTCCTGGCTTCAGCTGCCCACCGCCTGCAGGAAGGGCCGGGCTCGAGGGCCGCGCTGTGGGCGCAGTGGATTGAGAGGTGGGCAGTGTCTGACTGTGCTCTGGTCCCTAACGTTAGTCCAAGGGCAAAGTCAGACACAGACGTGGAGATTGCTTGCTTGTTCTAATTAAGGGGAGGTTGACGCTTTGTCAGATGACAGAGGGGATGAAACACTTGTATTTCCTTGTTGTTTATTAATAATTCAAGGCTCTGTCAGCCTGAGTCCTGGCAGGAAGAGAATTCCTCTAAAGTGTGGATGAGGAAATATAAAAGCAGGAACTCTGTACAGAGAAACAAACTGAAGCTGGGACACTCGGAGAAGAACAGTGGGAGGTTGTGTCCACCCCTCCTGAAGGGCAGGAGGGGACGATGTGGTGGGAGATGGTCACAGGGAGAGGGGCCGCGGGCTGCAGATCACAGGTCCTGCCAGCAGCGCAGCCCCCAGCAGGGAGACGTGGGTCCCAAAGGCCCCACCCTCTCTCTGCACCCACCCTCGGATCTCCCGGGAGCCTCCCAGTGCGGGGTCCAGAACAGAAGGCAGGAGGCAAGGCAGCCTGGGTGACCCGGCCCCCAGGTCATCTCGTGGGGGTTCAGGGGGTGAAAGAGAGTGGAGTGTGGCTCTGGAGGACAGAGGGGGTCACAAGGGGCACACACACTCCAGTTCCCAGAGCCCCCATCGGTACCTCATGGTTGTCCCCTGAAAGCCCTCCACCATCTGAGTCTGGACTTGGGACCAGAGTCTGCTATGAGCACAGTGTTGATGAGCCACGTGGCAGAGCGGGAAAGTGCGAATCTCTCTCCCCTCCAACTTCACTGGTTCCCCTGAGACCAGCAATAAAGAGGAAAAGCAAACACAAACCTGCCAGCAGAGAAGTAATAAGAAATGAGATTTGGTGCCTTTGGCAAAAAGAGCACAGAAGTGTAATATTTTCTTTTAACATCATATCCATAGGCTCTTGTGAAGGAAATACCTGATCAGATCCCCAGACGAGCAATTATGAGAGACGGCTGTTTGAGTGAGACACCTCTGGCAGAGGAGGCTAATTTTGGAAAGTGCTCTATCTCCTGACTTGGGACATGGTTGCTTTCCAGGGGCGGGAGGCTGGTCCCCCAGGGAGAGACAACCTCAGGGGACGGGGCACTGCTGCGGGGTTGACCCCCTGGGGCAGACCTGAGGTCCAGAGAACACCGTAGACTTGCCCCATCAAGGCTCAGGGGCATTTGGTGATGGGGTGTCCCATGGGGCTGGGGTAATGCTGGGGGAGACATCGGGGGCTTTGCCATCAGTTCTTATGAATTGTCTTGCCTTGAACATTGAGTATATATCCAATTCCTAGGGACAGAGTTATTGAATCATACGGTAATTCTTTTTTTTTTTTTTTAATTGAAGGATAGTTGCTTTACAGAATTTTGTGGTTTTCTGTCACACATCAACAAGAATCAGCCATAGGTACACCCATGCCCCCTCCCTCCTGGGCCTCCCTCCCATCTCCCTCCCCATCCCACCCTTCATCCTGTCACAGAGTCTGTTTGAGTTCCCTGAGTCAGGTAGAAAATTCCCATTGGCTATCTACTTTACACGTGGTATTGTAAATTTCTACGTTACTCTCTCCACACATCTCCCCTACTCCCTCCTCTCCTCCCGCCATGTCCATAGGTCTGTTTGTATCTGTTTCTCCACTGCTGCCCTGAAAATTCTTTAACTCTTTCAGTAACTTCCAGACTACTTTCGCAGTGGCTGCACCATTGTACATTCCATCAGCAATGCACACAGGTTCCAGTCTCTCCATCTGCCTGCCAATAATTGATATTTTCCATTTTTTTATAGTAGCAGTCCTAATGGCTGTGAACTGTCTGGTATATTGTAATATTCACATACATTTACCTGATGATTTGTGATGTCGAATATCTTTTCATGTGCTTGTTAGCCACTTGTGTATCTTCTTTGAAGATGTGTCTACACAAGTCCCTTGTCCATTTATTTTAAAGTAGAAAGAAAATTGCTTCTATTGTCCTTGGGAATCTCAAGTAAGAGGTTATTTTATAGGGCCTTGATACATGTATTAGTCAGGGTTTCCAGAGAAGCAGAACAAACAGGGTATGTGGGGAGGGGTGTCTATTTGTAAGCATGTGTATGTTTATTTTTATTCTTTATTGAGGTGCAGTTGCTTTACCATGGTGTATTGATTTCTGCTATACAACAAAGTGAATCAGCCATATGTATACATATATATGGACTTCCCTGGTGGCTCAGATGGTAAAGCGTCTGCCTGCAATGCGGGGTATCTGGGTTAGATCCCTGGGTCGGGAAGATCCCCTGGAGAAGGAAAAGGCAACCCTCTGCAGTATTCTTGCCTGGAAAATTCCTTGGACGGAGGAGTGTGGTAGGCTACAGTCCATGGGATTGCAAAGAGTTGGACACTACTGAGCGACTTCACTTCTTCATACATATATACGCTCCACCTTGGACCTCCCTCCCACCGTGCTATCCCATCCATCTAGGTCATCACAGAGCACTGAACTGAGCTCCCTATTCTATACAATAGGTTCCCACTAGCTATCTATTTAATACACGGTAAAATAGTATATTTACATCAATCCCATTCTCCCAATTCATCTCACACCCACCTTCTCCCCCCATGCCCAAACACCTGTTTTCTACATCTGAGTCTGTAATTGGGTTCTTTTTTATTGTTGTTGAATTGTAAGAATTCTTTATATACTCTGGATATCATTCTCTTATCAGATAAGACATAAAGATATCACTCCCAATCTGTGGGTTGTTTTTCACTTCCTTAAGAGAATCCTTTGATGCCCAGAGGTTTTTGATTTGTCGAAGTCCAACTTTTTTTTTCCAGCTCCCCCTGCTTTAGCTGCTGCATCCAATAAATCACTGATCAATGCAGTATCATGAATCTTCTCCTAAGTTTTCTTCTGAGTTGTACAGTCTTACTTATTGCATTTAGGTACTTAATCCAGTTTTGGTTAATTTTTGAATATTGTGAAATATAAGGGTTCAACTTCATTTTTTTTGCATGTGTATATACCGTTTTCCCAACACCATTTGTTGAAAAGACTGTCATTCCCCCATTGAATGGTCTTGCTACTCTTGTCGAAAATCATTTGACCATGTATGTGAGGGTGTATTAATGAGTCTCTTCTATTCTATTGTTCTGTACTTCTGTCTTTATGCCAGTACCATGCAATTTTGATCATTGTGTCTTTTCAGTAAGTTCTGAAATAAAGAAGTGTGAGTCCTCCAAATTTGTTCTTTTTTTTCAACACTATTTTGGCTATTCTGGGAGCCTTGTAAGTGTGCATGAAATATAGAACTATATTTTTTCTTTTTACAGAAAAAAAGTCTTTGGGATTTGATAGTGATTGTATTGAATTTGCAGGTAACTTTGAAAAATATTGACATCCAAGCAACATTGTTATCCAGACCATGAACACAGACATCTTTCCATTTATTAACACTTTATTTTCTTTCAGCAACAATTTGTAGTTTTCAGTGTACAGGTCTTTTGACTCCTTGGTTAAGGTTATTCCTAAATATTTTGTTCTTTTGATGCCATTTTAAAAGTAACTGTTTAAAATAAAATAAAATAAAAATAAATAAATAAAAGTAACTGTTTTCTTAATTTCCTTGTTGGATTGCTTATTGTTAGCATATTGAAACACAAGTGATTTTTGCATTTTGATTTTATATCCTGCAACTTTTCTGAATTTGTTTATTTGTTCTAATAGTTGTTTTTGGTTTTGGAGACTTCAGAGTGTTCTATATGTAAGATCATGTTGCCTGTGAATAGAGGCAACATTACTTCTTCCTTTCCAATTACAATGCCTGTTATTTCTTTTTCTTCTCTAATTTCTCTGGCTATACCCTGCAATATTATATTTAATAGAAATAGCTAAAGCAGGTGATTTATCTTGTTCCTGATCTTAGAGGAAAGCTTTCACTCTTTCACCATTGAGTATGATGTTAGCTGTGGATTTTCATGTATAGTCTATATTATGTTGAGGAACTTTTCTTTTGTTTCAAGTTCCATAAGTGTTTTTGTCATGGAAGTGTGTTGTATTTTGTCAAATGCTTTTTCTGCATCAATTGAGATTATCATGTATTACTTCATCCTTTTGTTTTGTTAATGTGATGTGTTACACTGATTTTTGTATGTTGAACTCTCCTTGCATCCTGGGATAAATCCCACTTAATCATGGTGTGTGATCCTTTTAATGTGTTCTTGAGTTTCATTTGCTGATTTGAAGGTTTTTGTGTCTATGTTTATCAGGGATATTGGCTTGTGATTTTCCTTTTTTGTGGTATCTTTGTCTGGCTTTGCTATCAGGGTGATGCTGGCCTCACAGAAGGAGTTTGGACGTATTCCTTCCTCTTCACTTTGTTAATTTTGGGTAGGTCATTTTGTCGTTCCTTTTTGTTTCTTTCCGCTTTTTCTCCCTTCTCGTTCCCTGTGAATTCATGACCACCTTAGTTTTATGTTTGCACTCCTTTCTTTTATGTGTGTGTATCTGTTACTGATTTTTGGTTTGTGGTTACCACAAGGTTGACTTATAACAACCTATATATGTTTGTGATTATTTTAAGTTGATGATCTCTTCAGTCCAAATGCATTCTAACAAACCTGCATTTTTACTGCCTCCTTCATGGTTAATGTTTTTTACTTCATATTTTATGCATTTTTCTTTTGTGTATTTTTAAGTGGATATGGGTGATTTTACTACTTTTGTCTTTTAGTCTTTAGGATAGCCAAGTGGTTGATCTACTATTTTTACTGCATATCTGCCTTTACCAATAAGATTTTTCCTTTTATAATTTTCATATTTCTTGTTGTGGACTTTTACACTTAGAGAAGCCCCTTTAACATTTCTTGTAAAGCTGAGTCCATTGTACTGAACTCTTAGTTTGCTTATCTGTAAAACTCTTTCTCTTTCCTTCAAATCTGATGATAGTCTTGCTGGTAGAATATTCTTACTAGTAGGGTTTTTCCCTTCCTTTCATCACTTTATACATATATCATGCCACTCTCTTCCGGTCTGCAACATTTCTGCCGCCTTATGGAAGTTTCCTTGCATAGGTGCTTCCTCTTGCTGCTTCTAAGATTCTCCCTTTATCCTTAATTTTTACCATTTTAAGTTATAGTGTGTCTTGGTAATGGATCTTGTTGGGTTGATCTTGTTTGAGACTCTCTGTACTTCCTGAATCGGATGTAACTTTCCTTTCCTATGTTAGGAAAGTTTTCAGCTATTATTTCTTCAAACTAGATCTCTGCCCCTTCCTCTTTTTCTTCACATTTTGGGACTCCTATAATGAAAATGTTAATATACTTGATGTTGTCACAGAGGTGTCTTAAACTATCCTTATTTTTAAATATTCTTTTTTCTGTTCAGTTTTTGTTACTCTCCCTTCCAGTTTACTGATCTTTTCCTCCATATTATCTAATCTACTGTTGATTGCCTCTAGTGTATTTTTAATTTCAGTTATTATATTCTTTGGTTCTGTTTTGCACTTTTTTATGTTTTTTAACTCTTTGTTAAACTTTTCAGTGTTCATGCTTTCTTCTCCTGAGTTGATTGAGCATCTTTATAATCATTACCTTGAACTCTCTATCAGGTAAATTGCTTATCTACACTTTACTTAGTTCTTCTCTTAGGGTCTTATCACATTCCTCCCTTTGAAACACTTTCTTCTCTCACCTCATCTTGTCTAATTCTCTGTTTTCATTTCTGTGTATTATGTAAGTTGGGTGCACTTCCCAATTCTGGAGAAATGGCCTTACATGGGAGACATCCTACGAGAACCAGCAGCATACTGCTCTCTAGGACTAGAACTGTGCTCTAAGAGAGCCCTTTGTGAGGACTGTGTGAGCCCTTCTGTTTGGCGGAGCTGACTACTGTGGGCACATTGATAGGTGGGACTGATCCTGACCCAACTGACTGCCAGGCCCTGCCTGCTGTGGAATCTGACAGCGCATTGGTGAGCAGGGTCATGTCCTTGCATGACTATCTGTCCAGTACTGGGAGTCCTCGGGATGACCCAATGACCCACTGATGGTCAGGGCTGAATCCCAGGGTGTCTGGCTGTGGTATGCAGTGATTCCCGAGTCTGGGGCTGGCTCACCAGTGTCCAAGGATGGTGCCTGGGCTGTAGGCTGCTTGGCCTGGAGGGATGTCCCAGGGCTGACCTACTGATGACAGGGCTGTGTCTAGGGAGGCTTGGAAGATCCCTGGGCTGGTGCTACCCCATGAGGGAATGGGGCTGAGTCCCCGCCAGTCAAGAGTCTCCTAGTAATTGTGCCAGCTGACTGGTGGGCTTGAAGACTAGAGAGAGGACCCTAAAATGTCTCTTGCCAGCTTCAGTGTCCTTATGGTAAAACAAACTTCCCCAAATGGCTGACACCAGCAACTGTGTCTCCAATGGGAGTTCCAGTTGCTTCTTGCCTCTCCGGGAGGTTCTCCAAGATTAGCAGGTGGGTCTGATCCAGGCTCCTTTCAAATTACTGCCTCTGTTCTGAAATTCAGGACATGTAAGCCTTTGTGTGAGCTCTTTAAGAGTGAAGTCACTGTTTCCTATAGCTTCCAGCTGTCCTACGTATAAGTCCTGATGGCCTTCAAAAGCCAGATATTCTGGTGTCTCATGGTCCCAGAGGACCCCTGGGCTGGAGAGCCCCAGCTTGGACCCCTCACTCCGTAAAGAGAACATTTGCCATTGTGAATATCTTCCTATTTGTTGGTTACCCACCTTGGGGTATGGGTCTTTACTATACTGTGGTTCTCCCCTCCTACCCGTATCGTGGTGGTTCCTTCTTTATGTCTTTAGTTGTGGAAAATATTTTCTTCTAGTCCTCAGGTTGCTCTCATCAATAGTTACTCTGCAAAGAGTTGTAATTTTGGTGCTTATGGGAAGAGGTGACCTCAGGGTCTTCCTGCTCTGCCGTCTTGACCACCTGACAATCATTTTTACTGCAGAAGGGTCTGGATTGGAATCCAGAGCATCTAACCCCGAACTCACAGCCCCGTCCCTTTAAAGGAGCTCTCGCATACATGAAATCACATCTCCATGTCTCCGTTTCCTTATCTGAGACTCTTTGAAGGCCCTAGGCCTGGTGCTGGTGCCTCACTAGCTGAGCTGTGATTACCTTTCCAGTTGCCACTAACATAAAGGTCAGATATAATGAAAATACAAAGGAGCCTCACAGAAGTCATTTTATCACAGATGAAATGAGAGTGGGAGGCACCTGAGTCATCTCTGTTCTTACAATGTGTCCAGCTGGTTTCCCTGGGGCTGGTTTCAGCACGTCTTCCTTTACCAGAACCCAAAGATGACAACTCAAGTTGGAGGCTAGACCAGATGATATTTCCTATGGCCCACCTTGGCCAAAGTGAGGGAATAGATTCAATTACAGGTCAAATGTTAACATAAAAGGAAGTTTTAAGAAATTTTTACATAGATGCCTGGATATCAGCCCCTAAGCATGTCCATAAAGAGATGTGGTAGGTGATAGGGTAGGCAGGGATCCCCTGGATGAGACAGGAGAGAGACCATTGGGAACTATGCTGGGCTCAGACGCCTCCTTAGCTGTGAGCAGTGGGAGGACTGGGGATTCAGAGCTGAGGCAGATGTGGGCACAGGGTCCAGGGTGCCTCTGGGAGGGTGTGACTCATCCAACAGAAACAGTGCTGTGAGCGGGAGTCTCTGCACCTCCAGGGGCAGCTGAGTGCACCAACCCAGGGTCCCAGAGGTAGATGCGGGAAAAGGGATCCTGTCTAAGGGAGCTGCTTCCTAGAAAGTGACCTCCACTGAGACTTAGACTCCAATAACTTTTCACTCTTAATCCTCTGGGGAGAAGTCTCTATTTTGACAGACCAAGGTGACCAGCTGGTTTGATCACATTTAAATCAATAACTTGGAGTTCTGCTCCTTTAGCAGGTGCATAGTGGTCAAGTCACAGATTCTGGAGACAGACACTGGGTTCTACACTCACTCTGTTGTCTATAAGCTAGGAGGAAGCAAGGAAGTTGCTTAATCTCTTTGTGTGTCTGTGTCCTTATCTGCAGAGCAGGCTTCTGTGTGGATTTAATTTGAACAGTGCTGGCCTATAGTAAATGCACTGTGTTAGTTATAACATGCCCTTTCATCCTCAAACATGGAGCTAATAGAAGTCTCCTTTACAAGTGTGTCAACCATTTCTGCCAAGACATTCTTCCTGTTCCTAATCACTTGGCCTGAGGCTCCAGTTCTGACCCTAGAATTATAGAGGGTTCCCTCAGGCAGTCGGTCCCTTTAGAAAAACTTTACACTTTTTCCATGGAATAGGTGAGTCATATCTTTTTCAGAAGTTAAATTCTAAAGTGAGTACATGGAATATAATCATGAATAGTCAAAGTTGCCTTTGACATCATACCTTAGGGAGCCACTGCACTGCAGTATGAGGAGGACCCAGCATCTCTCATGCACCCACCATGGACAGTCTTCCTGCAGTGATGGACCAGATCCATGTGTCTCCAGCTGGGCAACGGGTAAGGGAGACAGTTTGCATTTAAGAGCCATGTTGTATGAAAGACATGGGTCTCTATATGCTACAAGCATGCTCAGAAGAGCCACGTATCCACACTGAGTGACTCACAGAACTGGACTCTGATGACCAAGGCGGAGCAGCTTCATGTCTGTATCTCACACACTTTGCTACCAGTCGACCAGAGCTTCCCAGTGATAGATCCACTGTCTGAATCTCTCATAATCACAGATCTCACTGTCACCAGCTCCTTCCCTGCGGTGAACTGTGCTGCCACCAAGACCCCACAGCTAGCTAGCCCCCTGTTTCCATAGATTCTACTGAGTACTGCCTCACTCCTGATAGTTTCTACTTTTTGAGGCAACAGGGGAAATATCTAATTATCTAATTGTATCACTTGGCTGAAAAGTGGAGTTGATGGTTTGGATTTTTCTTTCCAATCTCTGATCATAAGCTGTCTGAGCTCACCACTGTCCATTGGAATTCAGGTCTGTTCTTGCTGGTTGAATGAGAACTGGGACAGATGCTGAATTCCCCTGGAGGCAGGCCATTGAAAAGTCTGTTTCTATTTTCCACAAAGATGCAAAACCATTCACCAGAAGGAATCTTGGGACACATTGTTCTGCTCCCCAAAGATATAGCGCAGATGCCCCTGAAGCAAAACTTCTGTTTCCCTGCCATGAAACTTGCTTAAAATGATGCTGCATTAGACACTGCATGCCATACATCAGAGACAAACCTTACTGAAGAAGTACTCAGATGTTAGTGGAAGTATCCAGAACTGGGCATAAAAGTACATAAACCATGAAGAGTGCTGCTTTTAGTGTAAATGTTGCATGTTTCCATAGAAACAACACAAAATATGACCAAGGAAATGAACGCTGAATGTAAAGTATTTGTTTAATTTTAATGTGAGTAGGCTTTAAGCTGCTTGTTCCCAATGCTATAGAAATGTTCACATGGTAACAGTAAATGCCTTTAATTTCTTCTAGTTTTTAATTGGTTTTTCTGGTGGATTGATTCCTTATGAATAAAAGGGTGACATGAAGCAATGAAAAGAGAGCCAGAACCATAGACAATGAAAGGGCAAATGAAAACAGAGCCTAGTGGGATTTGTAATTAGAACCAACCCATCTCAGGCACAGATCCAGAAGACCCTTCTATTCTAGAGCCACAGTTCTATCAACACAGGTCCTTCCATATTTCTAATTTGTTGCTTTTAATTATATTTTCCAGACACACTGAATAGTGGTTTCTCTGATTACAGTTGCCATCTGCTGGATTCCAGACCAAAGCAAGTCCTGAATGGGAGGGGACAGGAGGGGTTTTTTGCTACCAGAAAACAACTCAAGGTTGTTTTCTGAGCTGAGTGCAGGTCACCCAGGTGTGCTCACCCTGGTGGAAATCTATTGGGTTGTGCAGTAGATTGTGCAGTAGATTGTGATTTGTAATCGAATTTCAATAAAAGGAAAAATAAGCCATTCTCTGAGGTAATCAAGGACACTCTATTACAAGAAACAGACTCCACTGTTTTTATTAGCTTCTCATACCTGGGAAAGGACCACATATTCCCTGCTCAACTCAGAAGTGCTCAAGCTTCACCTTGCTTCAGCCAAATCAATGTGGAGGGAATGGACTGTCACTTCTGTCCAAAGGCTTTGAGTCCCTCTCTCCCCCTGTATTTCTATCCCTTTTCCCCTTCCTTCGTCTCTATCACCCTTCCTTCTCTCTCTCCCCTCCCCCACTTGCCAGTCCTTTGGTTCATGGTGCCTTTGACTTGTTGCCAGTAAATATCATCCTATGGGAAAGGCAAAGGGGGAAAACCTTTGTGGGGAAAGACAATAGCAATGGGACCTGTTAAAGAGAGTCTGGGGTAGCAGGGAAAAGGAGAAAGAAGAAGGGAGGAGAGAAGTAAGGAGGAGAAGAATGAGGAGGAGGAGGGTACCAGGGAGACAGAGGAAGGGAGGAGGTCAGGAGCCAGAGCCTACACAATGGAATTGTGGCTCCTGCTGGGAGGAAGAGTCTGGGAGTGAGATAGTCAAGAGGAAGGGCAGGTTAGTGTAGTGATGAAATAATTAGGGGTGTGTTGACCATGTGGATGTATCTAGCACACTTGACAATTGGCTGGGGTCTGGGATAAGAAGATCACATCTCCATCTTCCTCAAAGTTAGACCAACCCTCACATTCTGCATACCATATCTATATGATTGCCTTTGCTAATACTTTTTTAATTTTCATAAAATGACCCACTTTTAACAAGTGGAATTTGATACACAATACCATTTACATTAGCAAGCCCCAAATTGAGCACTTAGGTATAAATCTAACAAAACATAACAAGATATACATGAGCAAAGCTAAAAATCTCTGATGAATATCAGATAACTAGATAAATGGAAAGATACTCATTCCATCTTCATAAAGAGGGAGATTCAATATTGTCAAGATGTTAGTTCTTTTTTCCCAAATTGATCTATAGATTAAATTCAATCTCATGGAAAATTCAAGCAAATTATCATTATTGACAAACTGATTCTAAGATTTACATGGAGAAGCAAAAGAACCCACACGATATTGAAGAACAGAGTTAGAGGATTGATGTTACCGAATTTCAAGACTTAATATAAATTAGAGTAAGTCCCATATGTATGAACAAATTCCATCTCAAGAGCACATTCGTAAGTCCAATGTGTTCATGAGTTCAACAAAGATAGCCTAGGTACCCAACTAACACAACTGGCTATATAGTACTGTACTGTAATAGGTTTACACACAATTATGCCTAAAAAGCAAAAAAACATGAAAAATAAAGAAAACATTTTTAATATTACATAAAAGTACCTTGAAAAATACAGGAGTACAGTACAGCAAGCAGCTGGCATACAAGCGCTGGCACTGAGTGAACAGCAAGAAAAGTTACTGATTGGAGGAGGGGGAGGAGGTGGGTGATGGTAGAGTGGAAGGATCATCAGCAATAAGAGGTGGAGGGCAAGCTGCAATTTAGCTCACACCTGACATTGATGGCACAGGTTCCGGTTCTTTGCTGGATTCAATTCTATTTACCCTCTTGAAAAAACAATCCAGTGATGTCTGGGTAGTAGCTCTTTTTTTCTCATCATAGATGACATGGTAACACTGAATTGTATTCTGGAAGGCTGCTGCAACCTTTGTGTGTTGTTCTGCATTTGAATCTTTTGCCTTAGAAATTAATCATGCCTCCTCAAATAAAGAAAATCCCCTTGCAGTTTCCTTCATCGTGAATCTCTTTGGTGTGAAAGCACAACAAAAGTTCACAGCTTAAAGGTTTGTATGTAGGGGACCTATTGCACTGTATTAGGACAGTGTGATATTGGTAAAAGAATAGACAAATGGATCAGTGGAACAAAATAGAGAGCCCAGAAATAGATTCACATAGATAGAATCAACCTACCTTTGACAAGGAGAAAAGGGAATACAATGGAGCAAAGAAAGTCTTCAACAAATGGTACTAGAAAATGGTATATGAAAAACGAACTGAGTTTAGACATAGATCTTATACATTTCACAGAAGTTTACTCAAAATGGAGCATAATCCAAAATATAAACTGTTAAGCTACAAAATTCCCAGAAGATAACTTAGGAAAAAACCTAAATAACCTTAAGTATGATGATGACATTTTAGATATGATATTAAAGACATGATTCATGGATGAAATAACTGACAAAATTTAAAACTTCTGTTCTGTAAAAGATATTATCAAATGATTTTAAAGATAGGCCACAACTGATAGAGGACCGTTATCCAAAATATACAAAGAACTATTAAAACTCAATAATAAGAAGATAAGAAACTCAATTAAAAAATGGTCCGAATGTAAGACCAGAAACTATAAAACTCCTAGAGGAGAACATAGGCAAAACACTCTCCGACATAAATCACAGCAAGATCCTCTATGACCCACCTCCCAGAATATTGGAAATAAAAGCAAAACTAAACAAATGGGACCTAATGAAACTTAAAAGCTTTTGCACTACAAAGGAAACTATAAGTAAAGTGAAAAGACAGCCTCAGATTGGGAGAAAATAATAGCAAATGAAGAAACAGACAAAAGATTAATCTCAAAAATATACAAGCAACTCCTGAAGCTCAATTCCAGAAAAATAAATGACCCAATTCAAAAATGGGCCAAAGAACTAAACAGACATTTCTCCAAAGAAGACATACAGATGGCTAACAAACACATGAAAAGATGCTCAACATCACTCATTATCAGAGAAATGCAAATCAAAACCACAATGAGGTACCATTACACGCCAGTCAGGATGGCTGCTATCCAAAAGTCTACAAGCAATAAATGCTGGAGAGGGTGTGGAGAAAAGGGAACCCTCTTACACTGTTGGTGGGAATGCAAACTAGTACAGCCGCTATGGAGAACAGTGTGGAGATTTCTTAAAAAACTGGAAATAGAACTGCCATATGACCCAGCAATCCCACTTCTGGGCATACACACTGAGGAAACCAGATCTGAAAGAGACACGTGCACCCCAATGTTCATCGCAGCACTGTTTATAATAGCCAGGACATGGAAGCAACCTAGATGCCCATCAGCAGACAAATGGATAAGGAAGCTGTGGTACATATACACCATGGAATATTACTCAGCCGTTAAAAAGAATTCATTTGAATCAGTTCTAATGAGATGGATGAAACTGGAGCCCTTATACAGAGTGAAGTAAGCCAGAAAGATAAAGAACATTACAGCATACTAACACATATATATGGAATTTAGAAAGATGGTAACGACAACCCTATATGCAAAACAGAAAAAGAGACACAGAAGTACAGAACAGACTTTTGAACTCTGTGGGAGAAGGTGAGGGTGGGATATTTCAAAAAGAACAGCATGTATACTATCTATGGTGAAACAGATCACCAGCCCAGGTGGGATGCATGAGACAAGTGCTCCGGCCTGGTGCACTGGGAAGACCCAGAGGAATTAGGTGGAGAGGGAGGTGGGAGGGGGGATCGGGATGGGGAATACGTGTAAATCTATTGCTGATTCATGTCAATGTATGACAAAACCCACTGAAAAAATAAATAAATTTTAAAAAATTGAATAAAAAAGAAGAAAACAAGAAAAAAAAAAAAAAGGTCCGTCCAGGGACCCAGACTTGTATGTCCCACCAAAGAAGATATACAGGTGGCAAATAAGCATATACAAATGCTCCTTGTCATATGTCATCAGATAAATGCAAGTTAAAGCAATGAGGTACCACAACATGCCTATTAGAATGGCCAAAGTCTAGAACAGTGACAATATCAGAGATGATGTGGAGCAACAGGAATTCTTATACATTGCTGGTGGGAATGCAAAGTAGTATAGCCACTTCGGAAAACAGTTTGCTGTTTTTTTTTTTTTACAAAACTAAACATATTCTTGCCATATGATCAATCAATGAAACTCCTTAGTGTTTACCCAAAGGAGATGAAAACTTATGTCAACACAAAAACCTGCACAAAGATATTTATAGCAGCTTTATTAATAATTGCCAAAACTAGGAAGCAACAAAAACGCTCTTCAGTAGGTGAACTGATAAGTAAACTGTGGTAAATACGGAAAATGGAATGTTATTCAGTGGTAAAGAGAAATGAGCTAAAGGTTGATGTCCACATTGCAATTGCATAAGATGTCCATCTATTTTGTCCTTTTCCAGCAATAAAAATTAACAAAGATAAATAAAATTGGCAAAACTAATTAGATTAAGACAAAAAAAGAAAGCGAGATCTCAACCAAATAAAATCAGAAGTGAAAGAGGAGACATTACCAAAGATACCAAAGAAATACAAAAGATTGTATGAATAATCAAAGACCAATAAACTGGATAACCTAAGAAAAAATAAACAAATTCCTAGAAATACACAACCTACTGAGATTGAATAAGAAAGAATAAGAAAATTTGAATAGATCAATAATGGGTAAGAAGATTCAATCAGTAATCAAGAACCTCCCCAAACACAATAAGTTAGAACCAGATGGATTCACTGGTGAATTCTACAAAACAATTAGAGAATAATTAGTGACAATCTTTCTTAAACCCATCCAAAAAATAGAAGAGAGAAGCATTCTCAAACTCTTTTTACAAGACCAAGATTATCCTGATATTAAAGCCGAGTAAGGACACCACAAGAAAACTCTAGACCTGTATCTCTGATGGATTTAGATGTAAAATTGTCATAAAAATATTAGCATATTTAATTCAATAGCACAATTAAAAGCATTGTACATCATGATCAACTGTGATTCATCCCTGGAATGCAAGGATGGTTCAACATATAAAAATCAGTAAATGTGATACATTGCATTAACAGAATGGAAGATGAAATTCATATGATCATCTCAATATATGCAGAACACACATTTGGCAAAATACAGTGTCCTTTGCTGATTTTAAAAAATCTTCAGTGTATTGGACATAGATGTGCCTCAACTACAGAGAAGGCAATGGTGCCCAACTCCAGTACTCTTGCCTGGAAAATCCCATGGACGGAGGAGCCTGGTAGGCTGCAGTCCATGGGGTCGCTAAGAGTCGGACATGACCGAGTGACTTCACTTTCACTTTTCACTTTGATGCATTGGAGAAGGAAGCAACAACCCACTCTAGTGTTCTTGCCTGGAGAATCCCAGGGATGGGGGAGCCTGGTGGGCTGCTGTCTATGGGGTCGCACAGAGTCAGACACGACTGAAGCGACTTAGCAGCAGCAGCAGCAGCAGTACCTCAACTAATAAAATTTATATACGGCAAGTCCACAGCTAATATCATACTCAGTGGTGAAAGGCCAAAAGCTTTTCTTCTAAGACAGGAACAAGACAAGGGTGCACACTCTCACCACTCTTATTCAATCTATTAGTGGAAATCCTAACCAAAGCCATCAGGTAATAAAAAGAAATAAAGACATCCAAATCACAGAAGAAAAAGTAAAATATCTGTTTGTAAATGATATGATTTTATGTGTAGAAAGTCTGAAAGACTCCAACAAAAACTATTTAGAACTAATCAAAGAATTCAGTAAGGTTGCAAGATACAAAATCAACACACAGAAGTCAGTTGTGTTTCTATACACTAAAAATGAAATATCTTAAAAGAAAATAAATTATTCCATTCACAATACCATCAAAAATAGCAAAATACTTAGGAATAACTTCAAGCAAGGAGGTGAAATCACAATAAAAACTACAAGAATTTGGTGAAAGAAATGAAGAAGACACAAACAGATGGAAAAAATACCTTGTGTTCATGAATTAGAAGAATTAATATTGTTAAAATGTCCATTCTATAGCTAAAATTATCATATATTATCTATAGATTCAATTCAATCCCTATCAAAATTCCAATGGCATTTTTCATGGAAATAAAAAAGCCCTAAAATTTGTACAGAGCTGCAAAAAACCTCAAATAGCCAAAGCAATACCAAGGAAAGAACAAAGTTGGAGGCAACAAACTTCCTATTTCAAGCTGTAATACAAAGTTACAGTAATCAAAGTCTCATGATGCTGGCATAAAATTAAATACATCAACCAATGAAACAAAATTGAGAGCCCAGAAATAAACGCTTACGTATACAGGTCAACTGATCTTTGACATGGGGGCCAGGATTACTCAATGGGGAGAGGATTGTCTCTTTAATAAACAGCATTGTGAAAACTGGGTAACTACATGCAGAAGAGTGAAATTAGAACCCTAACCTACACTACTCACAAACATAGCTTGAAACTGATTAGGTGGGATGATTTGAGAGGATAGCACTGAAACATATATTATCATATGCGGAATAGATCACCAGTCCAGGTTCGATGAGGCAGGGTGCTCAGGGCTGGTGCACTGGGATGACCCTGAGGGATGAGATGGGGAGGGAGATGGGAGGGGGGTTCAGGATGGGGAACACATGTACACCCATGGCTGATTCATGTGATTGTATGGCAAAAACCACCACAATATTGTAAAGTAATTAGCCTCCAATTAAAATAAATTTAAAAAAATAAATAAATTTTTTAAAAAGAAAAAAAAAAATAAAGACTTAAGCATAGTGCCTGAAATTATAAAACTCCTAGAAGAAAACATAGGGAAGAAGTTCCTTGACATTGGTCCTGGCAACAATGCCTTGGATATTACATTAAAATCACAAGCAACAGAAGCAAAAATTAATAAGTGGAACTAAAAAGAAAGAGCAAAAGAAAAAATCAGCACAATGAAAAGGCAACCTATATTGACAAACATACATCTGATAAGGGGTTAATATACAAAATGTATAAAGAACTCATACAACACAAGAACAAATATATATATGTATTCAACTTAAAAACAGGCTTGGAACTGAATAAACAGTTTTAAAAGAAGACATATAAATGGCCAACAGGTACGTGAAAATTTGCTCAACCTCACTAATCATCAGGGAACTGCAAATAAAACCACAATGAGATATCACCTCACACCTGTTTGGATAGCCATTATCAAAAATACTAGAGATATCAAGTGTCAGTGAAGACTTAGAGAAAAGGGACCCATGGTGGCCTATTGGTAGGAATGTAAATTGGTACAGCCATTATGGAAAACGGCACGGAGTTTCCACAAAAAATTCAAAATAGAAATTTCATGTGATCCAGTAATTCCACTTCTGGGAATATGTCCAGAGGAAATGAAAACAGGATTTCAGAGAGATATCTGCACTCCTATGTGCTTGGCAGCAGCTTTCACAGTAACCAAGACATGGAAACAATCTTAGGGGCCATCAGTGGATGGATGGATGGATAAAGAAGATTAGATAGGTAGATAGGAGTGTGCTAAGTCACTTTAGTTGTGTCTGACTCTTCACGACCCCATGAACCGTAGCCCTCTGTCCATGGGATTCTCCAGGCAAGAACACTGGAGTGGGTTGCCATACCCTCCTTCAGGGGATCTTCCTGACCCAGGGATAGAACCCGAGTCTCTTACATCTCCTGCACTGGAAGGCAGGTTTTTGGTGGGTTGTTTTTTTTTTTTTTTTTTTTTTTTTTTTTACCACTAGTACCACCTGGGAAGCCCAAATATTATAGACAGATAAATAGATAGATAGATAGACATTATATGTATATATATATATGAATATTATTCAGGCATGAGAAAAGAGGAAATCCTCTTATTTGCAACAATATGAATGGACCTTGAGGGGATTACTCAAAATGAAAAAATTCAGGTAGAGAAAGATGAATATTGTATGATATCACTTATACATGGACTCAAAAAAAAAAAACAAAAATCATAAAAGCAGACAGTAGAATGGTGACTACTAGGGGCTCAGGGATGGGGAGATATTGGTGAGAGGCTATAAACTGCCGGTTATAAGATCAGTAAGTTCTGGGGATCTAATGTAAAATAAGCATGTCTCATAGTTAATAATACTATATTCAGTTCAGTTCAGCCACTCAGTCGTGTCCAACTCTTTGGGACCCCACGAACCACAGCACGCCAGGCTTCCCTGTCCATCACCAACTCCCGGAGTCCACCCAAACCCATGTCCATTGAGTCGGTGATGCCATCCAACCATCTCATCCTCTGTCGTCCCCTTCTCTTCCTGCCCTCAATCTTTCCCAGCATCAGGTCTTCTTAAATGAATCAGCTCTTCGCATCAGGTGGCCAAAGTATTGGAGTTTCAGCTTCAGCATCAGTCCTTCCAATGAATACCCAGGACTGATCTCCTTTAGGATGAACTGGTTGGATCTCCTTGCAGTCCAAAGGACTCTCAGGAGTCTTCTCCAACACCACAGTTCAAAAACATCAATTCTTCAGTGCTCAGCTTTTTTTATAGTCCAACTCTCACATCCATACATGACTACTGGAAAAACAATAGCCTTGACTAGACGGACCTTTGTTAACAAAGTAATGTCTCTGCTTTTCAAAATGCTGTCTAGGTTGGTCATAACTTTTCTCCCAAGGAGTAAGCGTCTTTTAATTTAATGCCTGCAATCACCATCTGCAGTGATTTTGAAGCCCAGAAAAATAAAGTCAGCCACTGTTTCCACTGTTTCCCCATCTATTTGCCATGACGTGATGGGACCGGATCCCTATATAATTGAAATTTGCTAAGAAAGTAAATCTTAAATGTTCTCACCTCAAAAAAAGAAACGGTAATTATGTGATGTGATAGAAGTTTTAGCTTTTGCAATATATAGGTGTTTTAAATCAGCAGGTTGTAACTACACCTTAGAAAACTTAAAACCCACAATGCTCATGCATACATGCACACTAAGTCACTTCAGTTGTGTCTGACTCTTTGCAACCCCATGGACTATATGGACTATAGCCTGTCAGGCTCCTCTGTCCGTGGATTTTCCAGGCAAGATTACTGGAGTGGGTTGCCATTTCCTTCTCCAGGGGATGTTCCCGACCTAGGGATGGAACTTGCGTCTCTTAAGTCTCCTGCACTGGCAGGCAGGTTCTTTACCACTGGCGCCATCTGGGAAGCCCAAGTATATGCTATGTGCTGTGTTGTGCCGAGTCACTGAGTTATGTCCGACTCTTTGCAACCCCATGGACTGTAGCCCACTAGGCTCCTCTGCCATGGGGGTTCTCCAGGCAAGAATACCAAGTACACCTTAAACCTGCACAAATTAATATGTTGGTTATATCTCATTAAAGCTGGAAAAAATAAATGAGCTATCAAGTCCAGAAGATATATGGAAGAACCTTAATTGCACTTTCCTAAGTGAAAGAAACCATCTGCAAATGCTGCCTACTGTAAGATTCCAACTATATGACATTCTGGAAGAGGCAAAATTGTGGCAAGTCTAAAAATATCAGTCATTGCCAGGGGTTGAGGTGGGAGGAAGGGATAAACAAGCAAAGTGCAGAGGATTCCTAGGGTAGAGTTCTGTATGATGCTCTAATGATGTACACATGTCATTACACTTGTCCAAACCCACAGAATGTACAGTAGCAAGAATGAAATGTAATATAAACTATGGACTGTGGTAGGGGGTTTTGCTACTGGGGGTGGCTGTGTATGAGAGGTGGGCAGGGGGTATATGGGAAATCTCTGTACCTTCCCCTCAATTTTGCTGTGGACCTAAAACTACACTTAAAAAAATAAAGTATTTTAAAATAATGACTCAGATTTTTCTTAGATAATGCGTGGACTTGCTCACAGATAGCCCTTGCCATTAAATAATGCAAGATACAGCAGCTGACCAAGGGCTCTGAGACTCATTACACCTTGCTTAAAATTTATTTGCATTGCAAATCAGACCCACCACCAAGGCAGAGGCTGTCATGGGCAACCCCAGGCAGAAGGCAGGCGGGAAACACTTTGCACCCGAGGAGAGGGAGTTACCAGAGCATCGAGCCCAATATGTCAATACACACTGCATGAGAATCTTCCTGGAGCCAGAGCTGTTCCAAGCACCAGGATAGAGACCCTGCCCTCCTGGAACCCTCTCTGCATGGGGCAGGGTCCAAGGCCAGTCTCAGGCCTGGGCTCTTACACCCCAGGAATCAAGACTCTCAGACCTGAGAGGACCTGCAGAGGCAAGGGGGTCCTCAGGCCCCATCCCAGACCCTGAGTCAGACTCTGCAAGGAGGAGCCAAACAGTAAAATGCTAAGGCTTCCTAAACATTCCAAGATTGATCATCAGTGAACCTGATGGGAAGCAACCTTGTTAGTCCAGCTTCTCCCCAAGGACTGAGCTGCAGATCAGTTCCTCCATCTCTGCTTGTATGCTCCCAGTGACGGGGAGCTCACCACCCATGAAGCAGTCCCTTCACGGGATTGTGAGAAACAACTTCCCCAGGGGCCCCGGTCAGCCATCCTCACCTCTCATCCCAGCGCAGCTCTGCAGGTGGCTCTGCTCCATCCTCTACCCCCAGCTTCCTGCCTATTCTGAGTCTTGGCCCCCAGCAGAGTCCCTGTACACCACCTCCCAGCTGTTCCCCCTGAACAGGGAGGTATCCCAGGACTCCTGCTCCAGTTGCTGCCTCTCCCTACAGACTTCCCCGTACTTCCCTCCTGCAGCCTCAGAGGCAGAGTAAACACCCCACCGCCCCCTCAAGTCAGGTGTCGGGGCCCCTTTGACAGCTCAGATGGGGATTAGAGGGGAAAGAAGCATCTGCTAGATGGTGTGTTTGCATTTTGCATGCTCCCAGCCTCCAACTGTTGCATCGACATTTATGCTGCGGGACCTGACTGAATCTTCATCTGCAGTCTGGTCTCTACTGATCCTTGATGTGGAGCCCACAGGCACTGGGGTTTGGGGACCCAGTCACCTTGTGGTTCCAACCTCAGGTTGGGCAGAGGCAGGAGGTCTGCTCTGTATTCTGGAAACCTCTGAGCCCCTCTCCACAAAGGAGCTCCATTATTCCTGCCTGGAGTTCAAACTGCCCCTTCTGCAGCTCAAATCTGCAGTGACAGCCACAGAACAGGAAACTCACCTGCCCTTCATCCCTGGGTGCAGCTCAGGTGACACCCGGAGTAAGTAGGGGTTGAAGGGCCCCTGGGAGGCTCAGACCCACCCTCAGGGCTGCATTTCCCGCAAAGCCACTCACCTGGTGACTCATGCAGGTGTGAACAGTGGATGAAACCTGCCCCAGTGGCTTCCTGCCCCACAACTGGCCCTGAGTGCACCAGGGGAACAGAGGACAGGGAGCTGCGGGGACCCAGGGTCCTCTGACTGTGGGTGCAGGAGCAGGTCCAACTCCGTTCTCTGGAGATGCGTCAGCTCCATCCTGCAGGCAGAGAAATGGTCTGAGGGAGAGAGCAGGGGCCCCATCCATCTGTCTGTCGGCTGGCCCATGGCTCATGGCTGCTGCACCTGTCAAGCCCTTGGGCTCAGACCCCAAGGACTGCTCTTCTGGGTCTGCACCTGCAGAGTCCTCCACTGGGGGTTCCTTACATGAGAGTCCTCGCCTGAGAGGGGTGCCCTCAGAAGTCTTGACTGTCAGAAGGTGTCTGAAGCCAAAGGCTGTGTCTTAGACTTGGGCAGGACTTTCACTGTGACCACTGACCCCCACTCACTCCTCTTCAATTAGAATTTGTTATCTGGAATTCTCATCTGGTCGTGGGCACTGAAGTTTCTACCCAGAGAAAGGGGACTCATTCTTTAGATTCTAGGAAGAGGAGCTGTGTCTGCTTCCACAGCAACAGTGCCTCCAACATGTGAGAGGAAGTGAAAATGGAGTTGGTGTTGCTGAGAGCCAGTAGGTCATTAAGGACGTGTGACTTACGCACATCTCAGCCTGGGTAGAATCTGCCGTTTTGACCACTACTATCTTAATGTGCATGTGTGCTCAATTGCTCAGTCATGTCCAACTCTTTGTGACTCCATAGACTGTAGCCTGCCAGGCTCCTCTGTCCATGGAATTTTCCATGGCAAGAATACTGGAGCCGGTTGCCACTTCCTATTCCAGGGGACCTTCCTCATCCAGGGATCGAATCCACATGTCTTATCTTAACGCAGGCATCCAAAACCAATCTTCCAGAAACTCCAGATACTCTCAGACCCTTACTTTAAAATAACTCTAGCTACTTAATTGGATTCTTTTCCTAAAGTAACTTGTGACAACATATTCTTTAAAGACAGTATTTCCTTTATTGCACCAGAATCAATCATAATTCCTGAACAACATTATGGCTTTTGCCTTTATAAGCCTCTGACTCTTTTTCTCTGGAACACTCTTTCCATTTGTCCAAATTTGTGTCTCCAAAACTGCAAATCTTATTATTCTTTGTAGTTTTGATACCAATTAACTTTCAGCATTACATGGTGTCAGAAGGGGGATCCAGACCTCTACCTCCAACACCACCATGAACGTGAGTAAGCCACCTCTGACAGGTCCTCATCATCATTCAATCATCTCCTCGGCAGCCATGGGTCTTGGGAGTAAGTCCTCTCGGGTTTCTAACTTCCCATTTTGGTCAAGATTCTGAGTTACTGGGGTTTATCTGATGTTGGCTTTATCTGGGAAGTAAATCCTTCATTTTGTGAGTACTCTTATGAGGAGATCAATGTCTAAGGGCTGACGGACAGTCATCATCCATAATTCCAGCTCATTTGAAAACTTCCTCTTGCATATTTCTCAGATGTTGGACTGAAATTACCCACAACAACTTGAAACTCTTTTGGTTTACTTCGGGCTCGTTTGAGATTTCTAAATTAGTCTATTTGCATGCACAATTGGGGGGGGGAAAAAACCTATAGGATAAGACTTGTATGGGAAGCGTATTGCAATTGCTATTTTGAGGCCCCCAAATGAATTGACTATTACTTCCCTCAAAGAAACTAACTTACTATTATCTCAAAGGATTTCCCAGTTGGAAAAATCCTGTGAGGTTTCTGAGAGCTCTCTCTCTGGCTCCCTCTGCTCCTTCCTGTTCCTCTAACTGTCCCCACAAGGCTCTCCTTCTTGCAATTCATCTCTCTCTCTGACCTTTCTTGTTCTAACACTTAGGTTGAGCCCTTGCAGAAGACTAGCCATACCGCCCACCCCCTGTAATGACTGTCCCTTTCAAATCAGGTATAATGTAGTCGTATGGGTGGATCAACATATTTGTCATTTAAGTTATACCTTACAAATCTTTGCAAAACTGGACATGCAGTTCAATGCAGTTAAAATCCAGATTCTTTTTCAACAACCCCAAAATCTCCCCTATTTGTCTCAAAAGGCTTGTAACCTCTCTGGGAACTCTTATTTAGACCACCTCCAACTCCCAAGATTGGAAGAAAAAAGAAAAGGAGCAAGGTGTTTTTATATATAGACTGTTAAAAAGACTCTCTTGCCCAAATAGCCTTCTTAAAATTCTTTGTCAAGGACAAATACAGATCCTAAAGTCTTCTCCACACATAATGAAAGACTTTAGCTATCTGAGCAGGTGGACTTACTTATTTCAACTTTTATTTATAAACTAATGAATTTTGTATTGTACCTGATTCATGACTAAGCTTTTAAAATGAAAACTATGAGATTTCTGTGTATACTTGTATGTATGTATGTCTATGCATGTATGTTTTTAAAATGATGTTTTTATACCTCCAAAATGATTGCCAAAATTAATTTGTAAAAGAGCTCTAATTAGATTAAACCAACAAGCACTTATATAAACTTCTCAGAAATATATTAAAAAAGCAACCCAAATGAGTTTTGGGTTCACTTTATCTGGGAAAGTATTCAATATTATAGCTAGTTTAAGTCTGTTGGTTTAATTAATATAAACATTTCTTCAGAGTTAGCAACATTAAGTATAACACTTTTATTGTATCTAGGTTTACTAAAAGTCAAGTAATATTATATTATCTCTGTTATGAAATTTGTACAGAAAAATACTTTAATAAGTTGTTGTTGCTCAGCCCTTCAGTCGTGTCTGACTCTTTGTGACCCCATGGACTGCAGCACACCAGGCTTCCCTGTTGACATCTCACCATCTCCCAGAGTTTGCCCACATTCATGTCTGTTGAATTAGTGATGCCATCCAACCATCTCATCCTCTGTTGCCCTCTTCTCCTTCTGCCTTCAATCTTTCCCAGCATCAGGGTCTTTTCCAGTGAGTCGGTTCTTTGCATCAGGTGGCCAGAGTATTGGAGCTTCAATATCAGTCCTTCCAATGAATATTCAGGGTTAATTTCCTTCAGGATTGACTAGTTTGATCTTCTTGTTGTCCTAGGGACTCTCAAGAGTCTTCTTCTCCAGCACCACTGTTTGAAAGCATTAATTCTTCAGCACTCTGCCTTCTTCAAGTCCAACTCTCACATCTGTACATGACTACTGGAAAGACCATAGCCTTGACTATACAGACCTTTATTGGCAAAGTGATGTCTTTGCTTTTTAATACACTGTCTAGGTTTGTCATAGTTTCCTTCCAAGAAGCAATCGTCCTGTCATTTCATAGCAGCAGTGGCCACAGGAATGTAAAAGGTCAATCTTCATTCTAATTCCCAAGAAGGGCAGTGCTAAAGAATGTTCAAACTACTAGACAATTGCATTCACTTCCCATGCTAGTAAGGTTATGCTCAAAATCCTTCAAGTTAGGCTTCAGCAGTACTTGAGTTGAGAACTTCCAGATGTACAAGCTGGGTTTAGAAAAGGCAGAGGAACCAGAGATCAAATTGCCAACATTCACTGGATCATAGCAAAAGCAAGGGAATTCCAGAAAAACATCTACTTGTGTTTCAAAAGAACATAAATTAACATAAATTGAATAAGAGTTTTAGGTGAACGTTTTAAGAATAATTATATTTTGTGGTATATCAACTTAAATATCAACTTAAAATAGCTTCCCAAATCTCTTTGGTAACTTCACCCTTAGAATTTTGCTAAATTAAGTTAAATAATGAGTTAAGTTAAAGTCATTCAATATGTAGCCCATTCCTAAATCATATGTGATACCAAAACATTAATTACTGAACACAGGCAGATAAACATAGGCAGTTTTTCAGAGAAACAAAAGGTATTCGGGGCACTTAGTAACATGTTTAGTGCCACAGTGAAATTTTTCTATGAGAAAGCATATTTCTAGAAATTATCAAACATATAAACTTGCCAACCTATAGAATGCTAACATAAAAGAAAATTGCTTCCCTTTTAGTTCTCACTGGAAATCAAGTTTCTTGGGGTTTAAATTTTCTAATATATGTGATTAAAGATATATATAGAGGCATGGAGAGAGGGAGGGAGGAAGAAAAGGAATATCTACACATACAAGGAAAGCAGAATGTGTGTTTTAGGTAAAAGAAGGTTTATTAAAAAGAAATCTTTGGAAGAGAATTTCATGTGTGGTCAGGACTGGTTGAGACTGGAATGAACTTAATTGAGTGAATGACTCAATATCAAAAGCTGGTATAAAAATATGTTTTTTTCTCTCTGTTAGAAGAACAAAGTGTTTTAGATTATTGGTCTACTCTTAATGAGAAATTGTGGGCAAAGGTTTTACTTTTGATGTAATCTGTATAGAAAAACAAAGATTCTACAACTTGTAGGTAAGACTCTTTACAACTATTTAATTTTCGGTATTTGCCTTTGACATCTTTGTCACTTTGAGTAAATGGATAACTAAATATTGTTTTTCAGTGACCTAAGATCCTATTTGATCAAATGTTTTTAAAACTTTTGATATTTTTTATAAGCTCCCCACAAATCACATTCTAACTGAGTCTTATTAACTTGGAAATAACTTTGAGGTATTCCAGAGGGGTCCCTGGAATACCTCAAAAGATTTATTTTCTCTGTTTATAAAAGAGACATTAAACTAATCAGGCTTATTTGGTAGACTAAATGACAAGGAAAGCATTGTCAAATAAAGGATGATAAATCTTCTTAGGTTGTACTGTATGGATAAATGTTATTAACATAAATGTTCTAGAAATTACAGGAAACTCCCAAAATTTGGATATGTCCTAGTATGTTATCAGTCATAATTCTTTTTATTACATTAAAACTATGTGTGTCACAAAGATAACCAATTTTCATTGTCAATTCCGTTCTAATGAATCAGATCTTTAATGTAAAAATAAATTTTGAATCACACATATGAATTAACTCATTAGAAATAATGATAAAATAGGGAAAGCAATGCTATTGGAGGCCCAAAGAAAGCTTCCTGAGTTTATCAGAGATGTCAAAATTGTCCTAAATATAACCTAGGAAAACCTGTTTATGCATCTGTCAGACATTTTCCTCTCCTCCCAGGAGACACAGAAAATAGACTCGGTCCCTCCAAGGTGGACAGGATGTTGTTCCACAGGACTTCCCTCAACTGAAGCGCATATTCACACAACTCTCAACACAACCTCTGAAAATTATTCCTTTTAAAAAGCAGGATGGGCTAGGTTTGCCATTTGGTATCTATTTTTTTCCCTCACTGGAACTTGAAAATGTCATCACGCACATACAAGCTTTAACCAAATTTCCCCAACAAGCTACAAATCTTTAAAATTCTGAAATATCTTTAATAATAAAGACAGTCTTACAAAACAAAATGGTTCTTGACATTATTATAGCATCTCAAGATGGTTGTCATTTTATTCGCTAAGTCATCTCTGACTTTTTGCAACCCCATGGACTGTAGCTCACCTCTGTCCGTAAGATTTCCCGGGCAAGGATACTAGAGTGGGTTACCATTTCCTCCTCCAGGGAACCTTCCTGACTCAGGGATCAAAGCTGCGCCTCTTATGTCTCCTGCCTTGGCAGGTGGGTTCTTTATCACTGGTGCCGCCTGGGAAGCCCAGTGACGATCCATGAACTTCTGTTTTGAATGCCATTTACAGCTCACTTCCTAGATGGATCCCTGTTGCTCAAATGTGGCCATAACTCTCCAAAAGCATAACTCTCACATAACCACCTGTTTCCCTATACCGTGGCACGTGACTTTCTAAGAGAGCTCCCTAAAATGGAGCTGGGAGGCCATTAGGGAAGTATGACTTATGTATGTTTCAGCCCAGATGGAATCTGATCTTTTGACCACTTGCTGCCTTTTTAATCTTTCTTTTTTATTTTGTAAGTTATGAAAAATGATCACACATTTACAGGTGACTTGGAAAATACAGAACAAAGTTACATATAGCTCCACTATATATTACAACTGTTTAAGTAGATAAATTAAGATTTTTTAGTTGACGTTTCAATATTGAATTCTCAGAAATTAATAGGATGAATGTACAGAGGAGTAGAAGAATGTAATAGACCTGAAAAGTATTATGAACCAGTTTGACATAATTAAGGTTTATTTGATCACTTACTGTCTTAATGCAGGCATCCATAATATGCCAGAAACTCAAGATATTTATCAGGCTATTACCCTAAAATAGCTCATGACAGCCTATCCCTTAGGGCACAAATATGTCCTTTCTTGAATCACAGTGAATCACAATTCTTGAGCAACCTCCTGGCTTTGGCTTTTATAAACTCGTGACTCTTTCTCTTCCCTGGAACTCTGTTTGGTTTTACCTGAATCTGTGACTCCCAAGTAAAGCTCTTTGCAGCCTCAATACTAATTACTATTGCACAGCCATCAGCAAAGGGAGCCTTGCCCTTAAATCAACAAGCTTAATTGAAAACAGAAGAGTCAGCATCAGCCAGGAGAGCTCCACGTGAGAAAGGGCTAGCTTGTTAAGCTTGCCGATGTAAAGAGGACTAATATTTTCCCTCTACCCTCCTGTGTTCTCCTTGACTGAGAATCCTATAATGAAAGACAGTTTAACAAGAGAAAATCAAACAGAACTTTATTAACATATGCACCTCAGCACGCACGGTAGACACCCAGGAAAATGAGTAATTCTCCCAAGCTGACTTAGAAAAAAGACTAAAAATGATCTTAGAAAGGAAAGGGGAAGGAGATGTAGGCCTCCCAGGGGAGGGTGAAGGGTACTTTAGGAAAGATGGCGGGGACCTTGGAAGAACAGATGGGAGGTAGGATAGCTTGTGACAAGCTTGGCTGGATGCAGTATCTCCTCTCCTGTGACAAGAGTCAACCATCCCCATTGGTGAGCCTTCCAGGAGGGGATCTGTGACAGCTGAGTTCCTGGAAGGACCTGACTTTAGGCAGATAAGGGGGTTCAGCAAAAGCCCTCCCTGCATTTGCTGTTTCTTCCATGCAGACAGTTCTAAATAATCAGTGCACCAGTGGACACATCCCAGGTGGTCTGTGTTCCTGTCCTTCAGTGATGTAAGGGATTTTGCCTGAAATGGGCTCACAGTTGCAGGAAAGGGTCCTGGACTGACCCGGGAGACCTGCCTTTGAGTCTGTCTCTGAGATGTGGTCTGGGAAGGGGAACGCAGGTCCAACGCTCCAGTTACCCAGTGTGGGTTGCCTTTGTCAATTTCACCTGGAGAATGGATGCTTATTCTGGGTCCATCACCTGGAGCAGATGACACCTGTCGACCAGGTTCCTAAGCACGTGCTCAGTCAGCGAGACCCAGGCTCGGGCTGAACAGCCTTCCCAGCAACTTGGCTTGGATCGGTGTTCTGCAGGGATCCTTGCTTCAGGAATAAGAGCCTCAAGTCCCCTGAGGACTGCACCCTATACCCCACAGTCAGCCTGGGGAGCCAGCTTCCCGTTCTGCGATGCCCCTTCCCTTACCAGCCCCATAAAGGATGTGCCCTGTCCTCCGCCTCCAGCATCTGCCCATGTGAGTTTCTGTTCCAGATTTCTGGGTTGACCTCTGTGTCCCCCGAGTTTACAGGAACTAGACCGGAGCCCAAGGGCTCCCACCAGCATGTCTGAGTTTGGTAGTCAGAGCGCAACCCTGCCGCCGGGCCAGGTAATCCATAGCAGAACACAGGAGCCTTCACCAGGGGATCTGGTTCTGCCCTGACTCTGAAGCCTTCTTGTGGGAATGACACCGTCCTCCCTAACGAGAGCTCTGAGTGTGACAAGCCTATGAACACTCCAGCTAATGGGACACCGTGAGGAAAGTGACTGTGAAGTCTGCTGTCCCGTCACCTAGAAGTTCCCACCATGAGGTGCTGTCGTGAAAACAGTGGCGTGTTTGTGACACAACTTTGCAAAATTCTATGGAAAACATTTAGGATGGGGTGATGACTGTGACATCCCTTTTAGCAAAAGACAAAAATAACGTAGTAATGAGCTTGTCCTTTACTCAAGGAAACAGCTCATGGTTTGGGGGTTAATTGCCTTACAAGCAGCGCAGCACTGTTTCTGAGGGATACGGGGCAAGATGCAGGCCAGGTTAAGCATCTGGGAGTCTCCTAGCCTGTGGTCCCGCACTTTACAATCACTGCCCTGGAAAATTTCCTGTTTAACAAACTCAGCAGCGCCTCCCTCCCAGGCCTCCAGAGGGACATCTCTAAGGTCAGATCTGATGTGGCCCATTCATGTCGCACACCTCAGAGGATCCAGTCCTGGGGCACATAGCTGTCTCCACCTCCTCTCAGTCTGACCTGCTACCCCACCCCTCCTTTGACTTCCCAGGACCCACAGCAGTCTTCACTCAGCCCCCACCATGTCCACACCCCAAGCCCCTGTGTTTCCCAGCAGTAGAATGTCCCCTCCCTGGTCCCTGGTCCCTGTGGTGTGCATATTTGGAGAGAAAAGGTTCACATTTCCAGGGGCATGCCTTCAACAATTCCCGGGAGTGTACAAAGGTCACGTTGCGAAAAACTGTCTGTGGTTAGATGCACATGATCAGCAACCTCATGAAGCACTGCAGCAAAGCTAACTAAACTCTGCAATGAAGTCACCATCAGGTGGAGAGGAGACATGACATTTTAATTCCTAAGAGAAAACTTGATAAAGTCATGTGAGGCTGAAAACGAGGCCACTAATGAAATAATTTCTGGGGAGTGTCTGGACCTATTACACAGAAATGAAGAAGGCCCATTGGAAGCTATGTGAATAATCCATCGCTGGTAGATGATAAAAAGAATTCTCTGAAGTTCTCAGGCAGACTTGAAAAGACCCACTGGGGATCTGGAGCTTGGGGCTATTGAAATTCTAGAAATGTTCACAGCCCTTTATCCTGGGGCTGCTGAGGAAGCGTCCGACCATGTGACCATCAGGATTTTGCTGGCATGTACCCTGTCCTGGGATGTTTTTCTTTCATATGATCCCCATCTTGACAGCAAAGCTGCCTTCGTGTTCAGGGCAGAGGTTCGGGCTTCATCCATGGTTTCCCCATTAGCATCACGTCCCACACCCAGAATCTTATAAGTCCTGGAGAGTTGATCCCTAGAACGTGTCTTAGTTGATGTCCCCCCAGTTCCATACATGACCTTGCCCCACCCGCCTTGTCTCCTGCATCTTATCCTCTGAGACTTCACCTGCTCCCGCTCAGCTCCTCTCAACTTGCTGTTCCTTCTTCCATCATTTTCCCAAAGACTTCACCTTAACTGTCAGTCCTCAGAAAGGCTTTCACTGATCCCTGTTCTACCTTAGAATTAGTGTGTGTAGACACATGCTGTGTGCTAAGTCACTTCAGTCATGTCCAACTCTTTGTGATCCTATGGACTGTAGCCCACCAGGCTCCTCTGTCCATGGGATTTTCCAGGCAAGAATACTGGAGAGGGTTGCCATGCCCTCCTCCAAAGGATCTTCTCAACCCAAGAATGGAACGTGCGTCTCTTACTTCTCCTGCATTCCCAGGTGTGTTTTTTACCACTAGCACCACCTGGGAAGCCCAAAACATACTCACACATATAAACACACCTGTATTATGTTTACACACGTACGCATATATACACACCTCCATACCTAGAGATATGTATGCACCCCTGCACACTCACACATACTCACTCACATCCACACATACCCCACCCACTTACAAATCCACACAAACTCTTCATGTTTACACACACACTCTTGCACATCACACACACACACACACACACACACACACAGAGTCTATCACATTGCCCTGCATCCTGGTCCTCAGAACACACATCACCATCTGGCGTCACCATGTCCATGGTTCCATCACTTGATCACCATTGGTCTTGTCCACTTGGACATCATCTCTAGGTCTGACCTGTTCAGGGTCTCCTCCTCAACGTCTAGAACTTTCCCTACCATGTGCAGGTACTCAATGAACATGTATTGGATGATGAGCAAGGCTTCATCTTCAATAAGGTCCAGAGGCTGTAGCAATGACCCAACTCCTGGGCAGGGGCCGCGCCATACCCACTGATCACTATCCTTCCCCCACCCCCAATTCTGCACCCACCACACTGATCACAGTGCCCTTAGAGGTGTTAGCACAGACCCGTCCCATCCTTCCCAGGCCTTGGGCTCTGTTTCCTCACAGAGATAAGGGGTGAAGTCACACCTGCCTCACACACCAGGGTGAGGACCTGGTGCTCCTGACACCCAGCCAGCTCTCAGCTGGGCTGTGTCTTCCCACACGCCAACCTCCAGCCAGTTCCCAGAGTCTGCAGGATGGTTTTTGTGGGTTCTCTCCAGCCAGGGAGTGTGTGACATCCCTGTGGTAACCCATGGAAACCACTTGTGTTAACTTATAAACCTGGAGACTGACCCATCAGTGGCAGACGTGGAGTGGTTCTGTGTAAAGTTCGAATGTGATTCTGAATGTTTGTTTTTTTTTTAATTTAGTCTTTCCTAAATGTATCACTGCAGTGTATGTCTTTAAACATGCCAAGTCCTCTCTTAGGCGTATATAGTGCCAACAAATGTTTTATTTTTTGAGTATTTAACTTAATCAAATAGTGATGTATCCCTCCTTCCAGTCTTATTGACCTAATTTTAAGTATAACAGTGGTTCGTGGCACCTCTTTGAGCTTCAAGCCCCTGTTTATAAATGGTGACTGCTCCACTCAGAAGTGAGAACACTTGAGTAAAAACACTCTTGAACCATGTTTATTGGTTTTGAAAACCATTTGAGAACCCAGAGGTGAAATTAATGGACAAAAACCTACAATAAGATTCTATGACTTGAGGAGAGAACATTGAAGCAAAAATAAGATACAAATAAAGCTTTAAATAAGATTAAGCACATTAGAACTAATAAAATAGATGTACCAGAGTCAAATAATAAATACATCCTAATCCATGCAGGAAGAGTATGCTATATAGGAAATTTGGGTTCCGGCTCCGAGCCCTGGAATGCAAGACAACCAGACAGCAGCTAAGCCCTTGCAATAGATAAGCTAAACGTGGTTGTGAAGGAACCTGCGTCTGCTGTCTGAGACTCCCAGTCGATTGTAAGAACTGCTTTTGAGGGATGCACACAAAGGTTTGCAGCTGTCACACGCAACCCCCACCTCTCAGTTTTAACTAAAAATCACAGCCCGTTTTCACCCATGCCTCAAGTCAATCAGGGACTGACATGAGTGCTCCACAGTCACCCCAAGACCCAGGCAGCTGCTGCCGCTGCCAGTCATTGTCCTAAGAAGGAGGAGCTCGACAAGGGGGTCATGAAAGGCTGAGCCTCAGACCTTTCTGGAGGTGGGTGGAGGTCTGAGCACTGTGTGGGCTCAGCCATTGTCTCTTGGGTTTCCTGCTCCATAACTGCGGATGTGGATTCTCCCAGGCAGCACGGAGGGCGGGTGCAGACCATCAGTCTGGGCACTTTCTCCACCTGAGGACAAACCTGTCACCACAGGAGTACCTAGCCCACCTCATGTGGACGCAATGCTATGGGGGTGTCTGTATCCGCATCTTAGATCTTACTTCTAAGAGTTGTTCCCACCAGGGTCTCTCATCTTTCCCAGGCTGGCTAAGCTGTGGGCAGATGGCTCAGCCCTTCCTGCCACACAGGGTCCCTGGGTCTCTTCTCTCCGAAGCAGGAGTGACAAGTTGGTACACAGTAGAGGGTGGAAACTTTTGACCCAGTGATCCAACTTCCAGAATTTATCCACAATAACTTGTGTATGCAAAGGTACATCTACAGATATTTCACAATGGCAATTATATCCTGTATAAACTTATAATGGCAAAAATATCCTAAGACTCCAACAGCATGTAATTGCTTAAATATAAGAACCTGGTTATCCATTAGATAAGACAGCAGGCCCCACTGCCATCAGAGGCTCCAGGGAGAACCCGGGGGTCCAATTACTTTTAAAGACTCCTCATGGGACTCTGGGATCCAGAGGACAATTCCTGCTGCAGAAGAATGATTTGATGTCATTAAAAAGCTACATTCTATTGATACATTCAATTGTTATGGAAAAGCAGGTACAATAAAATGTGTGTAATCAGAACCCATTGTCATTGAGATAGATGCACACACAGGTATGTGTGTACACACTCAAACTCATACACACAACCTGAAAAACCACAGAATATTTATCACTGTTGTCTCACTGGCAGAATCATATTCAGTTCAGTTAAGTTCAGTCACTCAGTTGTGTCCGACTCTTTGTGACCCCATGAATCGCAGTACACCAGGCCTTCCTGTCCATCACCAACTCCAGGAGTTTACTCAAACCCGTGTCCATTGAGTCAGTGAGGCCATCCAGCCATCTCATCCTCTGTCATCCCCTTCTCCTCCTGCCCCCAATCCCTCCCAGCATCAGGGTCTTTTCCAATGAGTCAGCTCTTCGCATGAGGTGGCCAAAGTATTGGAGTTTCAGCTTCAGCATCAGTCCTTCCAATGAACACCCAGGCCTGATCTCCTTTAGGATGGACTGGTTGGATCTCCTTGCAGTCCAAGGGACTCTCAGGAGTCTTCTCCAACACCACAGTTCAAAAGCATCAATTCTTCGGTGCTCAGCTTTCTTCACAGTCCAATTCTCACATCCATACATGACCACGGGAAAAACCATAGCCTTGACTAGACGGACCCTTGTTGGCAAAGCAGTCTCTGCTTTTTAATATGCTATCTAGGTTGGTCATAACTTTCCTTCCAAGGAGTAAGCGTCTTTTAATTTCATGGCTGCAGTCATCATCTGCAGTGATTTTGGAGCCCCAAAAAATAAAGTCTGACACTGTTTCCACTGTCTCCTCATCTATTTGCCATGAAGTGATGGAACCAGATGCCATGATCTTAGTTTTCTGGATGTTAAACTTTAAGCCAACTTTTTCACTCTCCTCTTTCACTTTCATCAAGAGGCTTTTTAGAATCATATTAATAGGTGATTATTTTCCTTCCTTTTGCTCATCAATAATTAACACACTTTCTACAATGATTATGCATTTTTATAATAAAAAAGAAAACATTTTTCAATGCTTATCATCCAAACAGAGTTGTTAGCTCTTGGATGCTTGGGGATGGATATAAAAGACGACAATGACGATGATACAACAGAACCAAAAAAAACTATTTTAGCACTGATTACAGCTATGGAAATTGATTAGAGTTGGAAATTAATTTAAATATATTAGTGTATCTGGAGTCTAATATTCACTGGCTCATTTTTTCCCCATAATCCCTGATCTTGAAACTTCTGACTCAAGAAAATACTCTTTAAAAATTCATAAATGCAAACAAATAAATAGATGAGCTCCCTAAAGCTTGATTCATTGCTCAAAAAAAAAAAAAAAAAAAAAGTGATATGGAGATTTCACACACAAAGCAGCAGAAGGCTTTCAGCTGGCCAGGAAGACTGCACAAGTATGAGTGGGAGGTCTGAGGACTCACCATAAGCTGGTGAAGCCCAGACCCATTCCCCGTGGAGCAGTGTGGTAATGAGAGAAAGTGCTGAGGACCGGGGACCCCAGACGGAGGCTGTGGTGACAGTCCCTGCAGCCCTGCTCTCCTGCCCAGGCGCTGCGCTTCCCCCAGCAGTGCTTAGACTGAGAATTTGTGCAGAGGCCACAGGGAGGATGGGAGGGGCTGGAGGGAGAGTGACTTTCTGAGTCCAGGCTGACCAGCAGTTGGGAGGGGACTGAGCATCTTTAGATGCGAATGAATGGAATAATAGGGATCCTAGGTTGCAGCCTTCAGTTTCTAACCAACCTTTGGAAGGTAGAAGGGAAACCACTCTGAAGACCCAGAAAAGGCTCAGAAAACCTACTTCAAATATGAACTCATCCTCTGGACCCGTTCTGGGCCTCTCATATCACGATGGCCCAGTTTCCTGCTGTGGAATGAAGCCCGCAGGAGCAGCCAGGTGAGGGGAGGTGATGGGTTTCCTCCAGGACCCACATCACTGCAGAGCCCCTGTTCCCCATTGACCCATGACATGAAAACCCTCTCTGTTGATCTCTTCTCCAGCAGCTGCTCCTGTGGGCAGAGCCAGGCAGGAGCTACCCTGGGTGGGACGGTGAGAACACTGGGGTTGAGGCGTGAGGCAGAGGAGTTCTAGGCCCCAAATGTGGTCAGGGAGTTGCATGTACCTGGCATCCCCTGGGAGGCCGGAAATACAGAATCCCAGGCCCCAGCATCAGTATCTGCAGTGTCAGCGGCCCCAGGGGACTCGTGAGCACGTTGTTCTCTGAGGAGCTGGACAACGGCTGCTTTGTCCAGTCAGCACAGCACAGAAGGAAGAAATGCACCCACTGCGGCCGCATTGGGTGGGGCAAGACAGCGGTGAGTAACTACAAACCACAGGCCACAGGCGCTCACACAAGACAGAAGCTACTCTCCCTCACAAAACCCAAGCCTAGAGAAGTGTGGCCGGGGCTGGCAATATTGTTCATGGTCATAGGGAAGGAAGCGCCTCTGTCTTGTTACTAGGAATTTCCCAATAGCTGATTCTTCCTCATGTTCCAAGATGGCTGCTTGAGCTCCAGCCCCCACATCTACATTCTGACTAAAGCCACTGTCCTTATCTGACTTGACTCTCCCAACCTTCTCAGCCACCTCCAAATTTGGGGACCAGCTTCACACAAAGCCATGGCACCCATAGCCTGTGTCCTGGGATGAGTGCTGGGAAAGTCAGAGTAACTCTTCCATCAGGGCCAGGTGTGAGCATTCTGTGTGTCCCATGTTCCCCATCCCATTTGGAAAGAACCTGCCCAGTATCCATCTATAGGGCTTCCCTGGTGGTGGCTCAGTTGGTAAAGAATCCGCCTGCAATGTGGGAGACCTGGGTTCGATCCCTGGGTTAAGAAGATCCCTTGGAGGAGGGCATGGCAACCCACTCCAGCATTCTTGCTGGAGAACACCCATGGACAGAGGAGGTTGGCAGGCTACAGTCCATGGGGTCACAAAGAGTCAGACATGACTGAGCGGCTAAACACAGCACAGCATCTATCTATAGGATCCAGCAGGGAGAGAAGGGAGAAAGTCAATACACTCAGGAAAGCTCTCTCACCCCAGGGAATCTGTAAAACCAGGAATAGAACCTGGGGCCAGGGATGCTTGCTGTTTAATCGACAAACACAGCTTGAAGCAGAGGAAGCTCCAGAATATCCAATTATGTGAACAAGCTACACAGATGCAGCCATCAGGCCATTAACTCGTTTATCTGGACAGACTCCATTTGGTCCATTACTCTTCGTGATGAAGTCTCCTTCAAGAATGGCTGTCAGGCTGGAGGAATGGGCTTGGGGAGATGACAGGGCAGCATCTGAGTGGTGTCCCCGCCCCGTGGACTACAACTCCCCTCAGCCCTCCCTCCCTCAGCCCCAAGCAAGAGGTACACAGGGCCCTTCCTGCTGCTTGGGGACATGGAGGGGGGCCCAGCTGTGGCTGCCTTTGCAGGATGCAGACTCTGCATGCTGGAGTCTTTGGTCTAAGGTCTCTGAGTCTGCAGGGAGGCAATAAAGAGGTCAGGGGGTTGGAGGAGAGACAGCATCTTCACCACAGCCAATGTGCACTTGGTTAAGTGACAGAAAAAAAAATGGCAGCCAGAAAACAAGGAGTCATAGCTCACTCCCATCATATTATCAACAACAACCCTACTTTTCACAGGAAGTGCTTTATCAAAGCCTTTTTCTGTCTGGGGGGGGAAAGAGCATTCTTGACTTCCCAGCCCACTCTGGGCTTTCTATCTCCCCAGAGAGGGAAGAAATGCTCTATCACTAGAGAAACAGTTGTGAGAGTCACCTCCCTAGACATAGACGCTCTAAAAGATGGAGATTTATCATAATGTTAGGGAACATGTTTCCTACCTCATGTATTAACATCACAGCAAAAAACAGCCAGTATATTAACACGTTAGGTTGAAAGTGCTGTAAGATGCAGGCTCTACGAGGAGTACTGTCCATAGGGAAAGTTCAAAGTCAAGAGTAAAGAAGGAATTGAAGCTCAGGCACCTAAGCTATACTGAACATTCAACACAGCTCAGCTTCTAGTCGGATTAACACAAATCCTTACACTAAATACCTATTTACCCCAGTTTCTAATACCCAGTGCAAAGACGTTTAGCTTTCAATAACAAGAAAAAAATTGTAAGGCAAGTAAAACAACAAAAGAAGCATCAGAACTAGACCACATATTATTACACAGTTGTTGACAGGAAATGTAAACTAACCATTGTTAATGTTAAGAGGGCTTCTCTGGTGGCTCAGAAGGTAAAGAATCTACCCACAATGCAGGACACCCGGGTTTGATCCCAGGGTTGGGAATATCGCCTGGAAAAGGAAATGGCTACTCACTCACACCACTTCCTGATTTGAAGACTTCCTAAAAAGCTGTAAAAAGCTGTAGTAATAAAGACAGTGTAGTATTGGTAGGAAAAAAGCAGACACATGGACAATGGAACAGACAAGAGATCCCAGGATGAAAACCACACACATACAGTCAACTGATCTTTGACAAAGGAGCAAAGACAATTCAAAGGTAAAAGGAAAGAGCCTCATATGAAGGAGACTGGCCCCACTGGATGTCCACAAGAATATTGATGGGCAAAAGAATGAGTCTTGACTCAAACTTCAAACCTTATACAAAATTTAATCTTTAAAGGACTGTATACTTAAATTTTCAACTAAAACTATAACATGTCTGCTTTCTCCAAAGGAGACATACAAATGGCCGATAGGCACATGAAAAATGCTCAACGTCACTAATTACTAGTGAAATGTAAATCAATGAGGTATCCATCACCTCATACCAGTCAGAACGACCATCATCAGTCTACAAATAACAAATGCTGAAGAGGGCATGGAGAAAAGGGAACTCTCCTACTGTGGGTGGGAATGTAAATTGGTGCAGCCACTATGGAGAACAGTATGGAGGTACTTTAAAAAACTAAAAATAGAGCTACCATATGATCCACCAATCCCACTTCTGGGTAAATATCCAGAAAAAACTGTAATCTGAAAAGAAACTTTCACCCCTATGTTCATAGCAGCACTATTCACAACAGCCAACACAAGGAAGCAACCTAGATGTCCACTGACAGATGAATGCATAAAGAATATGTGGTACATATATACAATGGAATATTACTCAGCCATAAAAAAGAAAACCGATTAAAATGAATAGACTATATTTAACACCCTGTGACAAATCATAATGGAAAAGAATATGTTTATGTATATGTATATATATGTATAATTCAGTTACTTTACTGTACAGAAGAAATCAATACAAAACTATAAATCAAATACACTTCAATAAAATAAATCTATAGCATGCCTAGAAGAAAATATACTAGGAAATCTTTTCAAACTAAGATTTGTTAAATATTTCTTAGACATAACACCAAAAGCATAATTGACAAAGATAAAATTAACATATTTCACTTTATCAAAATAAAGCATTTGCTCTGGAGAGACATCATGGCAGACAAAGAGTTTTCTACCATCTTCCCTCCAAAGATCATCAATTTAGACAACCACCAACAGATGAGAAAGCCTTGTGGAAATCCAGAAGTCCAGTGGAGAGGTTCCAGGTACTGTCAGAGGAAAACAATGTGAAGTTGGATGCTCTGAAAATGTAGAAAAGCAGTTTCACTTTACCCACATTACTCATTCCCTGCACAACTTGGGGCCAAGAGAGATCTTCCTGGACTCTGATTTCTCCCACGGGGTAAAACGAGAGAGTATGAGTGAGCACCTGGCTTCCCCAACTGTTGACGCTGCCAAAGACTCACATCTCTTTCATCCCATGCAAAATGCTGGGATGTGCTGCCTTACCAGAGGGCAGGGAGCAGGCTGGGAGAACAGCAGACAGGGCTCTTGCATGAAAAAGACACAGACTCCAACACATTATAGACTCCATCAGGAGGCTGGACCTTAATCCCCAAGCTGGCCGACAGAAACCCTCAGTGCTCCATGAATCTCTCTCTCTCTCTCTCTCTCTCTCACACACACACACACACACAGAACCACCACCATGTGGCAGGTGCCTCTGTACACTACCAGCTGCCCCAAGAGTAGGCTTTTGAAAGACAGCTGTGAGCATATGCAGAAATTCGGCCTGACTAAGTGAGCCTGGGCGAAACTCCACAAATCTCAGCAATCAGCACCACCCTTGGGACAGCAAAAGGAGGCTCAGTACTCAGCCCGGAGCTTTGCCGGATGGAGAGAAGGTCTGTGAGCTTAAGAATTCTATCACAAGAGGGAATAAGATGTATGCAGTAGGTGTGTCCATAGAACAGGCCTGAGAAAGCCTCAGAACATTCACAGCTGAGAGACGGTATCACCAAAAAAAAAAAAAAAAAAAACAGACAGAGGGCTCAAACAAAACTGGAAATTAAAGAGGGCACATTACAACCAATACCACATAAGTACTACAGAACACCACAGACTTGTAAGAGTGTATTATAAACTACTATATGCCAAAAAATTGGAAAACCTAGAATAATGAATAAATTCCTAGAAAGATACAACCTACCAACACGGAATCATGAAAGTACAAAAAATCCAACTAATATTAAGTAATGAGGTTGAATCAATAATCAAAAACCTTCCAAAAAAGAAAAGCCCAAGACCAGATGGTTACTGGTGAATTCTACCAAGAATATAAAGAAAAACTAACACCATCCTTCTCAAACTCTTCTAACAAATTGAAAAGGAGGGAACACTTTCAAACTCATTACAAGGCCAGTATTACTAAGATATCAAAGCCAGACAAGGACACTACAAGAAAAGAAAACCACAGGCCAATATCTCTGATAAATACAGATGGAAAAATTTTCAACAAAATACTAGCAAACTGAATTCAACAGAATCTTAAAAAATAATAATAATACACCATGATTTATCTCTGGGATGCGAGGATAGTTCCACATATTCAATCAGTAATAGGATAAACCATATTAATAGAATAAAAGATAAAATCATATTACCATCTCAATAGACACAGAAAACTCTTTGGCAAAATACAATATTCAATCATGATTAAAAACTTAACATAATAAAGGCCATACTTGACAAGCCCACAAATAACATACTCAATAATGAAATGTTGAAATCTTTTCCGCTAAGCTAGAAACAAGACAAGGATGCCCACTCCTACCACTCTTATTCAACACAGGAGTTAAATAACACTGGAAATCCCAGCCAGAAAATTAAGGCAAAAAAATAAATAAATAAAAATCATCCAAATCATAAAGGAAAAAATGAAATTAGGATTTTCAGAAAACCCTAAATATTCCACCAAAAACTGTTGGAACTAGCAAATGAATTCAATTAAGTTGCAGAATACAGAATCAATGTCAAGGAATGAATGGATAAATAAATGTGGCATATAGACAGATAGATACATGTGAATATATATTACACACAATGAATATTACTCAGCTGCCTAAAGAAGGAAGTCCTGCAGTTTGAGACCACATGAATGTCCCCAGAGGGCATTTTTCCATGTGAAGTAAGTCAGGCAGAGAAAGATAAGAATTGTATGATCTCACTTACCAGAAGAATCTAAAAAAGCCAAACTCATTGAAACAGGGAGTATATTGATAGTGCCGGAGACAGGGATGGGGGCAGTAGGGTAGGGTGTTGGGAGTAGGTGAAATGGATGAAGGGGATTAAAAAGGTACAAAGTTCCAGTTATAAAATAAGCAAGTCCTAGGAAAATAACATACAACATGGAAACTGTAGTTAATAATGTTCTATTAGAATATTTGAAAGTTTTTGAGAATAGATCTTAAAAGTTCTCATCACAAGAAAAGAAATTCTGTAGCTACATATGATGATATTAATCAGACTTGTGGTGGTGATCTTGCAATGTATACAAATATCAAGTCATTATGTTGTACACCTAACAATATTATAATGTTGTATGTCAACTGTACCTCAATTAAAAATAATAATAAAATTAGAAAAAAAGACCAGAAGCAGGAACCTAGCCAATAATGAGAACAGAGCACCACCTCTACCCACCGCGCCCCCCCACCCACGCCCTACAGCCCAGGACTCACACCCAAACTCCCCAAACATGGTGAAAACAGAGTTGAAAGGCCAATCGCAGCCCAGAAAAACAGTCCTCTGTGTCTGGACTCCAAGTTCTGAGGCATCTCTGCAGGAAAGATGGCCTGAGAACACTGCTGTAAAAGGCAGGTCTGTGGGCTCTGGCGGAAGGGATGCGGGGACCCGGAGGGCATCAGAACCCCTCCAGGTCTGCGATGGGGCTCCACCTCGAGGCATCCTTTCTGGGGCACCCTGCCCCACCCACTACACTCAGGCCTCGTGACTGATGGAGGAGGAACATCTGCAACAGAAGAGGCAGCCACGGCACCCCACCCGGCCTGCACCCCCCTCCTCCAACACCCCAAGAGAGCTGGAATGGCACCCCGGGTGCTGACTGGTCTCCAACATGGACCTAAACCGTGAGCGGGGGGCTCCGGCTCACGCTCGTGCAGTACAGGGGCTGCGGGGGCATCATCAGACTCCGACCCTCAACAAGCCCCCTTCACCTCAGCCGTCGGAGCACCTTTACTGAGATGCTCTCAGAGCACAGCGAGGAAGAACCACAAAGAAGGGAAACCTTTCCCCTGTCGAGTCAGTGCGTTCATCCCCCGCTTCTACGAGAAAGAGGAAAAAGCAAGCCCACATGTGCCAGATACCTCAGCCCCAGAAGTGAGCAGAGAAATGCAAATCATGACATTTCACACACACTAAGTTGGTGATAAAAACACTGATAATGCTCTTTGCTGGTAAAAACATTTGGAAAATGAGAATATTAATAAGCTATCATTGGCAGTGAGAAATGACTCTCAATATTTTGGCAAAATGTTTCAAGAGTGATGGAATTATTTACTCTTTTTGAAGCAAAAACCCAATCTTGAAATTTTAACCTGGATAGTAATGAATATAAGAAAAAAGTCATAAGCAGAAAGACCTCAAAGACACTAATACCCATCAATCTATAGATAAAATAGATATAAAATACATTAAATGCATGTATAATATGAATATAACTAAATACTTATATCTTGTACATAATATAGAGGGGTCCTTGGTGGCTCAGCTGGTAAAGAATCCATCTGCAATGTAGGAGACCTGGGTTTGATCCCTCGGTTGGGACGATCCCTTGGAGAAGAGAATGGCTACCCACTCCAGTATTTTTGCCTGGAGAATTCCATGAGGAGCCTGGAGGGCTATAGAAGCATAGCAATCATTGCATTGTATAATAGTGCAAAGTTTTGGTAAAATATAGTATGCAATTAAATGTTTATGTATATACATTATGATTATGAATAATACCTAGTAATATGGAAAACAGTTTAAGAGAATACATCAACTTAATTTTTGTTATATTATTTTTTTATTTATTTGACTGTGTTTGGTCTTAGCTGCAGCACATGGGATCTTCCGTTGCGGCACATGGACTCTCTAGCTGTGGCACACAGGCTCCAGAGTGCACAGGCTCAGCAGTTGCATCACGAGGGCTTGGCTGCTCCACAGCATGTGAGATCTTAGTTCCCCAGCCAGGGATCAAACCCATTCCCCTGCATTGCAGGGTGAATTCTTAAGCACTGGACCACCAGGGAAGTCCCTACAGTATATCAGTACATCAAGTTTAAAAGCAGATGTCTGCACAGCAGACAGGATGTAAGACCGAGTAGATCACGTGTAAGAAGAACCAAGAGCAGCATGACAAAGCAAATGAGTAACTATAGCTGGAAGGATCTCTGAACCTCCCATGAAGAAGCACCAGTATGTGCGTGTGTGTGTGTGTATGTGTGTGTGTGTGTGTAATCTACACAACAAACTATGCCACGCGTGCATGCTCAGTCATGTCCAATTCTATGCGATCCCATGGACTGAGCCCACCAGCCTCCTCTGTCATCGATTTTCAGGCAAGAATACTGGAGTGGGTTGCCCACTCCAATGCCATGCATTGCAGGCAGATTGTTTACTGTCTGAGCCACTAGGGGTTCACAACAAACTAGTGATTTTAACAAAAAAGCAGCAGACTCACAGATACAGAGAACAAACTAGTGGTCACCAGTGGAGGTGGGGCAGTATAGGGATGGGGGAGTGGGAGGTACAAACTGTTGGGTGTAAGATCAACTACAAAGTTGTACTGTACAACATGGGGAATATAGCCAATATTTTTTAATAATTGTAAATGGAGTATTAACTTTAAAAACTGTATAAAAATCTTTAATAAAAAATAATAAACCATGTTTAAAGACTTGGTATATAAGAATATAAAATAGCTCGATAATTCTTCAATATTGTGTTGAAATATTTTTGATATATTAGCTAAAATAAAACATGTTGGTAAGTTAAAAAAAAAAGCAGCACCAATATTCTGCACAGTACATTAACCTGAGGAACACAGGGCTGCAAAAATTCCACTATCTGTTGTTCTTCCCTACCCGGGAGGCTGCTGGATAGGGTGGGGCATCGTCCAAGGCAGAGTCCCCAGAGCCAGACTGTGCTCAGGACATAGAAAGCACTGAATGGAAGTCTGTCGAGTGAATCCCAGGATAGAATTTTATCCACGTGTGTTTCCCGATAGATTTTTGTCAAGAGATACACAGTCTTGCTTGCCTTCCACCAGCAAAAGATGTTACGGACCACATTTTACTTAAAGGACATTAAGAGTTTATTTCATAAAAGTCACAACATATATTCACTATAAAGTGGCATTCATCACCTTTCCTGTGCTATAAACTACTTTAAACACACAATTCTTCCCAATTGCTTATCTTTGGCCAAATTATGTGTAGATAATAGAGTACCGCAGAAGCCAAAATATATAGCCTATAAATAAAGTGCACCACTCTCATTCTTTAGAGATAAAAAGTTGTTCATTACTTCTCCTGATATATTAGCTATGTAGGGTGAATATGCAGATTTTTTTAAAAAACAAAGAATTCTATGTAAAATAAAGACAGTTCCTTATTTGATTTGCTTCACCAGAAACTAAATAAGAAAAAAAAAATCCAAGTGTAAATCTTAAGAATACAGTGTTCTCACTTCTAGGTGTTCTTGGGCACAAGGATATAATGCCAAGTTACAGGTGACCTGGCTTCTGGAATCACAAGACACTTAGAGCGGGGGCCAGCCATACTTTTCACCAAACACCGGGGTCTTTGCCGGCATCCGCCAGGTGTACATCTGGGGACCCCTCCTCCCTGTGGAAGGACAGAGGTTAACCCCACCCTCAACACAGCAGGAGATGCTTGAAGATGACTGTTAACACTCATCGTCATCAGGGCATCAGGGCAGGAGTTCCTTTATGAAGGTGCAGAGGAAGATGGGAAAAGGTCTACAAAACCACATTGAAACTCACCAGGAGACACAGCAGAGGTGAGGAGACAGGATGGGACGGTCGTCGGGGGGCAGGGGCTTTAATGCTATCGCTGTCACAGTTTTCAAGGAAGATTTTCCAGTATCAAAAACAGGTTGGAATTTCTTACCCATACATTTCACAAGCACTCACAGTGCAACCTTTCGTAGTCTGTTTCCCAACAATTCCATGGCGTTTCGGTTCACGTCTAGGATCACAAACCCTAGCGTTCCACGGGATCTCGCCCAAACATGGGGTCGTAAGGATCACTGCGTCCCCTAGGGGGCTGAGTCCAGGTCTAGGTCTATAAATAAACATCAACTCAGAAGACACAGCCAATGCCACCCCCTCCCTCCCTAGGTCAGTCAGGATGGGGGTTCTTGATTCTCCCCCGCACTCAAGAGCAGCCTGCCAAGTGGCTCTGTCAAGGCGTCTTTGCAGCAACGTGCAGTCACGTACCGTACCGTGCTACTCTCCACTGTGATCCACTCTTTGGAAAACCAGAAAAGCATTTGCAAGTGATGAGGAAGAAATCCTAGGGATGGTACGCCTTGGAAAACGGTGGCTCTTCTGGCCTACCAGGGAAGGCTGAACACAGAGAAGGCTCAGGTGCCAGGAAAGGAGAAGGGGCGTGGATTTTAAGGCTGACTTTGAATCTGAAGAGCCAACACTCACGAGGAACGGGCTGAGATGCTTTCGGAGCAGAAGGCCCCACCCTCTGTGGAGCTCTTTGCCTTGGTGAGATCCCCGTGCACAGACAGGGGCTGGGCGGCCAGCGTCTCCACCCCACAGTCCTGGGCATCAGCAGAGGCCCAGTGCGGCCATGCGAGCAGATGTGGGGCTGGCCCAGGCTGGCACCACCCTGCAGAAAGAGTCACTCTTCGGCAGATGCCTGGCATTGGGGATGCTATTGTTGGGTGGAGTCGGCAGGTGGAAAACATACTCATGGGCAGTGGCCTCCACCCGACCCTCCCCTGCAGACACCAGCACTTCGGTCCAAAGTCCCCATCACCAGGCAGAGGTTAAACTTCTCACCCGGTGCTACAGCCACTGTGCGCCCAGTGTGGAGGGCCCTGTGCTGTGTGCGCTGGCAGGGATGAAGGGGAAGTCTCTGCCCCCGGGTCTCACCCCCTGCCTCTGTGTATCAGGCTGCAGGCAGGGTGGTGGACTCTGTCACGTGGGCAGGTCACAGGTGAGGACAGCTCTCTCAGGCTGTGACCCCCGGGTCCAGACGGTAATGAGGAGAGGGGCCCAGAGGCAAAGGCAGAGCGTTGCTTGTGTTCTGTTTGCAGCAGGTGGAGGGGTTCTGAGCAGCAGGCCGGCCAGGTCTTCAGCCTCTCTGCTCACACGGCAGACAGGTCCACGCGGTGTCCGGAGTGGCTGCTCTTGTCCCAAGGGCTGAGCCTGGTGGAGCCTGTAGCAGGCCGGGTCCCGTTCATCTGCAAACCATGAAGGAGCAAGGAGTGAAGACTCTGCTCTGAGACAAGAAACCCATGGCGCCCCGGGAGTGCGGAGAGCAAAGCCTTGGGCCAGAAAGCTGCTTGAGAATCCTCCCTAGTGAGAGGAAGCAGCACTGCTCCCCAGAAAGATGAGCACTTTTCTCCACCTTCTTGGCAAGCATTTGCCTGCCTCGTAGCTCCCAGCTTCTGGGGTGCACTCAACCCTGCAGTCATTCACTCATCAATCTGTCCTTTCTTCATTCATTCATCCATTCGCACATGTATTCATCCATCCACTTATTTGCTCATTCCCTCTGTGTTGACTTATGGAGCACGCCATGCACCAGAGACTAAGGGAGGCTCTGAGGTCACTCCAGTGAGCCAAGCTGACCAGACCGTTGCTCTCATGGAGCTTACATTCTGATGGGGGAGGCGGACAATGGCCATCAAGCAAATGAATAAACTGAACAACTCCCGGGACTGGGAGGCAGGCAAAGGATGCTGGAATAGGGAGGGAGCACTTTTGTTCAGTGCTGTCTAGGAAGGACTTCCTGAGACGGGATCCCTGAGCAAGGACCTGACAGGTAGGAAGCTGCACTGCACTGAGAATGCAGGACACCACCTGCTCCAGGCTGCCTGGGGGCCATGCCCGGGGGTCTGCAGGGCAGAGGACGAGGAACCACACATCCAAGCCCAGCACTGAAAAGTGTGTGGCTTGTTCAGACCCCTGATCATTCAAGCTCAATTTTTTAGGCATCTGTAGGGGGAGGAGCCCTGATGTAAAGGCCAGGCTGTGCCAGGGGACTTCTGTGCCTCTGTGGGACACCAGAGTGTCCAGTGTCTGCTTCTTAGTCAATTGACCTTCCATCTCCCTGAGTCAACATAAGAAGTACTGGTCCTGGAAAGTGCAGGAGAGAGGTTCAGGTGATTTCACGAGGATGGGACCTTGTTGGGGTGTGACATCAGCTTGTGCCACCTGCAGACCTATGTTGGGTGTGAAAGGGTTGACCAATAAGCATCAGCACCTGAGCCAAGCCTCCGTCACCTTGACCTGCCATTTGCCCAACGCAGACGGTGCAGACAACGGAGCTTAGGGAAGGAGGAAGCAGAGGGGCTGGGGCTCAGGACTCGAAAGACGCAGGCTCAGGACCCCTTGGTTCTCAGCAAGGCGGGAGCTGTGTGCAGCTCAGTGAAGCTGGAGCAAGTCCCCGGCCAGCGTGGACTGGCTTTCCAGGCAATGAGGACAAGGAACAAGAGCCCTGGGTCAAGGCGGGCTGAGGATGGAAGGCACTCGGAAAAGGATGGGCCGGCGCAGGAGGGGTGTAGACAAGACACCACATGCACTCACAATGTCCGAGCTGAAGGGCTTCACGTTGGCTTGGCGGCTGGAGCTGCTTGTGAGGGACCAGACCTTGGTTTTATGCTTGAAAGCGGCTCTCACCTTCAAAGGCAGAATGGAAGGCTCAGTGGAAGCAATTTCAGAAGTGGCAAAAGCAACAATAAGAGGTCATTCTAAAAGGTCCTGAGGAATTTGTGCTGACACCAGGCCCAGAACACCACATGTGGGGCGAGACGGGATTCGGAGGTATCAGGTCCAAACCGTTAGAGGTTCCAGAGCTGCGCTGTGTGTCACTGATTTGTTTGGCAGATAGACTGTGCCCCCCTCCCCACCAACCCCCACCATACCCAACCCTGCACGGGGAGAAAGCTGGATCTCCTGGTCTTTGCTGACCTCACAGCTCTGGCTAAAGAGACAGGACATGCTCAACAATGAACAGCAAGGGAGCAGGGCGTGTGACTGGCACAGACTTCACCCAGAGCAGTAAATGAACAAATGCAGGCATGGAACAGGCTGTGTGTGGTTCTGAGGCTGCTCTCCTTCCTGCCCCCTCTGCCACGTGGATCAGTCAGCCTCTGCTGCTGACTTGGTCAGCCGACCAAGGGCTGCTCCTTGGTCCTTGCAATCATGTAACCTCCCTCCTCCGTTGGCTGCCATCATCCTGGGCAACTCACCCTGTGTGTCCCGCCCCACATCTCCTTCCTCTCTGCCTGACCTCTCCTATGCAAATGGACAGAGTCTCCTGAAAGAGCAGGACATGTTCCCACCCTGTTCTCAATCAACATTCCAGAGGCATTTCCCGGTAATCCCAGCCTGTTGTCTGTGTGTGTGTGTGTGTGTGTGTGTGTGTGTGTGTGTGTGTGCTGAGTCACTTCAGTGATGACCAACTCTTTGCGACCCCATGGACTGTAGCCCACCAGGTTCCTCTGTCCATGGGATTCTCCAGGCAAGAATGCTGGACTGGGTTGCCATACCCTCCTCCAGGGGATCTTCCAGCCCTTGGGATCGAACCCACGTCTCATGTCTCCTGCAGTGGCAAGTGGGCTCTTTACCACTAGTACCACCTGGCTCAAATGCCGAGGAACATGGCAGCAAACCCACAATGTAAGGGTAAAACTTTTCCTATGGATTACTGGTCCTGAGAGACGGGCTCCAGAGCAGCCTGCACCATCCCCGTGGCCAAGTACATGGCAGGTGCAATGGCCCAGACTGCACCAAGAGGAATGAGTCCACTCCAGGTGCCCCAGTGCCCTTGGAAGCCGCATCACAAAAGCCCCCCCTCCTTCTCTAGTCAAGAGTCTTCCTTACACCCCAGGCCAGCTTCCTGTATGCCTTGGGGGAGGGTTTGCTGGGAGCCCATCTGCATCTCTCTCTCCCTAACATACCAGATGCCAAACAAGGTCCTGAATCTCCAACTCAGTTACTCCACACTGTTTCCATCTCTCCTGGTCCTCCATGCAGCCAGCAGTCCCTGGGTGACATCAGTGAGGGAGGATCTGTGTATGTTGCTTAGCAACCAGGATGAGGGAGGAAGGACTGAAGGAAAGCAGCCCCCTGCACACAACCTGTTACAGACACCAAGGCTCGTTCAGGGTTACAGTCCCAGAAACCAGCCAGATGAGGCCACACCTTTCCTGCTCTCTGTGCCTTTCAGAAATGAAAAACCCGATTCATGTTGGCAGGAAGTGGAGCAGACATACCTCTGAATTCAGGAGACAGTGAAAGAGGAAGATGAAGAATCCCTGGGAAAGAAAGGGAAGAAAACACAGAATTAGAGCCACTTGCATTTTTGTTACAAACACTTTCTGAGGGTTCTTTCCAATGTCACCCATGGACTCTGAGAGTGGCATGGGCATGGCTTGGTGTTGGAGAGGATGGGAGCGAGCTGTGATGCTTCACCATGAAACCATGAGGATGGAAGAGTGTCCTGTAATCTAACCTAGATGCAGACAGACACCATGACCAAGATACAGACACAGGTACATGCCCAGATTGGCTGAACCTGGAAGAGGAGCAAACTTGCTGGGGAGGACAAGCAGGAGGGCACAAGCCTACCAGCTAAACAGCCCTTGTGTTCTCACCGGCAGACCACGGATGATGATGACAATGAAAACAGATGCAAGACAAGGATGTCCCCAAACATCTAGAGACTGCTCCTCTGTGTCAGCATGAGGCAAACACTTCTCTCATTGAGAGCTAAAAGCAGCCCCATGAAGTAAGTCCTATTACTGTTCCCATTTTATGGAAGAGGAGACCGGGACACAGAGGATAAATGAGGAACCCAGGACCTGTGGTGTTTAAGGGCTGCTGCAACGACAACCTATCCCCTGTCACCATGACAACCAAAAGGAAGCTGTGTATAGGGACTTATTACAGATTAAAAGTGCAACACAGCTGCTGGTCGTGAAGATCCAGGGGCAGCAAGGACATCACGGTGAGGGCTGGGCTGGGCCGCAGTGACGTTTGCCAGGATTCAGCCTGCAGCTCGGCTGTGTAGGCTATGGATGGCAATGAGCATCCGCCTCCATCCTTCCACCAGGGGCTTGTGGGTCTGGGGACTCCAACTCTGGGCATCTCAGATCTCCAGTTTTCAGGCTGTTACCTTTTCTGTCCCTCTATGCAGAAGGTGGATGAGAACTCAGAACCTGAGGTAACTCCCTCTTCACCACCCCTCCATGCCCAGCTCCCTTTCGGGAGCCACCCACATGCTGACCATCTTCCATTCAGGCTAGATGTATCTCCCACAGGTACTGCCCTGAAAAATGAGGCAACCCTGTTGTAAATGGGGTCCTCCAGGCCCTGTTTGCTCAGAGACCCTGGTGTGTGCCCCATCCATGCCCCTGTCCTCAGGGATGCTCCCACCCTTTGGGCTCACAAGGTGAATGTGTGTGGAGGAAACAGATCAGAGTCTCTGCCTCCTGCTGCCATGGCAACCTGCACCCAGCATCTATTCACAAAGCTGACAGCTCCCAGGCTGACAGTTCCATTGGGCCCTCACCTGTAAGGAGTTGAGTATGGCAAACATGTACTGGAAGACCATGGCCTGGTTGTTGACAGCAAGCACGCCAAAGACCCACGAGGTTCCCAGGATGGGCAGCAGCACGGCCACAGCTTTTGCGGTCAATCTGCCAGAGAAACAGGGATGGACTCTGGGTGATGGGCAGGCAGGGGGGGTCCAGATGCAAGGCTTCCAGATGGGAGCAGACAGAGCCGCTGCTGGGAGGTAGACCTGGCTCCTCCGTTCAGGAGACCCTGGATGAGGAGCTGACCACCCCAAATGTATAAGACAAGGTCGGCGCCAGGCCAGTCCTGGCCAAGCTGACAGCTCGGCTCTGGTTGGACTGCAGCCTGCTCGGGGCACCTGGGAGCCAGCACGTCCACCGGGCAAACTCGGGATGACTGCCCTGACCCAGCCGGTGGTGATGCTGACGGAAATGCTGATTCCAGGTGCCACAGAGGGAAGCAGAGCTGTGGGGCTGGGTAAGGTGGGAGACACACCCAGTGCTGGGGCACCTGCAGCATCAGCTCTGAGGCTCCCCCCTCGGAATGTGAGTTCCTCAAGAAGACGGATCTCAGTCCCCCAGGGTCTGGAGAGCCCAGAACAGAGCTGGTGTTGAGGCAGTGCCCATTAGGTTGTCCAAGTCCTGGTTGTCTCCGATATGCCCTGCAAATCATATGCTAACTGAAGCCCAGTCTACCTGACTCGTGAAGCAGCTCATCTTTCCATGGGGATGGGGATGGAGGGAGGCTCTGTATGTGAGCTTTAGAGAAAAGTCTGGAGGCTGATGGGAGCCGTGCTGCCCAGGTCAGCAACCCGCACACCCTTCCTCCGTCAGCACAGTGGCTGACACGGTCCCGCTCACTGAAGGGTGAGTTGTCTGGAGGCTGGACTTTGTCTGCATCTCCGCAGCCCCAAAGCGCAGCAAGGCGCCAGGACCTGCGAGCTCTCAGGAAGTGGTCACTGAACAGATGAAGGAAGAGCACATAGATGAGCCTGCAGACGTGGGGCACATGGATCCAGCCCCTTCCGGGAGGCGGTGTAACAGCCCCAAGGCACTTCCGGGTCAGAAGACCGAGCTCCCGGCACTGACAGCTCCTGGCGGCAAATCCCTGAGAAACCAAAGGCTGTTGCCGCATGTCAGCTCTCAGGGAAGCTGCCGCTGTGTGTTTTCATAATGTTAATACAGTTAAAACACCTGAATCTGGGAAATAAAATATCATGAATGATTTAGGTTCAACCTTTAGATCCTGAAAAATCTGTAATTGAAAGGAGCAGCCGCCGACAAATCGGTATCAAATGTGCTACTTTCAAAGAGATGGTTCATTTTTACTTTAAAAAACAGAGCAATAAATGATGAAACCTTGGGAGAAACTGCTCTAGTAGGGGCTCTCTGAGGACTCGTTAACCAAGCTGCCAGGCCTCCTCGTCAAAGGCGGAAGGAGCGGGGTCCCTGCAGAGTCGAAGGCCTGGGCAAGGGGACGCTGTCCATACGCACACACCAGGCACGCACGCATGCAAGCAAGAAAGCAAGCACGTCACTCCTTGATGCACCCCCCCCACCCCCCCCCCACCCCCCCGCCTCCACAACTGGCTTCCCCGCTGGGGGCCGGGCCTGCATGAGGCTCCACCTCCCGCATCCTCTAACCACCCAAGTCTCCACGTGGTTCACACCTCCCTCCACACTACCAGTCCCTGATCTCACTGGGAAAACTGAATGTTCTCTGCTGCTTTCTGGGGAGTCTGAAATCATGACCAATAAATAGAGATGAGAAAGCAGGTGGAAGGCAGCCCATTAGGGCTCCCGAGGAAGCATCTGATCCCATTAGGCACTGAGCATTGAGCTGATGGGCAGGAAGGAGAGGCTTAGATTGAATCCAAGAGACGGAGCCGGAAGTGTCCTGAGGAGGCTGTGTTGCATCTTCCCGCCCAGCTTCCGGGGCTCCTGCTTCACCAGCCCAGGGACAGGACGGTCACTCTAATGACACTAAGAAGGGAGTGAGGGAGCTACTCAGGGTCCAGCTGCACCACATGAAGAGGAGTCAGTGCTGAGTGACATCAGAGTTAGGGGTCTGTCCAGAGAGACCAGCTGGACTCTCTCCAGGAGGTTGGACCAGGGCCCTTGTGTCACCTGAAGGACACAGGACACGGGAGGGCACAGCAGCATTACCCATGGTTCCTCAGAGAAGCAGAAACACCCTCCAGATCACAGCCCCATCTCCCATGTGTCAGCCTCCACTCCGAGACCAGGTCCCTACGGAGAGCAGCCAGGTCATGGGCTCAGCCGCCTCCTGGGCCACGGTGCGTGAAGAGGGGACAGGGGCCAGAGAGGAGGGGTGGGTGTGAGCTGAGACCTAGGCTGCTCTGGGCACAGCTAGGCCAGTGGTCCCCTGGGTACCAAGTCAGAGGGGTAGCAAGAGCCCGTGCTGGAGACAGACCAGGGCCCTGTCCATGGAGGGGAGGGCCTAGGGACTGAGGTTGGGGTGAGGGAGGGTCAGGCTCCTCCCTGGCCAGGCCCCTTGGCTGGGGACAGGCCGCCTCACGGAGCAGCGCTGCCTGTTCTCACTGATGGAAGAGGAGTGGAAGTGACCCTGACCCAGGAGCATCTCCAGGGTTTCCAGGGGCTGAAAAAGTCAGAGAAGCCAGAGCCACTTGTCAGGTTAATTTACAGTGTTTGGAATTCATTACAGAATAATTGTCTTATCGATTTGCTGCAGATATATTTACTCTTTTCCCTTTCAGATCAGAAGAGATGTAGTGTAGCTAAAGTAACTTACAGAAAGCCAGCTGCCTAGTAACTGTGTCCTGTTTATAAGTCACTTCAGTCATTTCCGACTCTTTGTGACCCTATGGACTATAGCCTGCCAGGCCCTTCTGTCCATGGGATTCTTAGGCAAGAACATTGGAGTGAGTTGCCATTTCCTCCTCCAGAGGATCTTCCTGACCAAGGGATCAAACTCGAATCTCTCACTTCTCCTGCATTGACAGACCGGTTCTTTACCACTAGCACCACCTGGGAATCCTGCCTTATTTGTGTAACAGCCCCTAAATTCCCTGCAAGGAGCCACCTCTCCCACTTCCTGGCCCTGTGGTTTAGAGGTGCTGCCTGCACCCCAGAACCAGAATGGGCCATGTGACTCAGGCCTGGGTTAACTGCTGACTTCCGTCCACTGTAACTGATTCATGGATGGGCATATGGCCTGGTCTGAGTCTGCCTGCAGGCTCAGGACCTCTGTCTGATTTTGAGGGAAAGAGACACACTTTCCCATGGACTTGAACCTTCTTTGGCAGCCATTTTGTCACCAGGAGGCACAGTTCATCTCAGGGTGAAACCAACAGGTGATGTGGGGCAGAGAAATGCAGGCAGACTGGGTCCTGGACTAAGCCATTCTAGACTCTCTCCTGGACTTGTGGTTGCCTGTGTTGACATATATGCCCTTTGCTTGAGTCAGCTTGTCTTGGGTTTTCTGACACTTGCAAGCAGCAGACCCCCAATAATGGGGTGAGGAAACCCCAGAAGGCAGCAAATGTGAGAGTGAAGACACCTGCTCCTTCTGTGGATGGATCAGCCCCAGCACAGGTCAGGGCAACCTTTGAGATGGCCGCTATCACCCCCACCACACAGATCAGCAAAGCAGGGTGCTACGGGGTTGAACAGCCCACGAGGTCTTAGCAGATGGTAAGGGCTGAGCCACGACCGACGCAGCAGGACAGTCAGGCTTGAGAACCTCCTCTGTATCCCACCACAAGCTCCTCTAACTTTAGGGGTGAAGCTGTCTCTGGAGGATCATCTAATAAACCCCCTCTTTCACAGATGGCGCAGTGAGCTGGGAAAAGGGGCTGCTTCTGGTTGAGATGGATGACGGCGTGAGTTCTGTGCTCCCTGTGACGTCAAGTGGACACAGAGTGAGCCCAAGAGTGTGACCTGTTCTCCTGCCACCCCCGGAGCAGCAGTGGGGGGGGGGCACGGCTGACAGCCCCAGGTCCAGCTTACTTGAGGGCGCTGGGATCTCCATGTATCTTGTAGTTCTCGGCGCTTATCTGTGAAATGACCCTGGTCACCGCGATGAGGATGCCAATGTTGACCTGCATGAGGAGCACAGGAGACAAGGTAAGCACTGGAGCGCACCTGCAGGACGTCTGAGTCCACCTGGAGGCACCCACTCCCCAGCCAGGCTTCTCAAGCAAACAGATGGCATCTCTGGGAGAAATCTAACAGTGTCATTGAACTTTCAGCTACACAGACCCCTGCAAGACTGCTTCTGGGAGCACACATCTATGCTACTGAGAAAAGACAGCCCAACATCCCAGGGCTAGTCCTCAGAAGCACATTAAAGAAAGCACCTCTCAGGCTTCCCTGGTGACCCAGTGGTTGGGAATCCACCTTGCAATTCGGGGGACATGAGTTTGATGCCTGGTCCAGGAGGATCCCACATGCCGTGGGGCAACGAAGCCTGTGGACCACAACTAATGAGACTACACTCCGGAGCCTGCGAGCCTGCTGAGCCCACGCACCAGTAAAGCCTGCACACCCTGGAGCCCGTGCTCCACAACAAGAGAGGTCACTGCAGGGAGAAGACCACGCATCCCAACAAAGAGTAGCCGCCTGCTCGCTGCAACTGGAGAAAGCCTGCGTGCAGCAATGAAGACCCAGTGCAGCCAAAAATCAATAAATATATATTAAAAGAAAGAAAGCAAGCACCACTCCACTCAGCACTGAGGCAAGGAGGTTGTGAACTTCAGAATCAGACAGAACTGGTTCCAACTTCCTTTCACCATGTATTCCCTGGGGGTGACACTGAAGTCCTCTGAACCTCAGTTTTTCCACTTAGTAAGTATTAACCCCCACAGTGCAGTCTGAGTGTTGGAAAGATAGGAAATCACACCTCCAAAGCCCCAGGACAGCCTGACTCTCACCTCCTGGCTCCACTCCAGGCTCCCAGCTGCGGGATCCACAGAGGCCATGGTAGAAGATTCTTCATCTTCTGCCCAGTGCTCCCTCCTTGCTAGACAAGGTCCCCTTGGGGTCTGGGGGGCTGGGAGGCTCCCCTTGGGGGCTGAGGGCTGGGGGGCTGCAAGGGTCGGTGGCAGTGGTTCCATCACAACCTGTCCTCTCCCATGGGCAGCTCTCCAGGGTCCTGAACAGGAGTCTGACCAGGCAGGCGACAGCAGAAGTGACCCCTCCCTCTAGATTTCTTTCCGCTACAGGATCCACGCCAGCTAGAATCAGGGTTGTGCTGTGGCCAGGGACTTCTTTGTATTTGAAAAGTTCAGAGGTCATTTACAGAATCACTGAGAAGTCAGGCTCCTGGCCATGTGTGAAATTCCAGGCCCGACCACAGGCAAGAACAAAGACTTTCCCTGGCAAGCCTCATAGGGAAAGCGGCCCTCCCCATCCCAGACCTGGGGCACAGCAGGGCATCTTAAGGTCTGAAGGAAGCTGCAAGCAGGGATTCAGGCCCCTCCCACTCTGACCGACCATGCCACACATATATCTGCATTCCTGGCCTGAATACCTGCATTCAGTGCCTTCTTAGGGGGTCCAGCCTGGGGCCTTTCCAAAGCACCTCTGCTGATACCCCTTATCTCAGGAGTCTTGCAGACATGTCTCCCCACTCTGCCTCAGTGACCCGCACCTTCTCCACTCCCAGCCCTCCTCCTACCTCCTCCTCCCTGGCTCCCTGGTCCAGGACTCAGCAGCAGCCTCTCCATCAGTGAGCATCCCTGCCTGCACTGTTCTTTGGGATGGAGCACCGGGAAGCTGGCCCTTCTGCCCATTCAGCCCCTTGCTCACACCATCACAGTAAATGAATAAGGGTTTATTAGCCTTTATGCATGTGTGTGTGTGTCTGTTGTACGTTTGTGTCTGACTCTTTGTGACCCCATGGACTGTAGCCCGCCAAGCTCCTCTGTCCATGGGAGTCTCCAGGCAAGAATACTGGAGTGGGTGGCCATTTCCTCCTCCAGGGGATTTTCCCCACCCAGGGATCAAACCCACATCTGTGTCTCCTGCATTGGCAGGGAGATTCTTTACCACTGAACCACCTGAGAAGTCCATTAGCCTTTATAGCAAACAACTAACAGATGCTGTCAGTGGGACCCCCGTCTTCACTGACTACCTCCACACCTGGCAGCTTGGCTCCAGATGGTCAGGCCCCCTCATTCACTCCCATTCTCTCACCTGTAAAGTGAGGTTAAAAGTGGACATCTCCCAAGGTCAGGGAAGATGGAAGAAGCTGGCAAACAGGAATATCCACAATGCCAGTGCCCTCCCCACTCCACACTGACTAACCAGGCAACACCCACAGGAAAGCCACACTCAGCAGACAAGAGAGAGGTGGGCCAGCGCAGATGTGAAAAACGTGGGGGCAGCCCATTCAAGTGAGACAGTGACTAGAGAGTGAGGGAACTAACTGGCAGTCGCTTTAAGAATGGGAATTTTAGGGACTTCCCTGGTGGGCCAGTGGTTAAGAATCTACTTGCCCAGGCAGGGGGCATGAGTTTGATCCCTGGTTGGGGAACTATGATCCCACATCACAGGCAACGGAGCAACTAAGCCTGTGCACCTCAACTACAGAGAAGCCCACAGGCGGCAACAAAGACCAATGCAGCCAAAAATAACCATTAAAAAACAGGAAAGAATGTGCATTTTAATTCCAGACTGAGGTTCAGGGAAGTCTGCAAACAGCCTCTTCTGAGGTCAGGTGGATACTGCACAGTCATCTCCGGAGGTGACAAGCTGTGTCACGGAGTCGAGACTATCAGCCAGAGTGGCGAATCGAAAGCACAGACCCTGCTTCTCTCACCAAGACGCATGATTTTCGTGATCAAACGCTTTTCAGTCTATGCCTTTGGTTGATTTCTAGAGTTCTGATACATTTGGGTTTCTCCCACCTATACTTCCTCCAGTAAATTCCTTGCATTCCGGGGGAAGAATGCTTAGCGTGGTCCTCTGTCTGCCATCCAGCAAGTCCTGCCTCTCTCACTTTGGGAGTTTATATCCTGGGTTCCTCACACACTGGCCAAAGCTGAAGCCTTGTTTGTAACAAGAAAAGACTGGAAACAACCTGAATTGCTTCCGACAAGGAGCAGGCTGGGGGGCTACCATGGGCAGCCTGCTCCCTGGATGCATTATGGACCAAGGCAGCACTTTCCATGCAGAAAATGCATAGAACAAGGTGAATGTATATTTATATTCATCTATATGCAAACAGATGGGGAGACAGTGGAAACAGTGTCAGACTTTATTTTCTTGGGCTCCAAAATCACTACAGATGGTGATTGCAGCCATAAAATTAAAAGACGCTTACTCCTTGGAAGGAAAGTTATGACCAACCTAGATAGCATATTAAAAAGCAGAGACATTACTTTGCCAACAAAGGTCTGTCTGGTCAAGGCTATGGTTTTTCCAGTGGCCATGTATGGATGTGAGAGTTGGACTGTGAGGAAAAGCTGAGCGCTGAAAAATTGATGCTTTTGAACTGTGGTGTTGGAGAAGACTTCTTGAGAGTCCCTTGGACTGCAAGGAGATCCAACCAGTCCATCCTAAAGGAGATCAGTCCTGGGTGTTCATTGGAAGGACTGATGCTGAAGCTGAAACTCCAATACTTTGGCCACCTCATGCGAAGAGTTGACTCATTGGAAAAGACCCTGATGCTGGGAGTGATTGGGGGCAGGAGGAGAAGGGGATGACAGAGGATGAGATGGCTGGACGGCATCACCGACTCAATGGGCATGAGTCTGAGTAAACTCTGGGAGTTTGTGATGGACAGGGAGGCCTGGCGTGCTGCAATTCATGGGGTCGCAAAGAGTCGGACACGACTGAGTGACTGAACTGAACTGAACTGATATCTGTGTAGCACTCCTAGAATACACAAGAAGTTAGCACCAGGGGCATCTCTTTGGGGAGGTGGGTGGAAATCAGAGAACTGAAAGAGAGATGTGGGCAGAGACTATTCATATATATTATTAAGCTTTGCTTTCAAATTTTTAGCCATGAGTATTAATGTTCAAAAATCAAATTACTTAAATTATAAAAGGGGACTAACATAAATCCTTTTTCCTGTGAATGTCTCAGTGATGTCTTTGGTCTCAGGAGGAAAACAGGCTTAACCATGAAGTGTCCCAATAATTTGGGGGAGAGGATGGAGAAGCCACAAAGCCCAGAACCTGAGAGAAGGATGCCAGGGGAGGAGCCTGAACAACCCACGTAGCCCCAGAGGTCACATCACAACCACCCCCTCCCTCTGCTGGCTTGGAGGCTGAACTGGGACCCTGCCCCAGACTTCTCAGGTGTGAAGCCAGACGATTCAGGCTATGGTTCACAGATTCCTTGATGTGGTCGCTAAACGGATGATCAGATTACTGCAAATCGTTTCACAGACATAGAAACGCTACAAGTTACTGATCTAACTTCAGATCTTGTGTTATTTCCTGGTCTCTGTATTTAAGACCCGGAAGGAAGCATTTCAATAATGGTTAAGCTGCCGCATGATTGGCTGTTATAATTCATCTTCGTGCCCATCTCTCCAAAGCTTCTGCTGGGGTTTATTTATTTCCCCTCTCTCTCTTTCAGCATAGGCCTGTCTGATTTCATCTGGCGTGCATGCTTCCTCTGAGTTGGTAAGACAGTCACGTCCGCCACGGCAATATGAGAGAAGGCGCAGTGAACCTCTGATCCCACATCAACGCACTTAAGTGGGAGACGGCAGCTAGGGGCGAAACAAATCTTCGTATTTTCATGAAAATACAAAGCAGAAGCAGGCCCGGTCCCCCACTGCATTTCACTCGCCCTGGCTTGTGCCTGGCTGCAAACTGGGAAAGGCCCTGGAGTGAGGCGTCTGTAACACGAATATCATGTATCTCATCAACTAAGTGTCTCTGCATTAGAACAGCCAACAAGCTACTTATGACAGAACGTCAAACCAATAATTCACAAGCTGCATTTCGGCAGAAAAAAAGGCAGGGGGAGGATATACACTCAAGACCACGGGGACCTCTGCTGGGAGGAGGGAATGATGGGGCAGGGCTTCTGGGGTTCAGACCATGCTGTGTTTCTTGACCTGACTCTGGGCTACTCAGGTATTCATGAAAACTCACTGGGATGTGGCCACGATCTCCTAATGAAAGTATAGAGACACGTATAGACATAGTAAACAGTACGGTTTGTATCTCTACTTGTTTCTATGTCCCTATAGGCATTTACGACTCTGTATTTATATGCCGATAACTAATTGTACCCATTTCTGTATCTGTATTTAGGAATTGGTAACTGTATCCATGGGGCTTCCCTGGTGGCTCAGTGGTATAGAATCCGCCTGCCAGCGCAGGAGACGTGAGTTCAATCCCTGGGTTGGGAAGATCCCCTGGAGAAGGAAATGGCAACCCACTCCAGTATTCTTGCCTGGAAATCCAATGGGCAGAGGAGCCTGGTGGGCTAGAGTTCACAGGGTCACAAAGAGTCGGATATGACTTAGTGACTAAACAACAACTGTATCTGTATCTATGTATCTTTACACACCTGTATTTGTAGAGTCACACAACCACTCTGGCTTCTTCCTAGGTGAGAGGTGGTTGTTGTTCAGTTGCTCATGCTGGACTGCAGCATGCCAGGCTTCCCTGTCCTTTTCCCAGAGTTGCCTCAAACTCATGTCCATTGAGTCAGTGACGCCATCCAACCATCTCATCCTCTATCACCCTCTTCTCTTGCCCTCAATCTTTCCCAGCATCAGGGTCTTTTCCAGTGAGTCAGTTCTTCACATCAGGTGCCCAAAGTACTGGAGCTTCAGCTTCAGCATCAGCCCTTCTAATGAATATTCAGTGTTGATTTCTTTTAGGATTGACTGGTTTGATCTGCAGTCCAGGGGACTCTCAAGAGTCTTCTCCAACACCACAGTTTGAAAGCATCAATTCTTTGGCACTCAGCCTTCTTTATGGGCCAACTCTCACATCCATACATGACTACTGGAAAAACCACAGCTTTGACTATACAAAACTTTGTCAGCAAAGTTATGTCTGCTTTTTAATACATTGTCTAGGTTTGTCATAGCTTTTCTTCCAAGGAGCAAGCGTCTTTTAATTTCATGGCTACAGTCACTGTCCACAGTGATTTTTGAAGCCCAAGAAGATATTATCTGCCACTGTTTCCACTTTTTCCCCATCTATTTGCCATGAAGTGACAGGATCAGACGCCATGACCTTAGGTTTTTGAATGTTGATTTTTAAGCCAGCTTTCACTCTTCTTTCACCTTCATCAAGAGGCTTTTTAGTTCTTCCTCACTTTCTGCCATAAGGATGGTATCATCTGTATATCTGAGGCTATTGATTCCAGCGTGTGCCTCATGCAACCTGACATTTCACCTAATGTACTCTGCATATAAGTTAAATAAGCAGGGTGACAATATACAGCCTTGACGTACTCCTTTCCCAGTTTTGAACCAGGCCATTGTTTCATGTGAGAGAAGGACTTTAAAGCTCCAGACTTTTCTCTTCCCTGGCTTGGAGGCTCTCTCCCCAGTGGGGCCGGCATGGAACAAGCCCTTTACGAGGCTCAGGTTGTGTCCCTGCTTCTCTAAGTCCTGCTGGCCCCATAGGTATATCTGCACTTAGGCTCACTGAAGGACATCCATGCAATGACATCCATGTCCCCTCATAATCAGGTAGGATGATTTGTGAAGGGACAGTTGGGAGGGGGGGTCAGTATCTGCCAGTGGGGTGAAGGGTGAGCTGTTCCCAGAAGGGGCTTGGATCTGCCCTTCCCCGGGCCCCGTCATGGGCCCAGCAGGCATCACCATGATAATCTCTGTCCCCCAGGTTCCTGCCTCTCCAAGACCAACCTCACCAGGACACACAGAAACCACATGCCCCAACATGAACCTGCACCTTGCCAAAGTGTTTTAGTTTAAAATTGCCGGGTGTTTTTTATATGCATGGGATATGCAAGCAGATAGCCCCCAGACACGAATCCCTCTGGAGGGAACCCTATCCCATTGCATCCGTCCAGACATTTCTTTCCCACAGACGTATTCATGTGAACCTGCACCCAGACAGAGCTGTGTACACTTTACACAATGGGGCCAGGCTGTACCTGCGATCCTGAAAACTGCTGTCTTCAGGGGGCCCCTGAACAATGGGGAACAACTCAACACGCACAACCCCAGGTCCTCAGAGGAGACAAGGAACATGAGACACACCCAACCCTGGCCAGCGTGAGCCCTGAGGGTCAGAGAGGCTGGGTCTCTGGACCCCTCCACTGTGTCCTCCAGCCCAGGGTCTGCGTGATTTTTCTCTCAAGGTCCAAGTAGCAAATAGTTTTGGCTTTCTAGGCCTCACAGTCTCTACTGAAACAACTCAACTCAATGGCTTCAGTGTGACAGCTGATGCAGATGACTTGTAAGTAATCGCCTGTGCTCCTACACAGGATTTACCACGTGGGCCACCGCCGGCAGACCCTGCACTCCACTGTGAAGTCGCCGAACAGTTCTAGGCCTACACTGCCCTCCTCATCATCCAGGGCTCCCTGACTTCCCCTGGCCCTCCTCAGACCTCAAGCTGGCTCCACGGTGGAATTCCCTGGAGCTCTGAAAGGTCCTGGAGCCCACATCCAGTAAATCTAGAACCCCTAAGGTGGGAACTGCTCCCAAGCTCCCCAGTAATTCCCTTACTAACAAGTTTGAGAACTGCAGTCCTCAGGTGTTGATGACTGATGTCGAGGAGAGGGGCTGGGGTGGGGCTGGAGGTAATACCCCCCAGGATGGACAGTGGGGCTCCAGTGATCCTGGAGGACCTGGGGTGCAGGGACCCTGCTGCAGCCAGACCCCACGCTGCAGTGGGTGGGGGGAAGGATCCAGGCACGGAAGCCTTGGATCCCCCACTGTCACTGACTGAAGTCAGATGAAACACTCAGATCACCCGGGGAGACTGGAAGGGGGCGATGCTGCCGGGCCTTCCAGACCTGAGGGGTGAGGTCAACACTCAGAGAGAGAACAGGGACGGGGGACTCAAACATTCAACTACTTCCCTTCCACCCCCGCCCACCATCCATGCTCTGACCAGGAGGCTTTAATTGTCGGGGGGACTGGAGTCAGTCAGCCTGTGTCTCCATTTGGGTGATAAAGTGAAGCGTCTTCCCTGACCCCAGGAGCAGGAGGGGAGGGTACCCGCCGGGTCACTCACGGGGGCCTCTGTCATCCTGTGAAAGGCCGGGTGTAACATGACTGTAGACAACCCTGGGACAGGGGACAGCCTGGACTGAAAGCTCAGGGACCCGTCACCACAATAACGTGCCACCTCCCACAGCTGAAAGCAATTAACTGAAGAACGCTGGTCTGTGCTCGGAGCTCTGAGTTCCCGCAGAGGATGGACACCTGAGACGACAGTCCCATCCCTTCCCCAACCTGGTGGCCCTTCCTGGAAGGAGACCGCCTTCACAGAGCAGGTGTGCATCGCCCTGGCCTTGCAGAGACAGCTGTGCCCCCTTCCCTCATGGAGGTGACCCAGCTACATGATTCTGACCATCCGTGATGGATAAAGAAAGAAAACACCCAAGCACCACAGGGAGCCAGCAATCAGAGATGGGGTGCATGGGACCCTGGTTCCTGCGAGACAGAGGAGCTGAGGGCAGAGGGACAGCGTCGGGACCCAGGGAGTCTGTGGCCAGGGCAGCACGGACACTGCAGACAGGAGTGTGGTCTGTGGGGGATGGAGCAGCCCCTGCCCCCCACTGTCCTGCTTGAGGGAATTGGGGATGCACTCCTGGGCCCTCCTCTTCTGAGTCTGGTCCACATCCATACAGATCACCCCCCAACCCCGGGCAGGAGGGGCACAGTATCAGGAGGGGCACTTGGTTGATGCCCACTTCTCCCACCAGGGCTCCATGTGGATCCTACAGAGAGCCCAGGGGCCCTGAAGCCCCAAAGAGCTGGGAGCGCAGCCCCGCCTCTCCTCTGGCACAGATGCTTGAGCGCTAGGACCACTGGGGATCCAGGAGGCTTGCAGCACCCCCCACTCCCCATCTCCTGCTTGTACCTGTGGACGCCCCAGAGCCCACATCACCTGGAAGGAGATGGGCATGGAAGGGAGCGAGTCAGTGCAGCCAGAACGAGGGGATCGTGTGCGGGGCTGGCACCACCCGCCCTCCCTCGGGTCCCAAACAGACAAGGACACCACAATGAGGTCCCCGCTCTGCCCTTCCAGAAACCCTTTACCAAGAAGATGCTGCTGCACCTCATGTGGCATGAGGATGCCTGAATGGAATTTTAATTAAGAAGCAGGAAGCCACATCTTCAGGAATCTTCCCTTGGACACATTTCTAATTAACCACCAGGGCCCACGGCTTCAGTCCCTGCCAGTGAATATGCAACAAAGTCAAAAGAAGGTTTCAACTCAGCAGCTGGGGAAGGGAGCAGGGGGTGAGAGAAAGGGGGGCTGGCTTCACAGTATTTAGGAAATATCCCCGTGGGGGAGGGGAGCAGGGTGGTGGGCTTCAGTGCCGTCCACAGACCCTCTCTAAGTCCCTTCTCTCACCGCCATCACTGGTGACATGGGAAGCTGGGTTTGTCATCAGGATTGGGAGGCATTGAATGAGGACACCAAACGCACAACTGTCTCCGGCTAGTCCCCTCCCACGCCTTCAGTATCAGGGCCGCCCAGGGTGCCTCAAAGACAGCACCCTTTGGAGAGGTAATAAACACAGCCTGGACCCCACCCTGGGGGTGTGTGGACAGCATGCTCTGGAGTCTCAGCCCAGAGTGTGGAAGAGTGTTTTGTGGATGCTCAGGGTGGGCAGGAGGGTTGTGGGGGAGATTTCCTGGGTCAGCCCCCAACACCTGTGGGGAGAGATGCTCAGACTGGGACAGCATGGGGATGCCTCACCCCTGACCAGACCCCAAATACTGAGCAGGGTGCAAGGATGCTGTTCCCCTCTCCCCAAAGCCCCCTCCTCACAGGGCTTCCTGAGAACCCCCACCTCCAGGCCCTGGAGTTCAGGGGGGTGACCCCTGGGCAGCCATGTGGTTCAGGCCCGACCAGTCATCTGTCTCCATCTCAGTCTCCGTGATTGGCTCTGGGACAGGCACCTGACCCACAGGAGCCAATCAGAATCTGCCCTGTGACTTCTGCAGGGACTGCTGGGAGCAGTGCCTCCCTCCCCACCTTGAGCTGAAGAGTGTTGTCAGGGTGCCAGCTCCATCAGGAGCTGTCCTCCCCAGGAAAGCCTGCCTGATCCAGATGGAGACAGCAAGGAGGCAGCGGGGCCATGCGCTGAGTAGGAGATACCAGCTGACATCACTGAGTGCCCAGAACCAGCCATGTCTGATTTCCCCGTGCTTCCCAGGACTGAGCCTTTTCTGCTCGAGAGAGCTCAAGCTGGTTTACTAGCACCTGGGGAGAAGGAGGAGGAGAATACCAAGAGGAAGACGGCCAGGAGAAGGGGAGGAGGAGAGGAAGGGAACACCTAAAGCAGTACAGCTGCAATCAGGGCCAGGAGTTTATCATTCAATCTGCTCCTCTATAAAACAGAAATCACCGTCTCTTCAAGTAGCTATTTCAAGGGCAAGGAAAAGAGACATTTAATGTAAAAACATCTTTCTTAAAAGATCTCTATAAATTTAAGCCTTTATCATTAATGTTAAATAACTTCACCAGAAACCAAGTACAAGGACCCAGGGTTAGAACTGTGACCTAGGTCTAGCCAATCAGAGCATTTCAGAACTTTGGCCAATCAAAGCATTTCATTCCTCTGGCCATAGGGAGGGCTGATCAATCAGAACAGTCTGTTCCTCAGGCCAGTCAGAACATTCTGCTTCCCAATCAGAACATTCCATTCCTCTGGTCAATCAGAGCATGTTGCTCCTCTGACTTCAGTGAGAGAGGGGGTCAATGGTGGGCAGAGTTCCAAGTCAAGCCCATTAGAAATGATGAGAATCAATCATAGGATTTTGTGGGACATGTCAGCAGAACAATAGCAAGAAGAGCAAAGGAGTTTTCTCCCCCCAAGATGAATACTGAAATTTTGTGTGGTCCTAAGAGTTTCTTACCAGCAGCTGGGGCAGCCTAAGAATGGAGCCGACTTAAAGGAAAATAGAGCTGATATGTGAGAAGCCAGAAACACGTGGAGATGGCCATGTCTGAATCCTGAACCCAGCAGCCATGGTAAGCATTCCTGACTATGAGTTTATAAATCCCAATTTCTGTCAACCTCTCTGAGTAGGTCCTTCATAATCACAGGAGTTCTGTTACCTGTGGTTCCCAGGGAGCTTTGACTAAAACTTCCTAACGCAGCCTTGGATCCTGCATCTCCTTGACCATGGAGATGTGCATGTGAGGAAATCATGAAAGAACAGCGAGAAGGAAAAGAACCAGCTGGGTCTGCACTGCCCCACCTGGGTGCACACCCATACTGGTTGCTTTGGTGGGAAAAGCACCAAGGGCCTTAATCTGGTCTGCATTACATCTGAAAACATGGCCGACCTTGCCAAGTATCTTTTGGAGTAATGAGGCTCTGGGTCACGGGCCACAAGAGGGGCTGTAACAGGACTGGTGCTGCCACAGCCTCGGACATTACTCCCGGGGATCCCAGCCCCATCTCCACATAGCCCAGTGCTTCCTCTACTCCACTACCCCCAGCCCCACCCAGCTCCACACCCACAAGACAGAGAACATACCACGATGATGAACAGGGCAGGGGCCACGAAGGCCCAGATGGCGCCATTCCCAAGTGACAGCCAGCAACTGTGGAGGGACACAGAAGGTTACATCAGTGCATCGCCCCACCCACTCCAGCGCGGGGGCCCTGCATCCACAAGAGGACAGGGACAATGTAGGCATGGTGACCATAATATCGTCAATCCCAACAGACGTGCCCGTATCCTGCTCATGATCTCAAGAGCATTCCACTCTTGGGAAGAATGTTCTGGGTCTGCAGACTGGCTCAGGGAAAAGAAGGCTTTTACAGGTTACCTAATTAGTGAAAAACTTCACCATCTCTGCAGAGTCTAGCCAAAATCCAACAGAGGCTTTCATTTCATTATGATAAATAAATAGGCCTTTGCCTATTGGAGGAGTGAGGAGGCATCATGTGACACAGGACTGACCATCTTCATCGGCTCATCAGCTATTTGTCAGTTCCCCTCCTGGCAGTGCCCCCTCAACTGAGAGGAGTGGTCCCAGTGGATCCCAGCCATGGCTCTGATTTCCAGAGAAGCCTTGTCTGGGATGTAGGGTCCAGTTTTAAGGTTGTGAAATTCCTCCTGGCTTCTGAGACGTGATTCCAGGGGCTCAGGCAGGACCACCAGGCCCTCTACTACCTCATTTCTCTCCAGAGCTTCAGAACTGACAACAGCCCAGGTGTCCCTTAGACACATCCCTCCCTGGATCTGGGGGCAGCCCCAGGGGCCTGGCACACCCGCTGGGATCTGGTCAGGCCCACGACACATCCTCCCTGACTCAGGACGTGGATGTCACCTGGTCACTCACTCACACCTACTCAAGGAGCATGGCCCCTGCCCCCAGCTCTGCAAACCCAGAGACACATCATCCCCTGTGACTCCATAGCACCCTCCGAAGCAGGCGCTGTGATGATGCTCGCCCTGCAGAGGAGGAGGCTGAGGCCCAGGGAGGTTAGGGGACCCAAGCCCATGCTCCTGCACCTGCCTTTCTGACCCCAGTCCTCCCCCCGAGACCTCCTGGATCAGGAGACATGAAGTGTCCCAGACATGAGACAGGGCCTCTAAGAGACTCGTTCCTGTCTGGAATCCAGACCCTGGAGAGAAGAGCCTCCTGTCTGAGGATGTGGCATCTCTCATGGAAACACACGGTGAGTACAGTGGTCCCTCTGCAGAGGGGCAGCTCCGACCCAGGCTCCCTGAGAGGGTGATGGCTCTGCAAGAGGAAGTCCATGCTTTCCACCGTTGTCATGCAGAGTGTTAAGTGCACACGCATCTTCAGATCCCCCATCCCCACCAGACACTCAGTGACCTTCCGGACATTTGCCAAGGCTGCCTCGCTCTCAGGCACGTGTGTGGGTGAGAGGCTTATATCAGACTCAGACCCTGGAGCTGAGCCACGCGCTGTGGGCGGCCAGCATCTGCACTCCCAGATGGAAAGAAACTGAACAAATGCCAACGAGATGTGTCTGAGATGAAGTTTCTTCTTTTAATTTGCGCCTTGACTTCAGATACCACGCAGGCTTGCAAGGGATGGGCCAGAACAATGGTTGTTTAATCATTCTTCTTTCAGTATGCACTCAGACAGCACTTTCTTTAAAAGCCTCATCTCCAGGAAATTGTTGCCCTAAAAGTGGAATAAGCCAAATTCCTCCCAGTTTAGCAACTCAGTTGAGAAATTATCTCAGGCTGAAGTCATGACCAAGTTTAACTCCCTCCCTCTTCTTAAACTCTTTCCATGGTGTCTTCTTTCGGTGATTCCTCAGGAGGGGGCAGCCTCCTAAAGACAGTTGAGCTAAAGCCTTTTTCTCTTTGGGAGGAAAGGAAATCAACTTTCTAGAACCTGAACACCTGGCCTGGCTGCCCAGCACCACCCCAGCCTCTTCTTGATTCAACTCTGGACCCACCAGCTGCAGTTTCAAAACAGTGGCATGAGGTCTAGAACATAGAGGGTCCCATCTGCTGCCACCCCCATGAGAACCTTGGGGCCCCCGCGGGCGCACACCGGTCTACAAGCACACAGTCTTGTGTTCACTCGGCTGTAACTCAATGAGACTTCTTATGAACTAGGCACTTGCTGACCAGCACAAAACTGGGCTCCACAGGTGACCAGACAGCAAGTCTAGGAAAACTGCAGAGATGGAAAGTTCCCATTAGAAACCTGTACCAGCCACGCAGTCCTGGAGGCACGAGGACCCCCTCGTTGCTAGTTTCAAGGTGGGAGAAAGCCCAAAACACTTTTTTTAAGAACGTGTCAGGGCTGGAAGATGCCAGCCTTGGACAGACCCCTCCCCCAGAAGAACACAGGAAGCCAATGAGCCGGGGCCATGGGAACCCTCCCCACGGGAGTCCTGCCAACACAGGAATCGCCCTTTCACTTACTTCTTACTTGTTCCATAACTGTCCATGGCAAAGACTATTGAAATGATACAGATCACAAGAGGAAAACCTGCAGAAAATGATAGCAGAGTACCGTATTAGCGCCAGTCTCTTTTGATGCATTTATTCATTTTATACCTGATGGATACAAAAAACTGTGTGCTGAGTGCTGAGGGCACAGAACAGCCTCTAGGCTCCAAGGACTTAAGAGTCTATAAACAAAGAGATAACACACATGTGCATTTTAGGGCAGATCCGTTATGAATCTATTCTGTATCTGAAAACCGCTTCTGGCTGCTCAGAAAGCGGCCGTGCATACCCAGGGCCTCTGACTGATCAGTGCCGTGAGCACAGGGTCTCCCTCTGCTTCCCTGCAAGGAAGGGACGGGGGAGAGACAGCAAGGGGTCCCTTCCACCCACTGACCCTCCCCTCCAGGAGAAAGGGCTCCTGACCAGGAAACTGCACTTGGCAGATGCCAAGGAAAAAAGGGTGGGGGGATACATTACAACAAGTGGCTCTCTGTTGCCTGCCCCCGAGCTGAGACTGTCCCACCCATGGGAGACCTGCTCCAGGACCCAGAGGGAAGCCTGCTCCTCTATCCCCCACCTCCACTCACTCCAGGCCTGGGCACCTCAAGGCCACAGCCCTCCTGGGATGTCTGGTGGCCCGGTCAGTCCCATGCCTGCCCTTCTGAGGATCAATTTTAAATTATCTTGAAAAGGGGTTTCTGGAGAATCATCCCATCTCTGAAACACTTTGTCTTGATGTCAAAATAGTCTGCATCACAGGACGTCTGCACAAGACAGTCATCAGGCTCTCACAGGAGAAGAGCAGCCTCTGGGGAGAGGTGCTGGGGCCAGGAGGAGGTGCGCCTCTCACCGCTGACCCGCTACCACACTGGGTTCCCCACCTGTATGCACTACCTCCTAGAAGCCAAAACCTTTCCAGATGTTGGAGCCGCTGGCTGCAGGCCTCCTGCCTTGATGGACCCAGAGTTACAGGAGACGAGCAGGCCCTGTAACCTGGGACCAGGCCCCCACCCTGCTGCCCACTCACTGAGGGCCTCAGTTTCCTCAGATGTCACAGGGAACCCCTACTGTCTGGCTCACTTGGGGTGGGAGGAATACACGGGACCTGAGATGGTGAGGGACCTTGGCATGATGCACCAAGGTCCCCCTGCTCCCATCTTCCCAAGGAAGCCCAAGCCTCGGGGTGCAGGAGAAGTAGGCCCTGCAGGAACACTGGGTCCACAGGACAGCCTGGCAGGTGCATATGGGGCCCTGCAGAGGCCCCAGGGCCCCGTTTGGGTGGGTTCTGAAAGGCAGGAAGAACTGGAGGGGCCAGAGAGGATGGATTTTCAAACTCAGTGGTTGAGGCTTCATCTGGAGCTGCCACACCTCTCTCCGCTGATCCTGGCCATGGCAGGGGCCCAAGTCAGAGGCTGTCATCTCTTTACTGCCCAAATTTAAATGGAAGAGTCAAAGCTTCTTTTTCTGCCTTCACAACTGCATTGTGATGTGTTTCTCCCACGATCCCCAAAGCAACACTGACAGTCCTTGGTCATGGCTTCCCCAGCACCATCCTCTGTGTCCTGCAGAGGACAGGCCACGAAAGGTGACCAGAAAGGTCTGAGAAGAGGGCAAGCTCCACTCTCTGCTTTCTCTGAAACATGCTGCAGGAGCCACGGCGATCAGGTGAGGGTGTTGTTAAGAAGGAAAATTCACAGGCAGCAGGAAGAGAAGCATGGGAGCAGGATGCAGACATCAGCCAGCAGGAAGAGCCTGGGCTTTGGAGCCAAATGACACATGGTTCTATCCCCAGGGCCACCCTGGACCAGCTGTGCAGCCTCAAGGGCTCAGCTGAACCTCTCTGGGTTGCCAGGTTCTCACTCTGGAAATGGAGGTGACATCAGGCTACTGTGAGGACCATACAGCTGAGGCCATGGACGTGATCAAGGAGGCATTGATGTACAAAGCCCATCTCTGTACAATAACCTCCACTATTACTAACAAACTCAGATGTCTTTTCCACTGTTGCCTTCATCTGAAATTCACACCTCAATAACCCATGCAGACACGTGACCTGCTTCTGCAAACAACTTGAAGTCCCTCTGGCCCTGTCCTCTGGATGTTGACTGTATGGAGCTCAAAAAGTGCTTACTTTGGACTTCCCTGGTGGCTCAGTGGTAAAGAATCCACCTGCCAATGCAGGAGACATGGGTTCAATCCCTGGTCCAGGAAGAGCCCACATGCCATGGCACAACTAAGCCCGTCCACCACAACTATTGAGCCTGTGCTCTGGAACTTGGGAGCCGCAGCTACTGAGCCCATGTGCCCTATAGCTTGTGCTCTGAAACAGGAGAAGCCGCTGCAATGAGAAGCCCATGCACCAGAACTAGAGAGTAGTCCCCACTCTCTGCAACTAGAGAAAAGCCCACACAGCAAAAAAGACCCAGGAAAGCCAAAAATAAGTAAATAAATAAATCTTTTAAAGAAAGAAGTGTTCTCTTTGGAATGTGGTGACCTTTCAGAGTAACCACATTGGCTGTTGCCTCCTAAGATCCAGGGAAGTGGGGAGGGGTGATGTAAGGAGTGACCATAAGGAGCATTGCTATGAAATATTAACCTGGACACACACAGCAACACATGGAGAGGATGGATAATATGAAATCCAACACAGGGGCAGGGATGTCTCAGCAGAAAGGGGCAGAGAGATAACAATGCCAGGAGACAAGTGGTCCACCCTCTGGTAGAAGTCACTGAGGCGGTATTCTGGATGCCTCGCTCTGGGCATTTGAGAGGTTTGCACTTCCATATCCAAAGCTGTTGGATCATCGACTTCTTCTGGGCAGTGAGTTGTGAACAGAAGGGACACATGTCTCTATCAGTTAAGTGTTTAATTTCCAGGGTGATATCCACCCGGACCATCTTCTCTCTCACAGCAACCAGCTATGGCTCAAGGCAGCAACTTCCCCATCACCCTGGGCTGCTGAGGGACTGCCCTGAGCAGAGACCCTCTGCGGCCACCAGCCCACTGAGGACACACAGTGTACACAGGAGATAAACATTGCTGTTTTCAACCGATGTGAGTTGGAAGCAGCTTGTTATGGCAGCATGATCTAGCCTGTCCTGACTCACACACCTCCCAAGATCTTGGTACTATGTCACTTCCCTGGGACACCAGCATTTCAGAGAAAGGCAGGGTCTAAAATGAACTACAGTGAAGTTTTCAACCCTAGATGAGTGAAAGTTAAAGTGTTAGTTACTCAATCATGTCCAACTTTTTGCCACCCTATGGACTATATAGCCCACCAGGCTCCTCTGTCCATGGGATTCTCCAGGCAAGAATACTGGAGTGGGTTGCCATGCCCTCCTCCAGGAGATCTTCCCAACCCAGGGATCAAACCTGGGATCTCCTGCACTGCAGGCAGATTCTTTACCATCTGAATCACCAGGGAAGCCTAGATGAGTGGACACTCACAAAAGAAATGAAGTCATAACAGAGAAAAATGAAGGAAGCCGCATTTCTTTCGCTTCCGAGTTTATGATCGTTTCTCTGACCACTTCTGAATTTGTGGTCAGAGATTCATGTCTCCTGCACCAACACGTAAACAAACACTCAATTGTTTATCACTCACCTCCTCTCCCAGTTCCCAGGTAGACTCCTTGAGGACAGAGATTACATCTGGCCCACCTTACAAGTTCAAGCATAGGGCCCGACATATGGCAAAATCTCAGGTAGGTTGTTCATGGGACACCTCCAATTCCAAGTCAGCTAAAACCACAATCCTTGAGTTTCAAAAAATGATACCGTTTGAAGGTTGCTGTAAGAGCAGGCTGAAAATCGCTAGGGAAGTGGCCTCTCTCTGGGGGATCCTTCCTATAGTGTGACCTCCCAGGGCCCTGGGTCAGCCTCTGGCTCCCTCCTAGTTAATAACTGCAGGTAGAGAGAGTCCAGCCACCGGCAGACTGTATATACTCAGGCCCAGAGCTAAGTCTAACCAATCTGAAGGAAGGATGCAGTTCTGAGCCCTGGTGAAATCAGTTAAGGGGACACAGACTGGAGACAGAGGTGGCAGGCCTGCTGGAACCCATCCCAGCCCTCTATTTGCAAGGAGTCTCTGATGGAGGCTGTGCAGGCCTAAGAAGACCCACAGGGAAGATACTGGGATCAGAAACCACACAGTCACAGCCACTGCTGTCAAGTAGGAATGGAAACTCAGGGTTTCCAGATCTCCTCATTTCTCAAAAGAACCCATAATTTTATGTAAAACTTCTCCATTTTTATATACTAGCAAATATTTCATTGTTTTTCCTCTAATACATTGCAGGCTAAAGAAGCCATCCTTCATGGCTGGATTGGATTGTGACCCCCACCTCTACCCTGAACCAGCAGAGATGGCTCCTGTCCCTGCAGAGACAAATTCCACACTTAATTCATTTCAACCGTCCTTGCTGTGGCTATGGGGTGTGTATGTGTGCACGTGCGTGCATGGACACGTACACAAAATCTAAACTGTATGGCCATTTCCATAAAAAAACTAGTCATCACAGGTGGTTGATCACACATCATCCTGTAAATACTTACTAAATTAAGACAGAAGTCAGAGGCAGGAGCAACCCGCCTCTTTCAGGGAGTCACAGCAGGATGGAAGGAGACGGTCATGCTTGAGTGAGGCCCATGAGTCTCCTCTCTCCCCATTTCGTTAGCCAGCTCAAAGCACAAAATAAAATGTTTGTCTGCTCCCTGCACCACGAGAACTGTGAAAATTAAATCTACTGCAAGAAAACTAGAAAGGAGTAGCAGGTCCCTGATGATGGACTAATGCTTTATAGCAAATGCAAGAATGCCAGGTGTCCATTACTCTGGCAGGAAGCAGGGTCTCCTGTGTTCTGGGGCTCCACCTCGAGATGGGCAAGCAGGAAGTTCAGCAAAGGAGTCACGTCGATGGGAAGGTAACTCCCAGGATAAAGGGCCACCATAACTGATGAAAGTTAGCTTTTAAAAAAACACAAGCATGTATAAAGTCTCTGTAAATGTTCCTAAGGGATTGCTGCAAATTAAGAAGAATTTATTCAAGAAAACCTACTAAAAATAGAGAGTAAAACAGAGAGACTAGGACACCTGGGCTACAATCTGCTCCACTCCAGGCAGGCATGGCTAACAAGACAGACTCCCTCCCCCGGGGCCCAATCCAAAGCCACAATACCTCCCTGGGGCAGACTGCCTGCATATCTCATTCTCCTTAACACCACGGTGGGTGCAAAAACTCTATTCCAGGGAACAGCAACCCAGAGATCGGGAATTCCTTTCTGCCTCCAACCACAACCCACAGTCTACAGAGTCCACATAGGGTGTGACTGGCTGGGAACACAGGGACCCGACCGCCCTCCCCCCAGGGCACCCATGCACTGTGGCATTAGAGGCTGCCTCCCCTGCCCAGCGCCCCACACTAAAGCTGGGTGTCAATCCAAGAGAAGCAGGCCACTGTTCCCGCACTGGCTCAGGAGCATGCCTCTGAGACCTTTCCTAGACAGAAGGGAAGCCGACCATTAGAATAGAACACTCCAAAGCACTCCCCGTGGGAACTGACTTTTTTGAAAAAAGAGTGTGGGGAAGTTCAAGACTAAGAGCACCTGGCTTCCTCAAGGTGTTTCACATGAAGATGAAATCGCAACCCACCTCTGCCCCCGGCCCCATTCCATCCCCACCTCCCCATCCCATCCCCACCTACCCCATCCTATCCCATAGTAGTAGCGGTGCTTGCTATCTTCTGAGCCAAAGACCTTGATCACCATGCTGTAGAGATGCAACCCTTCTACCAGCATCCACGCAAAGGCGCTCAGGAAGAAGTAGTGCAGGAGCGTGGCCATCACCTGGCACGGGGCCTAGGAGCAAAGCGATGCATAGAAAATAAGTTCTCTCAGGGTGTGCGCAGCGGGTGTTCGCTGTTGTCTCAACCTCCCTCCACAGATTTTCTGAGAAGTGCCCTATGGTCACGTGGCTTCATTTCTTTCTGGCGAGTCTCATTTTGCTTTTCCGGGGGCGTGGCGGGGGGGGTGGTGATTTGAGTGGAGCACGTGACTCAAGCAGTAGCCAATCAGAACCCCTCCCAGGCACAGTGATTGGTTCATGAGAGGGCAGGGGATTGGCCCAGCCAATCAGCATAACTATCCCCATCCCTGCCACAGGATTGGTTCAGGGCGGGCATGTGACTGGCCAGGTAGATGGCCAGCGCTCCACAGTGGGCGGAGCCATCAGCAAGCGGGTTTCCCTCATAGCTCCGGATGTAAGGCCCCTAGCCTGGAGCTTATGAAGTAACCTTGGCTCTGGAGCGGGGAGGTGCTGCAGAGCAGTGTATGAGGGGAATGGAGTTGAGGGGAAGAGAGAAATCAGCATGTGACGTGTCTGTTTTAGTTCTCCACTTCAAGATGTTGGTTACCTACCTGGAGCTGAACGGCCTGAGTGACACAGCCACTTCCCTGGAGCTTACTCTCAAACAGGTGTATAACACACAGAGATGTACAAACTACCTGTCATGCCTGCTTTTCTTGGCTCTTCGGGGCACTGACATCCAGAAGGCCCACCTGCCTTCTCTCTGACTAGCCGGCCAGGACAGGTGTGCTCCTCTCCTCTGTTCAGAGCATCACGGGGCATCTGGTCCCTCCTGCTCCTGGGGTCATGGCCACAGCTTCAGGCTCAGCCATGTGGCCTCAGATTCTCCCCAGGACCTCTATCAGAAATTTCGCACACCGCCCCCCGCCCCCCAGCCCCTATGCTCTCTGTAAATTCACAGCCACCCATCCCTAAGCTCAGATCAAAGGGCCAGGGAACCAGGAGTCGGGGATGAAAACAAGAACAACCATCTCTGTGGGGGCTCTATGTCCTGTCCTCCCAAGGCCCCTGGACAGTTACTTCTTAGGGGAAGAAAAAGGAACAAGTTGCTAAAATGCTGTGTTTCTTGTCATCAGGCTCTGTCAAAGTTAGATATAAATATGGGACATATCTATTATTTTTGTGGTCCCAGTACTCATGGCTCCGTGTCTTTTAGGACCAGCTTCCCCTTTCGTCTGGGGACCACCTTCGCCCCCTATACACACACAGAGGCTCTGATGAGACCAGCCACCACAGTCACCTTTCCTGTCTGTCTCAGAGGTCATCCAGTGGGTGGATCACTCAAGCAGATCCACCCATTGGAGCCCTGCCTGGGATTTCAGATACATGGGCTCTGAGAGGGAGAAGGCTCCCAGCCCCTAAGATCACCATCTGGACCATGAATGCCTGGACCACTTCCCCTCCTGCTGCCATCACACCACGGGAGTTCACTCCTCTCAGTGTGACTTGGGCCAACAGCATCAGCATCACCCAGATGCAGGATGGAAACAGGAACTCTAGATCCTGCTGAACCCGAATCTACATTTTAAGAAAATCCCATGTGATGGTCCACAGTGGAGTTTGAAAGGCATTCAGTAGGAGAGAATGAGGCTGGTGCAGGCTCATCTGTCCATGGCACAGCGAAGAACTTCTTAGATGCTTGGATGAACCCCTAAACCTGTGAGCAGAGGAGAGTGGATCTCTCCTTAGGCAGAAGCTCCAGGACAGGCAGGTGGACTGAGAACCCTGCTGGGTATGAGGATAAGAGGCTCTGCTAACCCTCACTTAGGGGGATAAAGAGTTCATCTCCCTTTAGCCAAGTGTGATTGTATCTCAGGACCACTGATTCATACTGCTCGGTTCTCCTTCTGTCCTAGTGTACAGCAAGCCCATCTCTGCTTCTTCTTCCCATCAACCAGGCTTATAACCCACATCACCCAAGCCTGGGTCATTCTGATCTCAGGATTTGACTTTCTGTGAGATCTAAGACCTCCTAGTTCCCCGGAGAATTCCCTGCCTGATTCAAAGGGTACAGAAATGTGGATCTAGGTCTTCACAGTCCCTTTGTGGAGAGTACCTGCCCTGGGCAGGCAGAGGAGGGGTGTGGCTGTGTGTGGTCAGAGCAGAAATGGAGAGCAGTGTCTGCAGCAAGACCGAACGAGGTCAGACTTTGGTCAGCACTTACCTGGGCGAGTCACTGTAACCCTCTGTGCCTCAATCCTGCCTCTGTGGCATCACTTCCTGGGCTTGTTATGAGGATTAACTGAGTGAATCTATGTAAGTCCTCAGCACAGCACCCAGCACGTAGTCAGGGCTGTACCTGTCTTCATTACCAAGACTGATGTGAGCAGGAAGGCCAGTTCACGCCAGTCATCTTCCCTGTCTCTCCCAGAGGAACCACAGCCTGGCTATCTGATGGTCTGAATTCCGAGTTGAAACCAGCAGGTGCCACCCCTGCTGATGTCCCCCTGGTGGAAGGAGGAGGGGATGGGAGGGAGGCCCACTGTGGACACATCAGGACCCAGGGGACCCACTCACCGTGCCGGGCTCGAAGCGGAAGCTGATGAGCAGCAGGACCTGGGCCACCAGGACGGCGCAGGACAGGTTGGCGTGGATGTGGTAACGCTGGTTCCGGATAGTGCTGACCGAGCTGGGGGCAGAGAGGCACCAGCTCAGCTGTGGCTGCCCCCTACTGCTCCTCCAAGGACCACCAAGGAGGTCTTAATAAGCCTGCCTGGGTGCTGCCATTTCTGGTTATGAACCCTCAATGGCTCCCTATTACTCTTGGAAATGACCCAGCTCATTCCACAGGCCCTGCAGGACCTGACCCTTGCCCATCACTTGGACTCAGCTCTTTCCTTCCTCTAATCACAGACACCCTTTTCTGGTTCTCCAAGATCCCCAGCCCGCTCCATCCTTGGGGTCTCTGTACCAGCTATTACTCTGCAGTGAAGTCCCCCCCAGGTCTCCCCTCGGAGAGAACTTCCTGAGCCTGCGGGAGCCCCACTTCCTCTCTGAGCTGCCCTCAGGGCTCAGACGGCTGTGGAGATGTGTGTTCAGGCCTTCGCATCCTCACTTGTCATCTGCTTCCCCACCCCCACCCCAATCAGGCATGCTTTTACTATCTTGGGTGCAACTGCGTCCTCAGAGGTGACTATAGGCCTGGGTGGGTTGGAGTAGAGGGGGTGATGGGTTTGGACTTGCTGAGCAAATAGCTGAGGAACAAGAGAATCAAAGCAGGAACATCCTGAGCGTAACACTGGGGCCCCTCCAAACCCACCTCCATCTCCTCTCACCTGGCTCAGATCCCACCAGAAGTTCCTATGTACAGTGGGAACCCCCGCTCTGCCCCCCAGAGTGCCCAGGTCCCTGGTGGGCTGCAGCAGGGGCCCAGGAAGCTAACAGCCTCCCCTGCCATTGTGGCTGCAGCCCCCGGACCAACCAAACCCGGGACGCCCCTAGACAGAGTCACCCAGGTGACCGGTGTCCTCAGGGAACAGGGCAGGTGAGGAGGGGTGCCAGCTTCCAGGAGGAACCCCGTGAGCCGAGGAAGCACCTGAGCACCCCTCGAGACTGAGGCCCATCCAGGTGTGAGTAACACGCCTTCCTCGGAGGTCCAACAGCCCTGAGGGGAGTGTGCAAACCCATCTTCCCAGCTGACTGCCCAGACTCTCGGCTCTGATCTTATTTTTCTGTCCCAGTCCTGAAAGACCCATGGGCAAACTTAGCTGCCAGTATCCACTCGGTGGTGGGGGTTGGGGGGATCCCCTCAAGCTCTGACCAGACTGATGTGACTTCAGCCAGAAGGGGTCCTCCAGGGTTCTTACCCCTGGGGCTTCCCGCAGCCCAGCCCCACAAGGATCCGGCTGCTTTGATAATATTTTGGGGCGGGGGCGGGGGGTGGTCCTCTGTTCTGGCTCTTTCCTGGTCAAAGGTCAGAAAGCCCTTTGGGCTGGGGAACTTTCCAGAACTTTCCAGCTTAGCTCAAGCCAGGTGTCCTCCAATTCGACAGCCCCTCCTCTCTCCTCTGTCTTTTCCAGCACCCCACAGGCCCCGCACACCCCAGATTTCAAGACAAAAGGTACTTGAGGAACAACCACCCCCCTGTCACACACCGTGTGCAGAATCTAAACAGAGGCCCGCATTTGCCGCCCCAGCCCCCCACTCCAGTACAAGTGCCAGAAGGGAAATCGAGGTGGGCAGGGGTGGCACTGACATTCGCACGAAGCTGCCCAACCTCGGAGGCCCCGGGGCAGGGCAGAAGATGACTCACGAGAGCACGGCGAAGGTGACCAGCGTGATGGCCAGGCAGAGCACGGACAGCGAGCAACCGATGTAGCTGATGGACGAGAGCGCCACCTGGTGTCCGCGCGTGAGCTGTGCGGGAAGCAGAGCGGAGGTGGTCAGCCATCTAGTCTAGGTCCTACAGGGGGACTGGCCGAGCCCAGCCCCTGCCGCCCGAGCCTGATTGGGGGCGGGGGGTGGTGCGGGGGCCAGAGGGTTCCGGCTGGAAAGGGTCCCGGGCTAATGCACAGTTGAGCACCAGGTAGTCATCGGGCCGTTCTGAGTTGGTGATGACCGCCAGTCCCTGCCTCTGCCAGATGCCCCGCTGTTGCCATCAAGAGTCCTTTGATGTTGGCCCTTGGTTCTGTACATTTCAGATGCGCCAAAGGGCTCCACCAATCACTCAGATTCCTCCACCATCAGTCTCTGTGCCTCTACTGCCTACCCCTCTCCCACCCATTCCCATTCAGCCTGCCTGCTCTGTGCCTCCCTGTCTAGAACGTGACATCCACAGCTGCCCAGGAGATGTAGTGTTTGCTTAACAGCCTGACCCATAAGCCCTGGTTCAAGTCGCAACATGCCCTTGTCCCCAGTCAATGACCTAGGAATGAATTTACACATGTAAAATGCTCAGAGTTTGCTATTATCCCTGATGTCAAATAGAGCATAAACAAACTCAGTGGATTAAGTGGATGCAAAGTCACAAAGGATGGTGACAGAAACCACAGCTCACTTAAGAGACCAATCCAAGACTCCAGGAGCTAGCATCTCAAGGTCACACACATTTGAACCTGGGATCCAAGAAACTCCATGCTCCCTAAGCCACACAACTGGAAGACCAGCTTCCCACAGAAGTCGCTGCAGTGCACTTCCTCCTGGGGCTCATGGCTCCTCCACCAGCATCAGAGACCCAGCCTGGTCTTTGGAGTTCATTCTGCATCCGTGTCCAGCCTTGGACATCAAGGACAGCCAGAACCTTGACCTCCAGCTAAACCACCTTCTTCCCTATTCTTTGGGACCTGAGCATACATGCTAAGTCACTTCAGTCACGTGACTCTTTGTGACCCCATGGACAGTAGCCAACCAGGCTCTCTGTCCATGGGGAGTCTCCAGGCAAGAATACTGGAGTGGGTTGCCATGCCCTCCTCCAGAGAATCTTTCCAACCCAGGGAATGAACCTGCATCTCCTGCATTGGCAGGCAGATTCTTTACCACTGAGCCACCTGGGACCTAACCAGGAACAAAAGGAGGAAAAACTTGAGATCTGTAAAAGGGCTGTTGGCCAGGATGAGGGAAATGCTATAGGCACAGGAGGCCCCACCAGGAAACGTAAGTGGATCGCAAGGAACAATTTGGGAGCCAGCAGGTCTGTGCCTGAAGACTCATCACTTAATGGGGTCTACTTCCTTCAGCTCTGAGTCACTCAATCATCCCCAGGGGTCAGGAAACATTTCAGATCTCTGGCTGAAGGGAGGCGGGCGAGGCCAAAGCCTGGACCCAGCAGCCCTAGATGTCAAGGCAGGGCCCTTGTGAGTAACTCCTATCTTTGCAGCACAGCAAGCTTCCTAGGCGGGTGGGGCCACTAGTGGGTTCCTCCAGCAGCCTTCCTTCTCAGCAACATCCCAAGATCTTGGATCCTAAACTTCCCCATCTGCAGATGGAACACACAGTGCTCCGAGTCATCAGATCCCCTAGGAAGGCAAACGGAAATATATTCCTGGAGCCACGCTCCCACACGGTATCACTCAACACTCTAATTCCTGTAAGATGTTGTCACTGGTCTTCTGTGAAATGACACTTCTGGTTTTAGATAAGTTTCAGAAAAGTTGCACTCTCTATCTGCCTTTAAAGATGTTTTGGTGAATATAAGCAATCTAAAGCTTCTGAGAAATCCTACAGGTGAATATATATATTGAGAGAGAAAGCTGTGTCAAACTTGGCATTTCTCAAACTCTTTGGGGGAGGGGAAGAGAGTACGTCTTTGGAAGTGCTGTTACTTCAAGTGATGCTTTTGAGAAACAGAAATGAAAACCCAAAGAGGAATCACTAACATACTGCATATATCATCTTTCCTTGATGTCTCATAAGACATTAAAAGTGTCTTGTCACCGTTACAATGATCCTTGCCTAGAGAAGGTGTGAAGTGTTGGTTACCAGAGTTTATAGACATCAGCAGGCCATCAGCTGTTCTTGGAAACTAAGGTCGACCTCGGCAGCACTCACTAAATTGAAATTAACTTAAATGACCAGTGGAAATGGCAGCAAATGAAACATAGCCGCATGTCTGTATCAACAAGGTAGGCTGGCTCTGGTGACATGCTCACCCCATTGCCACTGGGAAGTCCCCTCCTTAGTCTGGCCCCGGAGCGCAACTTCTGCGCGTGGAGTCCTCTGCATCCTGAGGTCTCAGCTCATCTCCCTCCCTGTTCATCGCTCTACTGCCCAAACATCTCTCATCCCCACAGTGCGAGCACCCCACTCTCTGACACCAGTCACATTTCATGGGGGGAGTCTTCTCTCTCCCAGAGAGATGGGGGGCTCTTTGAGGACCGAGATCACGTTCCTGAAACTTCCGCTGCCTGATCACCCACAGCTCTGAGAACAGCAGGTACTGCTGAGAATGAGGGTTCATTTGCTGAAGGTTTCAGGGTAGAAAGAGTCCTCGAGTCTCTTCCCCTGACTCCCCTACTGATTCACCATAAAAGATGTATTTAATGTACATCATTGTGTGTATACCTCTTAGAGAAATAATGAAACTTTACCTCCTCGATTCACAGAGCTCTAGTGAGCTTCCTGTGGGCTCATGTGAGGTTCACTGCACAGCATAAAAGCTTCCAGATGTGAGGGCTATACCTGGCCAGCCACACTCACTGAAATCTTTACCTGCTTTCTGCACACAGGCTCTGCCTAGTGCTTCTGACAAATGGGCGTCCAGCCCTCGCCTCATACCCACAGCTCCCCAGTCCTGTGCCGTATGCCCTGTGGCCTCACCGTCAACCAGCCCTGTGAAAAAGCTCAAGTGTTACTTGCTCAGTCTGATTCTTTGCAACCCCATGCAAAGAATTCCTTGCAACCAGGCTCTTCTGTCCATGGAATTCTCCAGGCAATAATCATGAAGTGGGTAGCCATTCCCTTCTCCAGGGGATCTTCCTGACCCAGGGATCGAACCTGGGTCTCCTGCATTGCAGTAAAATTTTTTACCATCTGAGTTGCCACAGAAGCCCTCAACCAACCCTATTATCAACCAATTCAACCATCAACCCACCCCACCATCAGCCAACCTCACTATCAATCAACCTCACCATCAACAACTTTATTATCAACCAATCCTACACCATCAACCAACCCCACATCATCTGTCAATCTCACCAGCAACCAACGCACCATCAACTAATCTCACCACCAACCAATCCCACTGTCAATCAACCCCACCATCAGCCAACTCTATTATCAACCAATTCAACCCATCAACCAACCTTATCATTAATCAAAACTCACCATCAACCAACTCTTCATCACAACTTCTACCAAACCAACCAAAGCCAGCTTTAAGCCAACCACAATAGGGAACACTTTAAAAATGAGATAAAGCCCCTCCCTTGAGCAGAGCTATCATCCTGGTTAGCCAGTCTCAAAATGCTCATACAGAGCATAAGGCAAGCTATTAATATATCAGAAGGTCATACTTTACATGGCACTTGCATGATAAAGCAAGCCTATGAGGGGAAAATGAGAGGTGATCAGAAGGTCCTTTGAAAACCTCTCAGGTCCCCTACAAACCACGGTCTGTGCAGGTAACCTCATCATTCTTCAGCACACTGGTCTGAGTAACACTGAGGCAGACCACAGGAGGGACCTGCCCGCAGAAGCTGGGGTCTCCAGATTTTTCTGGTTTAAAACAGCTGTCAAATCCACAGAGCAGAATGGTGTGTGTGTTGGTGTTGGGATAATCTGAGAGATTCTGCTTGCCTGAAGGGTTTACTCCCCCTCTTTTTTTATATAAGAGCTTGATAACTTTAACACATGTTCAGCCCACTGGTTTGCCAGCGTGTTAAGTGAACTTGTGTTAAACATGGCTCCACTGTAAGCTGCCAACAGCCTGTGCCTCGTGAAGTTGGATAGGAGGGAAAGTGGGCTTCACACTGGCCCCAACACGCAACTGGAAGCAGAAAGAGAGGACAGGAGAAGACCTCCTGGATCGGAAGCAGGGTGCACTCTAATGGTGAGGTCCATGGAGACAAGGGTTGTCTGTCTTGCTCCTGTCCAGATCCCCAGCATCTGACAAGGACTGGCAAACTCTAGATGTTCGAGAGATGAACCAAAGATCAGATTCACCTGGGGCCGTGAAGCATTCACAGCAGACTGGATGGTTAAGATGGGGAGAACAGAAGTGCCTTTATTGGCATCTACTGTATACAGGCACCAAACCAGCAAAGGAGGCTGAGTGGGCATCCTGGTTCTCATGTTGAATAGATGTGACTGCCCATCACTGCACAGCTGGTGAGGCAGTACTGGACTGCCCCCAGATGGCCTGGACCCCTATCGACAGCAAGCAAACATGTATTAAGTGGCACCTGCTGAGTGCCAAGCCTGGGGCTTAACCTGCAGTAGGGAAAGCAGATAATGAACAAAGGCACAAACAGATACTGATAAATGCATGAGTGAATAAATAAGTTCTGAGCTTGATCAGGCTTTGATGGAAATAATCAGAGGCCTCGCTAGAGGTGATTGTGGGGGACAGGAGGGGGGACCTAGACGTGAGAGTCATTCCAGGTCCTCCCTCTCCCCTCAGAGCTCATCCCCACCCAGTCCTGTTGACTCCTCTGCTAACACGTAGGCATATATCTCTCTTTATCCTCAGTTTCCAGAGCCTCTGTCTTAACCTGCTCTACTTCTTGGACTGCCTCACTGCTCCCCCACTGCACCCCATCTTCATCCAAGTCTCCACTCAGCAGATGTGGGTCTGAGCTCACCCACCTCCTGGGCACCCTTGCACCCAGAATGAAATCCTCATTCCTGCCCGGGTCTGCAAGGCCCCCAGTGCTCCGTCCTGCCAGCATCTCTGCCTCACCGCCTTACTCACTCACTCTTTCAGGAGGGTCCACACAGGAAAGGAAGGCCTTCCCAGGAATTCAACGGAGGGGACTGAACATAGGAAGTGGGTGACAAAGTATGGGAACCCCTAGAAAAGGAGATGATGGTGAGGGTCCCCAGAGAACAGCCACAGCAAGAACCCTACCCTTGTAGGGTGGGAAGGACAATGGGAGGGGGTGATGTGAGCAGAGCCAGGACCACTGTCAGAGCTGGAAACACAACAGGTCTGCCCCCTGAGCTGGGGTCAAGGGGGGAGAGTGGTACAGCGGGAGCAGGGACCACGGAGGGGCCATGGGCAGCATAGGAGCATCTGAACAGAGAGCAGCCGGGTTTAACTCCATGCCTGCGTCTCACTGGCTGGGCTCGGCAGGAAGCCAGTTGTCAAGGGAACCTGTGGCCGAGCAGAGTGAAGGACAAGTGGGGACAATCGGAGAGTGCGCAGCCCACTCGCTGGGTCAGCCTGGATGCAGATGTTCTCAGCCCCTCAGTCTCCTGGACCCTGTGTTCTGTCAGTTTCCCCTGCCTCCACCACCCCACCCCCGGCTCTTTGCAAGGCCAGCTCCGTCCTGCCTTCTGGTCTCCCTTCTGCTGGGACCCAGGCTCTGCTGGAGCCTGCCCTTCCCCTGGTCTGCTCTGACCCTGGCTAAACCACGTGCCTTCCTTCAGCCCTGGCAGGAGGGGCATGTGGCTCACTGGGCAGCGGAGATTTGACAACAGTGTCTGGGCTTAACCAGCTGTGGGTTTCACTAAAAACACCCTCTGCACGGAGTCCAGACTGCGGGTGACTTTCACTACGTTCCAGTGGTGGAGATGAGACCAGAGCCCCAAGCTTCTTGGCTGCTTCAGGGGTACCATCGTGGCCTAGAGGGGTGCACTGGTGGGGTTTCTCCCCACCGGATGCACGAAGACTTGGGTCCTATGTCTTTAAAAAGATGTCATCGACCTGCCTTCCTTAGGCTAGTCACCTCATCAGAAGAGTCAGCCGGGGACTAGAACTGAGCCATTTCACTCCCTTGTTACCCAGACCAGGCCCCTGGGGCTGTCTTAACCATCTCCACTCAGTCATACTGCTGTGTACCAGTCTGAGGCTAACTTGGAAGACAATAACTACTTTAGCTTTTCCGAAAAAAAATCAGAAATTTAATTCAGGGCAATGTTTGCAAAGGGGAACAGAGATGCCACAGGAATGATGGTGTGACCCAGGTATTAATTAATCACAGCCGGAAGCCACCTGCCCTGGTCAAAGGTCACCTGGGGAAGCCAGGGCCACGGGCCAGAGGAGCTGCCAGCAGGAGGCTGCAGAGACAAGGCCATTGCCAGGAAAGCTGCCTGAGGCTCAGGGAGAGAGGATGGCACTTGGCCTCACCCCTCCCATCTCCTGCCAGAGCCCCAAGAGGCAGCCAGCACTGGTCAGCCCTAGGATATTGAGTCCAGAAGGGGAAGGGGTGGGTCTGAGAGCAAAGGCCCAGGATCCAGACATGCCTAGGGTCCTGGGGATTGGACCTCTCCTGCATCCAGCCCTGGGCAGCTGGGCCGTGGGAGTCAGCGAGCCCATGCCTCTGCCCCTGAGCCTGCCAGCATGGCTGGGAGGCTGCCAGCTCCCAAGATGCTAACTGGAAGCGGAGTGAGCTCCAGCTTTACACGTGGGGGTGGGGATGGGGGGAACTCAAGACAGAAATTGCAAAGTGCACAGAGCAACTGTTGCCGGAGGCATGTGGACGATGGGGTGACATAGAGCCCACACACCAACCACCCCGACGCTCTCTGCACAGAGGCAGGGCTGGAGCAGACCTCCCCATAAATGGTGGCTTCAAGCACCTACAGGAAGTTCAAACCTTGGGCTGCTCTACCCAGCAAGTCTACTGCAGTGATTTGTCCTACAGACGCACTTGCAGTGACGGGAAGGGTGTCTGCTCACAGATATTTATTGTTTGCAGCAGCCAAAGACTGTTGTCACCTGACGTGGATCCACAGAGGCCTAGAGAAATCCTGGGGTTGGGGGTGGGGGAAGGGGGGTACCCAGTGGTGAAAATGAATGAGGCAGGTCCGCATAGACAGAGATGAAGCAGTCACCAGGATGTACTGATACGTCTCTCAAAAGCACAGAATGGTTTTTACAGCACGCAATCCTGTGTTTAAGGAACAGAGGGTGACACGGGGACTGTCTCTGAGGTGACAGAGTCAGCCCTGCTCTGGGCAGGGGGCTGGGAGACACGAGAGGGGATGGGGCCCACGTGTTCACCTCCACCTTCTGTGCTATTTATCACATTTTCCCAAGTAGCGTAGCATCTTTCCATCAAACATAGCCTGAGAAATTGGCCCTGGCTTCGTCTCAGTCCTGCAAGGAACCCTCGGGCTCCTTCAGGGCCCCTCACCCCTGACATGGGGGGAGGTAATTTCTCCAAGATGGTCTCCTTTCCCATCACCACGCGGAGATCCATCATGTTTATGACAAAAAATGCACAGTGCACCTGATCTGGGTCAGAACGCACTTCAGTCCCCAGCTCAGCCCTCCAGCCCAGAGCCGACCAACGTGAACGGCTGCAGAGCCCGGGGCCTCTCCGCCCTGCCTTCTGTGTCTCTCCCTCCCCCACCTCCCTCTGGCAGGTGGGCGGCAGAGCAGTCGTTGTACCTCGAGATGGAGATGCCCCCGGCTCCACCCTGACTCAACCCCTGCATCCTCGCTCCTGGCCACTACCCTCACCACCCCTTCCCCCCAGGGAGCGAGCTCTCTCTCCTGAGGGGGGTTCGGAGACAGGAGCCCTCGGGATCCCACTGTCAGCTTCCCCTGCAGCTCCAGAGCAGAGGTTTCTCAGAAGAGTCTAGGATAAATAAAGCAAGGGCTGCTTTTCCTCTAAGGTAGTAGCCTGGGTCTGGTTGAAGGACAGGAGGATAATTAAATTTTCTAGGAGGGGATGCTAACCCCACAGCGAGGCACTGTCCCCAAGACGGCAGGGTCAGGCTCACGGACAAGCTGAGCTCCCTGAATGTCTGATACCTCCTCCTGCAACTCTTCCCTAGGTGGGCCCAGTGCCTGCATACATGGGGTCCTTGGGGGTAGAGAGAGGTGACAGGCAGTGGCCCAGCCCCAGAGCTCAGCCAGCATGCCCACCCCAGGGGCAGCAAGATGAGGACTCAAGGAAAGGGCCCCGGGAGCCCTGGAGGGAGGGAGGAGGGAGAGAGACGGGAGTGGGTAGGGGAGGGGAGGAGGGAGGAGGGGGAGAGATGGGAGTAGGGAGGGAGGAGGGAGAGATGGGAGAGGCAGGGGAGGGGAGGAGGGAGAAGGGAGGCACTCTCCGCAGGTCCCCAGTGCCCAGCTCAGCACAATCCCAGGCTCTCGGGCTCCATGGAGGGTGCAGGGTCAGAAGAGGAAGTTGCTGGTCCACACACAGCCTGGAAGGGCTTGGCTGGTGAATTAGCAAAAAGGAGAGAGCAGGCAGGCTTCCCTGGTGGTTCAGATGGTCAAGAATCTGCCTGCAATGCAGGACACCTGGGTTTGATCCCCCGTCTGGAAGATGCCGTGGAGAAGGGAATGGCTACCCACTCCAGTATTCTTGCCCAGAGAATCCCAAGGACAGAGGAGCCTGGTGGGCTGCAGTTCATGGGGTTGCACAGAGTCGGACACAACTGAGCGACTAACACACACGCACAGAGAGCAGGCGTGCAAATCAGAGCCCAGAGGATGAGCCAGGACCCAGTGGGAGCCTGTCAGCTCCCTCTTTGGCTACATAACTAAACAGACCAGGGAACTGAGGAGTGATGTAGTGGGACTTTCTGGATCCATAAGAGAAAGGTGTTTAGGACAGCCCCCTTCTGTGGAAACCCACAGGGTGAGGCATTACACCCTGGGAGAGAAAAGGGCAAAACAGGAGACTTTGCAGCTCCCTCCTCCCACAGGACCCCCACTAACAGGGAAACAGTAGTCCCGACTCTGTGCCCAGAGCACAGGACCCTGCTGTCCTTTCAAAGAATGAAAGGAGAAGGGTGACGCTGGGACACATGCTCCAACACTGCCATGTAGGGAGTTCTGGGGTCCCCAGGCTCAGGGGACCCCAGTCCCCTGCCTACTCCTCTCTGACATGGCTCCACCGGCCACATCCCAGGCGGGTGCCTGCTGACATCACTGCAGCCTCAGTCAGCTGAGTGCCTGGGGCTGGGTGCTCAGAGCTCAGTACTCACGACTCAGTGCTTGGAGCTCAGTACTTGGGCTGGGTGCTTGGAACTCAGTTCTCACAACTGAGTGCTTGGAGTTCAGTTCTCAGGGCTGAGATGCATCTGACTCCCTACTACAACTCCACAAGAAGAGGGTCCCCACTCATGTCACAGGCAGGTAAGCTGAGGTTCAGAGAAGGCACTTGCCCAAAGCCATGCAGAGTGTTGGATGGACTAAGAGTTCAACTGACCAAGAGACAGAATGGGGCCACTGCTTAGAGACAGTGCTGTATACAGTAGGTACTCATCAGAGTAAGTGATGTGCACACTTGGAGACTTCACTTCCTGATGGTGAACTGAGCCCCCTGCCAGCACCAACTAAATCCTGGCCCAGCCTGTCTCTGATACACCCACCAGGACCACAAATACAGCTCAGAGAGGGGGCAGTTCACCAGCCCCAGGGCTGCCTTGTAATTAGGTTCCACCCCACACCCACCCTGTGCCCTCCCTGGCAGCCAGAGCAGGGGGCGTGGCCTCAGGTGACTGCAGCCCAGGCGATCCTCTAACCATTGGCCCAGAGTGGACATGGGCCCTGAGAGATGGGGAGGGGCTCCGGTGAAAGCAGGTGCCCCCCCGCTCCACTGCAGCTCCAGTCTCAGGAAGGCGTGGCGTGCCCTAGCTATGCCCTTCCTTCCCCACCAGTGGCTAGATTTAGAAATGCCCAGAAAAACCTGGAGTTTGCTTCAGGACATGGACTCCTCTGAGTCAGAGACCACAAACACCACTGCCCTCAGAGAGGCAGCTTATATAAATTCATGAGACCATCTGGGAGCTTGCATACATAATAAACAAGCGAGACTATTCTTCCAAAAAGAAACATCTTTATCTTCATTTCTTTTCCGAAAGTTCCTCTTAGTGGATATGTCATTCTCCTACCCTAGAAAAGAATAAGCAGCATTTTACTGCCTTCCTAAAAACACAAGGCAAACATGAGGATGAATGACCCCAAGTGTGAGGCGATAGGGAGTGGTGGGGGCTGTGGAGAACTGCAGTGCAGACCCCTGTCTGCAGGGGCCATGGCTGCTAGCTCAGGAGTGGAAGCTCTTTGTGGTCAGATCTTCTTTCCCTTTTTTTTTTTTTTTAAAGAAAACCAGAAATCCAAAATTTTAGATAATAACTGAATTCTGAAGTATCGACAAATGACAAAAAGGCCATCATTAAAAAGTCTACAAATAACAAATGCTGGAGAGGATGTGGAGAAAAAGGAACCCTCCTACACTGTTGTTGGGAATGTAAATTGGTAGAGCCATTATGGAGAACAGTATGAAGATTCCTCAAAACACTAAAAATAGAGCTACCATATGAACTAGCAATCCCATTCTCGGGCATATATCTAGAGAAAACTATAATTCAAAAAGGTACATGCGCCCCTAAGTTCACTACAGTACGACTTCCAATAGCCAAGACAAATCAGACAAAGGCAAATATCATGTGATATCATTTATATGAGGAACCTAAACTATGATACAAAAGAACTTATCTATGAAACAGAAACAGACTCACAGACATAGAGAATAGACTTGTGGCTGCCAAGGGGGAAGGGAGGTGGGGGAGGGAAGGACTGCGAGTTTGGGGTTAGCAGATCAAACAATTATATATAGGATAGATAAACAGCAAGGCCCACTGTATAGCACAGGGAAATATATTCAATATTCTGTGATAAACCATAATGAAAATGAATATGTATGTATGCATAACTGAGAAGGGGACGACAGAGGATGAGATGGCTGGATGGCATCACCGACTTGATGGGCATGAGTTTGAGTAAACTCCGGGAGTTTGTGATGGACAGGGAGGCCTGGCGTGCTGTGATTCATGGGGTTGCAAAGAGTCAGACACGACTGAGCGACTGAACTGAACTGAACTGAACTGAGTCACTTTGCTGTACAGTAGAAATTAATACAATATTATAAATCAACTATACTTCAATGAAATAATTTTTTAAAAAAAGAAATATTGACAAATGGGGGGCTTCCCTGATGGCTCAGACAGTAAAGAATCTGCCTGCAATGCGAGAGACCTGGGTTCGATCCCTGAGTCAGGAAGATCCCCTGGAGAAGGGAATGGCAACCCATTCTAGTATTTTTGCTTGGATAACCCCATGGACAGAGGAGCTTGGCGGGCTACATTCCATGGGATCGCAAAGAGTTGGATATGACTGAGCGACTAAACTTTAACTGTCATGGACAAAAGGGCTAACCAAAACAGGTCTACGGGCCAAAGTCAGCCTGCAGACCACGGGCTGTGACCCTGTCTTAGGGAACTGCTCCTTCCCCAGCCTCCCTGGCTGACGGGAAGGTGAGGGGGCCCCTGGGGCCCAGCTCTCCCACGGGCACCTGTCCTGGCACAGAGCTCCTGCCCCCACCCAGTATAGATGCCCACACTCAGGCTGCTCTCAAAGAGCCCACGAGGGAGCCAGGGGCCAGCGCCCTGGAGAAATCCTGAGCTGTGCTGCGTGGGCCGCCAGTGCTCCTGCCGGTTCTGGGCTGTGCCCACCACCACCTCACCTTGGGCATCCCCACGGCTGTCCTAGCACAGCTTTCCCACATTAGACAGCAAGCCTGTGCTCTGAAACACAAACCTTGGGTGGGGATCCCAGACACAGGAAGGACTGAATTCCCCCTAAGGCAAGAGATACCTTCAGCCTAGGTTCCAGAGACTCCCTGTTCTCACCTCCTCCAAATCCTGCCTGTTCTGATTTCCCTGCCTATAAATTCTTTTCATAAGTCTGACACTGAGGTTACTATCGCTTCAACAAGAAACCCACCTGCCCGCATCCCCAGATCCTGCCTGGATCAGCCCATCTGAGCAGCCAGACAGTGGGAGCCTCTGTTCCTCGGTCCCCGGCGCCCCCTGCTGGTCAGTCCTTGGAGATGAGGGAGGTTCTAGCATCTGTGCTTGTCCACCTGCGGCCCCTGTGCCTGGGAATCAGGGTTCCAGACTAAACCCACATGAGCTCAGCATTCCAGCGTCCAGGGAGAACACTCTGTGTTTCCCTAAGCTCCTCTCCTGTGTGGAACTGACTCCCTCATCCACGCACTTGTTCAGCCACATGGCACTGGGAGTCAGGAAGGAGCCCTCAATGACATGCTCTCAGTCTTTAGCAACTGCTTCGCCAAGCTGTGAATTGTTACTCACTCATTTGGGATCATTCCGCACAAGTGCATCAATGGGAGTGTATCACACAGGCCGTGGTTCAGCCCCGTCTCTCTTGACTCTTATTTGACTCACTTGGGGAGGAAAAGTCTTCCAAGAGCTGACCACCAAGGAGGAAGCTGGGTGGGAGAGGAGCCAGGAGAGATGGACAGAGAGAAGGGCTGACAGGTGGATGTAAGCTCGGAGTAGAGAACCTGTCCAAGAGCCCGAGACCAGGGCCGGGAAGCAAAGCTTAGGAAGATTCAGCCTCAACATCAGGAAAATAAAAGCATCTGTGCTTTTTTTTAACTAATTCTCCAAAAGCACCACGGATCTGGCATCTACTTGTGATAACTGCCTTGTTTTTTTTAAATGTTCATGAAAATGTTCATTTTTAGCATGGATAATTTTAAACCATTTTCAAATCGACCTTTCCTGGCAATGAGTAGATATGATTTGCTTCCACGAAGACACCCACAGGCTGTCTAAATCTGGCATCGCCGCTGAGTAGGGATGGATCTGTAATCACAGATGCTCTGTGACCCCAGTTTCTTAGTTTCCTGGACCGAGCTCCTCCCTTCCATCCTCTCCCACCCACAGGCACAAACACAACTTCCTGCTGAGCATTGGGAGCCCCTGCCCACTCCCACTGCTCTGCAGACCCACCCACATCACACAGGGAATCAGATTTAGTCCTTGGTATGTAAAGGATCGGGGCTTCCCAGGTGGCGCTAGTGGTAAAGAATCTGCCTGCCAATGCAGGAGACATAGAGATGCGGGTTTGATCCCTGGCTAGGGAAGATCCCCTGGAGGAGGGCATGGCAACCCACTCCAGTATTCTTGCCTGGAAAATCCCATGGACAGAGGAGCCTGGTGGGCTACAGTCCATGGGATCACATAGTCCGACATGACTGAAGTCACTTAGCACGCACACACGCATATAAAGGATGCAGAGGAGGAAGTTCTGCTTGTGGGCCATCTGTGGGCATGGCCACCAGCCTAAGCTTTGGAATCGGAGAGCAGAGATCAGTTCCAGACTCTGTCCCCAGATGACCTCGGGCAAGTCCCCAAGCCCTCATCTGTGATGGTGATGGTGACAGTCCCCCGCCCCCCACCCACATGGTGAGGCCCGAAGGAGAAAACAGACCCCAAAGCGGTACCTGTCCTGTCCTTACTGTCATCAGCAGGCACCCAGCTGTGTGACCCACCACTGGACCACAGCTGCCTCCAATGACTCCAGAACTGCCCTTGTCAGGGGAGCACCCTGAAGACCCCCTGTGGGCAGAACAATAGCCCTGCTGACTCTGGGTCTGTACCACCCTCAGCTCACTGTCTTGTTTGTTTCCTGTGTCCCTGGAACTCCTCTCCCCAAACGGCAGTCTCTCTAACTTCCTCTGCATCTTACTTCCTGGCGGGGATCTGTCCGACTCCCTCCTTTCAGACCCCAACCAAGATCACGTCTCCACCCTCTAGTGAGCACACACTTGGAATCAGACTAACCCTAGCCTGCCCTTTATATCTGTCATGATCAGCCTGACCATTTTCACAGGACGTGAGCACAAGCTTGACCTGACCTTTACAGACGAGAAGGCTGCACCCAGGGTCTATTCAGAGAGCTGTCTGGAGCCAGAAGAGCCTGAGCACTACTCAGGCCCCACCCGGACCTGCAGAGCCTAGGTCAGCATCTTCACAAGACCCAGTGGTCCATGAGCACATGCAGTCCAGGCTGCTGGTCTGTGGGCATCGGCCTGGGCCAGGCCACGGATACACCTCTGACACGTGGCCTGGAAAGGATAATTAACGGCACATCTAAACAATCAAGAGATTTTGCACAAAACCAATCTCCAGTTTTTCTCAATCGAAGAGGGGGCAGCATGGGTCTGCATCTGCAGTGGCTGCCCAGTCAGCTGGGTGAGGGGTCTCAATTCACCTCACCCCCACCCTTCACGAAGGCCCCCACTTGCACCACTCTCAGCCCCCCGGACATTCAGGTCTGAAGCCCCTGGCACCTTTCCTGGGAGCCGCACCAGCCCCTTGCCGCTCCTGCTCAGGCCTTTGCATCTGCTGCTCCTCTACCTGGAGTCCCTTCTCTCATGTCTGCATGGTTCTCCCCTCACCCCCCCCCCCGGGGTCTCTATCCATCACCCCCGGCTCAGGAGGCCCGGCGGGCACACCTCTGTCTTCCCACCTTACCCTACCACGACTGCCTTCGCATGCTGTGTCTCCATCCCCACTCAAGATCTTGAGCACTGAATTTTCCAGAATAAGGCCTACAAAGCCTGGGGTCACCTGGAACTCAGCAATTCACTGATGAGTGGATGAATAACAGGCCCGGCCACCCCGCCCTCTGGGCCTCCACTTGTCAAGGAAGGGGGCTTGGCCACAGGACCACATAGGTTCTGCGTGGAGGCAGCATGATGCCTCTTCCAGGGGCTAAAGAGAGTGGCTGGATTTTCCCCGTGACACCAGAGGGACGCTGAGTGAGCCATGAGGGCCAAGGCCCTGGCAGGAAGAAGGACAAAGGGGCCAGTGTGGAGGACAGAGGGGGAGGAGTGAGCCTCATGGAGGCTGTGCTCATTTTCTGGGGCCTGACACGCTAAGAGACACAAGTGGTAGCAGAACCCGGGGACCAGGACAAGCAAGGGAGGCAGAGAAAGGAACCGAGGGGATGGACCACTAGATTGGGTCCATCTCTTGCAGTCAGGGTAGTTGATGCTTGGGTCCTGCAAATAGGGACCTCTCCACTTCCAGAGCTCTTTTGTCGTCTTATTTCTTTAAATCACTAGCAATTGCCCCTGGCTGGTCTCCCCAGCTCCCATTGGTTCCCCAACTCAGCATGCTCCATGATTTAGGATCAAATAACTGCAGGTCAACAAGAGAAAGGGTTTTGACTGAGCACGTGGGAAGGATGGAAACAGAAAGGAAGGAGTACCAATCAACTCATCCCTAAATGTCACACCTTTAAAAAACATTCCCACTGGGACTGTTTGGGGCTCGTACCTGCCTGGACAAAGACTCACCACGAAGGGTGCTGGGCGGAGAGGTAGGCTCATGCCCCTCAGGCCTATGATAGAACCGCCTGCTCTGAACCTCTAAAAGCTCACCACCCAAAAGACCCAGATGCATCAGACCTGGGTTTCATTTCATGTGTTGTCAGGATTCCCAGGCAAAACCCAGAGACTCTTGGCAACTGTCTGTTGGGGTTGCTGAAAAGTCTGCTTACCCAACTCTCGCTTGATGCTTCATCACAAGAACAAAGGGGGTCATCTGTCCAGATAGACAGTGTCGGGCATGTACACACGTGGACTGTGCAGGGGGTGTCGGGCCCCCCGCCACGTCCTCCGAGGAATCACCTGGAAGTCCTCTCTGGAGTCTCCATAAGTAATTCACAGTCTGCTTGGAAAATCCATGATGTGCTTTGCAAACAGAAAGATCCCCATGCTCACTGCCCTCCCTCCATGATTCACCAACCTCATCTATTCCTGCCTCCTGTCCTCTGCACTTGCTGGTTCTTAACCTGGAATATTCCTCTCCCAGTCCTTGTAGAGATGAGCCTCTTCTGGTCACTCAATTGTCACTTCCTCAGAGACACCTGCTTCCTCCCCACCACCTCCCTCCTCCCCACCTGCCATCTCTTCCATCCTTCTCCCCAAGGGTCTTCCTAAACTTATTGCTCTTTGAAATTACCTATTTAGTTGCTAATTTGTTTATGAGCTGTCTTTCCCATTAGAATATAAACTACTCCAAAGCAGAAATGCACAGTTTTTCTTGATTACAAATGAAACTCCAGGCCTGACACCTTAGGTCCCTGATGGGTATTTGTCGAATGATGGTGGAGGAGAATTCGATCCTTAGGTAAACACCCCTTGCAGCCTGGGTGTTGCTATAGAAATCTCTCCTTCCCTAACAAAACTGATACAATCGTGGGCTTATCAAATATTTACTGACACCCAACATACACAGCAACCGGACTACAAAACCTCAGGAGAATAGAGTCTGTGCATAAACAGACAGACCCAAGAATGGATGTGCCCCAAGAGAGTGGGTCTCTGTTACTGGAGGTGGATTTGCTGGAGTGTGTACCAGGGCAGGTCATATGGCCTAAGAGACTTCCCCTGTGCTGGTATCTCACTTCCCAGCAGGGTTCAGCTCTGCCGACGAAGGAGGAAGAAGGAGGAAGAAGAGGTCCCTACCCAGGTCTAGCCTCACTATTCTGAGAACGCTGTCCCAGCATCACCCAAAATCTTCAAAAATTCAGTCATAAATAAAATTTTTCAATTTCCAAAACACAGTATGGATGAAACTAAACTTGTCTCTAGGTGCCTGCTCTGCTTCTTAGGCGATCCCAGGAGGTGTCCCATCACCTCACTGCTCTCCCGCCCCCACCAGGAAAACTCAATTTCCTTTGGGGCCCTAAGAAGCCAGGGAAGCCATCACACACAGGGACCCATCATGGTTCAGAGAATCCCACCCCAGGGCATCTGCTTTTTTTTTTTTTTTTTTGCCTTATAAACAGCAGAAATTTATTTCTCACAGTTCTGGAGGCTGGAAGTCTGATATCAGAGTGCCAACACAGTCAGGTTCTGGTGAGGGCCCACAGACTGTGGACTGCCAAATTCTCTCTGTGTTCTCACGTGGTGGAAGGGGGCAAAAGAGCTTTCTTGGGTTTCTTTCATAAGGGGACTAATCCTGTTCATGACCATCACATTACGTGTTAGGATTCCAATGTGTGAATTTTAGGGGGACACAAAGTTCATGCCATATCATTATCAATGTTGTAATTATTCCATCTATGACTATACAAGATTTTATCTAGTATAGAGTTGGTGGACATTTGGGCAATTTCCAGATCTGAGTTATAAGTAAACATGCGACAAACACTTCTGCACATAACTCTTGTCATGTCTTCATTCCTGTCTGTAGAATTGCTCTGTCACAGGGCAAGATATACTTTTAGTAAGTCTCAGATTTGGCCCACCTAACATCTGTCTTGTTCTTATATAAACACAAGTGTGGGTGATGGAAATAGGGGGGAAGTTAGGTAGGAAGAGGCAGTTTGAGATAATATTCTTTTTTATTAATGAATTAATTGTATTCTTTTTGGCTGCAGTGGGTCTTGGTTGCTGCCCGAGTACTTTCTCTAGCTGTGGCAAGTGGGCTTCTCGTTGTGGTGGCTTCCCTTGTTACGGACCATGGGATCGAGAGCACGCCTGCTTCAGGAGTTGCAGCATGCCGGCTCAGTATTTGTGGCTCCCTGGCCCTAGAGTGAGGGCTCAGTAGTCGTGGCCCACAGGCTTAGCTGCTCTGCAGCGTCTAGAATCTTCCCAGGGATCAGACATATGGACCACGGATCAAACCTGTGCCTCCTGCATTGGCAAGCAGATTCTTATCCACAGTACCATCAGGGAAGTCCTGAGATAATATTTTTTAGTAGATTTTAAGCTCTGACATACAAACAGACAGATGGTTCTTTAAGGTATCTGGAAGGCCAGGTTGAAGATTCCTCTTTTTGCAAAACTATCCTTGATTATCAAGGCCTTTTGTTTTTACTTCAAAATCTCTGTATCTTCTTAACAGAGTCTTTCAAAAAGGAGAAGTCTTTCAAAAAGGCATTTAATTATGCTGAGGTCTAATTCACCAATTCTTCCTTTTTTGGTATTAAATCTAAGAACTCTTCACCCAGGTTTAGGTTCTAAAGATGTCTCCTATTTTTTTTTTCTAAAAGTTCTATAGTTTCACATTTTATATTTGTCTGTGATCTCTTTCAAATTGACGTTTATATGAAGTGGGAGGTTTTGGCTGAGGTTCATTCTTTTGTGTAGGAACATGCATCTTTTTGCCTGTGGATGCTCCCACAACATTTGTTGAAAAGACTATTCTTTCTCAGAGAAACTGAATTGCTTTTGCCCCTTTGTCAATGCAATGTATACAAAAGTAGAAAATAATGTTGCCCATGAAAGATATAATGTTATAAACCAGTGTTACCTCAAATAAAAAAGGCCAGCAGCAAAAAGGATAGCAACAGTAACAAAAAATTAGTTGGGGAGAAAATATTTGCAAATCACTTATTCAACAAAGGACTTGTAGTTGGACTGAATAAAAAACTATCAATATGGTAACAACAACAACAAAAAAAAACTGTCCACATTAACAGAATTAAGGGGCGAAAAACCACATGCTTTCAGCTGATGCTGGAAAAGTATGTGACAAAATTTAGTGCCCTTTCATGACAAAAAGCAGTCAACAAACTAGGTGAATGGTTAAACAAACTGTGGTACATTTATACCATGGAAAACTACTCAGCAATTTTGAAAAATGAACTACTGATACAACTGGAATGGATTCCAAGGGTATTATGCAGAGTAAAGAAGTCAATCTGTAGAGGCTATATATTGTCTTATTCCATTTATATAGCATTCTTGAAGTAACAAAATTAGAGACAGAGAATAGATTAGTGGTTGCCAGGGGTTTGGGACGGAAGATGGGGAAATTAGAGGGGTAGCCCAAGGGAGCCTGTGGTGATGGAACAATTCTGTCTTGGTTGGACATGTACATGAAACTACACATGATAAAACTGCCATGTAGAGAACTAGAGAAGTCTGAATAAACTCTATGGGTTGTACCAATGTCAATTTCCAATTTTGTTACTGGGCTATACTTAGGGCATCTGCATTTTTAAAGGCCATTTTTCTCTCCTCTTAAAAGCTATGCTTGCCTTGAACCAAAGAAATTAATCTCCAGTCCTTAGTGCTGACCAAACCAAATAGGTAATAAAGATGAAATATTCTGAAGCAGAGAAACCCAGCCAGGAGGGGCCTCTCCCATCCTTAACGTGAGGGTAGACATCTTGGCCCCCTTTGGAGAGGAGGACCCAGGAGTCAGCTGGGAATCTCCTCCCCCACCTCGGGATTCACTCCTGCTGGAGCTGGAAGTCAAGTCCCTTAGAAACAGGTCCAAAGCCCAGGGTTTCCTATGTCATGGCAGAAATGCTCAGAGAACATGGTGTGGCCACCTTGGACATAGATGCTCCTGCATGTCACCACTGGCAACACCTTCTCTGGACATCCAGGCACACTGCTTATAGCCGAGGACCACATTCTGCTGGATACACCCATGGCACAGGAAGGGTTTCAAAACCCAGTGATCCAAAGGCAGAAAATGCTGCAATGACCACCTCCCAGGCTACACGTGAATCCTCGAGAGGGACCCAGGGTTTGCACAGATGCTGCCCAAGGAAACCTAGAGCAAACGGGGTTTCACCAAAGAAGTGGAGCTTCGCAGATGTCTCCACCCACTGGGCTTCCCTTCCCATCTGCCCTGCTGCAACCAAAACCCAGAGGCGCTGACGACGAAGACCTGCACCCAGCCTCCACTGTGGGCTGATGGAGAAAGGGCGCCTCCTCGCAGCCCAGGAGCCCCTCCCCGCCTGGCGCTTACCTCCAGCGGGACCACCTGCATCAGGATAGCAAAGTTGGTGAGGTGCGTGCAGCGGCAGACGGAGAAGCTGAGGTTCCCTTCCGTGAGCGCACAGCCCTGGTTCGACCAGATGCCTTCTCCGGAGCTGAGACACAGAAGGAAAAGTCAGCTGGAAGTATCCGCCCAGCCTTGCCAGGGGGGCTGAGAAACTGCTCCCACTCATCAGGCTGATGACTCAGATGTGTCTTGTTGATTAGGCCACAAGGAAACAAGTACCTGTTTCCTTCTGGGAGGGGAAAGCTGTGTACCCTTCTTGACACAATCACTTTGGAAAACACCTGGTCTGACATCCAATAAACATGAAGTGTCTCTCGGCCACCTGAAGGTCTTCTTTGGAGAAATGTCTACGCTGGTCTTGTGCCATTTTTCAATTGTGTTGTGTTTGTCTGTTTCTGTTACTGAGTTGTATGAATGGTCTGTATATTTTGGATATTAACCCCTGTCAGTCACATCATTTGCAAAAAAGTTCTCCCATTCTGTGGTTGTCTTTTCTTGTTGCTTATAGTTTCCTTTGTTGGGCATGTTACTCAAACAAAACTCTAATTTGAAAAGATACATGCACCCCAATGTTCACGGCAGCACTATTTACAATAACTAAGACATGGGAACAACCTAAATGTCTGCTGACAGATAAATGGATAAAGAAGATGTGGTGCATGTACACGGTGGGATATTACTCAGCCATTGAAAAGAATGAAATAATGCCATTTGCAGCAACGTGGATGAGCCTAGCGATGATCACACTAAAGAAGTCAGAAAGAGAAAGACAAATACCATATGTCACTTACCTGTGGAATCTAAAATATGATACAAATGAACGTCTCTGAGAAACAGAAAGGACTCACAGACACAAAGCAAAATGGATAGACAAGGTCCTACCATATAGCACAGGGAGCTATATTCAATATCCTGTGATGAACCATAATGGAAAAGAATGTGAAAAAGAATGTATATGTACATGTAACTGAGTCACTTTGCTGTATAGAATAAATTAACGCAACATTGCAAATCAACTGTACTTCAGTAAAAATTTCATAAAAATGGAATGTGCGGGTCCTGCAACCCAGCAACCCCACCTAGAGAATTCTAAGCCATGAGCACAGGGACACATCTGGGGTATTTACTGAATGATGGGTGATACGAGAGGACACTTTAAAGTTACCTAATGTCCACCTCCCTGGTGTTCAGACAGTAAAGAATCTGCCTGCAATGCAAGAGACTCGGGTTTGACCCCTGGGTCAGGAAGATCCCCTGGAGAAGGGAATGGCTACCCAATCCAGTAATCTTGCCTGGAGAATCCCATGGACAGAGGAGCCTGGCAGGCTACAGTCCATGGGGTTGCAAAGAGTTGGACACAATTGAGCGACTAACACTTTCACACTAATGTCCCCCTCAGGGACCTGGATAAGGCATAAACATTAGTAAAAAGCAACATGTATTCATATGGATAAAACACACAAACATAACATCCAATGTTGAATGCATAATAATGAAGCAAGGGCATGACACAAAAGAAGATCAAATGTTTTCTATGAATATAACTACACACTATACATAAGTTATTCAGAAAACTCCCCACAGAGAGGGCAAAAGATTAGGATAAGATTTAACATCTTTTACATGTTTGTTTTTCTTTATAATGTTCTAATTCTTTAAACAATAACATTTTGACATGTTACTTGCATCATTTCTTCAAGTACAAACCAAGACAAAAATTACTTGAAGCAAGGGTGCTCAAATGTTAACTGTGGTTCATTCTTGCGGTGAGAATATTAACAATTACAATTTTCTTCTCTGTACCACTCTATATTTTCAAATCCAAAAAAAAGAGAGAGAGAGAGAGAGATGCTTAAATGGTTCTTCCCAGAAACTGCAACTCTGAGTGATCAGCAAAGACAAATCTTTGCTTTGGCCAAAGGCAGGGGCCCTTGGGGAAGGCTTTTATAAAGCTGAAGCAGTTTAAAGACTCTAGTTTCGCTTTGCTTTATGTCCAGTTTTCATGACAACATCAGCCGTGGATGAGGAATGCGGCCATCCCAGAGGGTGATGGATAAAGACAGTCCTGCCTGCTCCTGCTCATGCCCAGTGAACGAAACACACACGGACAGCATCTTATTTTCAACCCTGAGGCAGACGGTGTCCCCAGGAGGATGCTGTGATCGTAACTCTGGGTGAGCCTTGGGCAGCACGCAACCTGAGGGTGGGTGGGGTTGAAAGGGTCATCGGGCAGGGACTCGGGGTGGCGTGAGCCTGATGACATGGGGACAGGGGCTTTGGAGGTGAGGTTCATGACAAGCGAGGTGGTGGCATTTAGCAGAGACCAGACAGCACAGCCAGGACCAATGGAACCTATCAGTTTAGAGCCGCCACCCCCCGATAAGGTCAGAATAAAAGGGCCTTAGAGATGGGCAGGCCCTCCCCTACCATGCCACCTGTTAGGGCTAACTGGCTCCCGTTCCTTGAGGAAAGCCGCTGCCGGGCTGTATGTGACCTTTGTCTACTGAATATATGAATGCCATACTTGAATTAGAGGGTGACCAGAAAACTAGCAGGCACAGAATTTGGGGAGCGTGATCACAGGGGTGCAAAGTGCACCTTGCACTGACGCCAAGAGTGACGATGAATTAAAAACCAACCATAAAAGCACATTTTCCTAAACAGAGCCATGAAGGCGTGACGATGTCTTCATTAGTCAGGGGACGTGAGCCCCGTGTAGTCTCACCTCTGCCTGCGTGTAAAGAGCTGCATCCCAGGGAGCCCGTGGAAATAAGAAGCCTCGCTCCCCAGCCTGTGCATCAATAAATCTGCCACGGAAGCCAGGCCAAGCGATGTCAAATAACAGGAAAATATGTGTCTCTCCCTGTGACCGAGGAAGTTGGCATCTGAGCAGAAAACCATTCACCCACATGCATAAATGGAATGTGTATATATAAATATGAAAATGCTACATATTATGTGTATTCTGGAGATGTGGGCAGAACACACACAAGAAAGGATGGTGGAATAATGCAAGAAACATGGAACTAAACAACCATATATTTCCTGGGAACATAAATATAAAACATGCATAAGTTACTGAAAAATACACACAAAAATCTCCCCACTGTGTTACTGCAGGCTCTAGGAAAGGAAATCAGGATAAGATCTGAAGGTCCAACAGGACATGTGCTTTTTAAAATAATGTTTTATTTTTTAAAAGAATAATGCTTTAATATATTGCTGCTATCATTTGTAAAGTGTAAGTCTAGGGAAAAAAACGACCTAGAATTCTAAGCTCAATGAGACCATCTTTCAAAAATAAAAGTGCATGTTCTCAGAAAAATAAGAACAGGACTTGCTGTCAGTAGACTCGCACTACAAGAAGAGTTACAGGAACGTACCAGACAGAAAGTGTGTTCTACACAAAGAAATAAAATCGCTGGAGATTGAAAACATGAAGGGAAGTTATTATGTTTTCAATATTTATTTTTATTTATTTATTTGACTGCTCTGGGTCTTAGTTGCAGCCTATGGGATCTAGTCCTCTGACCGGGGATTGAACCTGTAGCCCCTGCATTGGGAGCTCAGAGTCTTAGCACCAGGGAAGTCCCCACAATTATTATTTTCTTAATTTAAATTGCTTTAGAAGACAACTAATTGCCTAGAGCAACAATACTCCCAACATACTGTGCATTTATGACATCTGTAAAGATAAAATGTATAATAAGAATAGTACTAATTATGGGCAGGAAGAGTTATGAAATGATTTTTGTATTGTCTCTGAGTACATGTGAGGTGGTATAATATTATTGGCGGGTAGACACAGATGAATTAAAGATATATGTCCTAAGCTCTCTAGGGCAACCACTACAAAAAAATTAAAAGCAAGTAGACACCAGGAGTCAATAGCAGAGAAAAAATGGCATCAAAATTATGCAGAAAAATCCAAATGGAGTGAGAAAAGGAGAATATAAGAAGCAAAAAACAATAAAAGTAGATCATAATCTGGTCGGGTGTGTGACCGAGCACGGACATCCTGGCCACCTCCCTCCCTATTCTCCCCACTCCCTCCGTCCCCTCCTCTGCCCCCTCCTTGCCTGGGGACCCTACCACACAGATGGTACCTGAAGTCCAGGAAGGCGCAATACAGGAAGATTCGGTTGCTCTCATTGGTGGCCTCAATGTACTGCCTTTGAGTCTGAAATGAGAGAGGATGGACACAGCTCATGATACAGCCAAGAAGACAAGTCGCCAACACTGATGCGAAAGCCAAACCCTCGCGCCCCCCAAGACCCCAGGTTATGGACACACAAACCCCGGTGGGCAGAGAAGGTGGGTCACCCAGCCCCATCTCTCACATGGCGCTCCTCTGCCCACAAACCAGGGCTCCTGCCTCAGGTCCTCTGCACTTGCTGGGCCCTTCTGCTAGAAAGCTCTTCCCCCAAGACAACCCTCCCTGCCTTCAGGTCTCTCCTCAGGAGACCCACCTGCCCATTCAAATCAATTTCAACCTACCCCTTCCTCTTACTGTATCTTTCTTTTTATTTTTTTCATGAGCTAAAGCTTTTCTTCTACGCATTTATTTATTTTTTTCATTTATCTTTATTAGTTGGAGGCTAATTACTTTACAATATTGTAGTGGTTTTTGCCATACATTGACATGAATCAGCCATGGATTTACATGTATTCCCCATCCCGATCCCCCCTCCCACCTCCCTCTCTACCCGATCCCTCTGGGTCTTCCCAGTGCACCAGGCCCGAGCACTTGTCTCATGCATTTTTCATAGTACTGATCTCCACGCAGCATGTTACGTATTTACTTGCTTCCTTGTTTGCTGGCTTCCTCTCTAGAACATGCCCACAGGGAACCTGTGTTTGTCTCGTTTCCTCATACCCCCTGTGCCTACCCTAGTGTCTGGCACACAGCAGGTGCTTGCTAAATACTTACTGAACCAAAGAACAAGTGAACAGATCCATCAACAACCCCGTCCCTAGGATTCTCACTCCCCCAGGCTACTCCTGGATGCCAACTCAGGGTATCTAGTATCAGCTGCTCCACCCTCAGCAACACACAGAGGCTTCTCCAAGAATCTTGCCAGGGAGCTCAGGAAGCCAGCAGCTTCATAGGAAACCAGAATAAATGGTATCTAATCAATTCCCAGTCGGTAAATCAAGAACCAGAGGCCAAATAGCCAACATCTGTTGGACTGTAGAAAAAACAAGAGAATCCCAGAAGAACATCTACTTCTGCTTCATTGACTATGCTAAAGGCTTTGACTGTGTGGGTCACAACAAACTGTGAAAAATTCTTCAAGAGATGGGAATACCAGACAACCTTACCTGCCTCCTGAGAAACCTGTATGCAGGTCAAGAAGCAACAGTCAGAACCAGACATGAAACAACAGACTGGTTCAAAATTTTGAAAAGAGTACATCATGGCTGTATATTGTCACCCTGTTTATTTAACTTATATGCAGAGTACATCATGAGAAACACTGGGCTGGATGAAGCACAAGCTGGAATCAAGATTGCGGGAAGAAATATTAACAACCTCAGATATGCAGATGACACCACCCTTATGCAGAAAGTGAAGAGGAACTAAAGAGCCTCTTGATGAAAGTGAAAGAGGAGAGTGAAAAAGCTGATTTAAAACTCAACATTCAAAAAACGAAGATCATGACATCTGGTCCCATCACTTCATGGCAAATAGATGGGGAAACAATGGAAACAGTGAAAGGCTTTATTTTCTTGGGCTCCAAAATCGCTGCAGATGTTGACTGCAGCCATGAAATTAAAAGACACTTCCTTCTTAGAAGAAAAGCTATAACAAACCTAGACAACATATTAAAAAGCAGAGACATTACTTTGCTAACAAAGGTCCATATAATCAAAGCTATGGTTTTTCCAGTAGTCATGTATGGATGTGACAGTTGGACCATAAAGAAGGCTGAGCACCGAAGAACTGATGTTTTTGAACTGTGATGTTGGAGAAGACTCTTGAGAGCCTCTTGGACTGCAAGGAGATCAAACCAGTCAATTCTAAAGGAAATAAATCCTGAATATTCACTGGAAGGACTGATGCTGAAGCTCTAAAGCTTTGGCCACCTGATGAAAAGAGCTGACTCATTAGAAAAGACCCTGATGCTGGGAAAGATTGACAGCAAGAGGAGAAAGGGACAAAGAGGACAAGATGGTTGGATGGCATCACCGACTCAATAGCCATGAGTTTGAGCAACCTCTCGGAGATGGTAAAGGACAGGGAAGCCTGGAATGCTGCAGTCCATGGGGTTGCAAAGAGTTGGACACAACTGAGTGACTGAATAACAACAACAAAGTGAATATAACAAAAAAGAGACAGACTCACAGATAAAGAGAACAAGTTCAGTGGTTACCAGTGGGTAAAGGAAAGGGAGGAGGGGCAATTGGCTTAAAACTGAACATTAGAAAAATAAGATCATGGCATCCAGTCCCATCACTTCATGGCAAACAGAAGGAGAAAAAGTGGAAACAGTGACAGATTTTATTTTCTAGGGCTCCAAAATCAGTGTGGACGATGACGATGACTGCAGCCATGAAATTAAAAGACACTTACTCCTTAGAAGGAAAGCTATGACAAACCTAGACAACGTATTAAAAAGCAAAGATATCACTTTGCTAACAAAGGTTCATATAGTGAAAGCCATAGTTTTTCCAGTAGTCATGTACAGATGTGAGAGCTGGACTATAAAGTAGGCCAAGCACCAAAGAATAAATGCCTTCAACCTATGGTGCTGAAGAAGACTCTCAAGAGTCCCTTGGACAGCAAGGAGATCAAACCAGGCAATCTTAAAGGAAATCAACTCTGAATATTCATTGGAAGGACTGATGCTGAAGCTGAGGCTCCAATAATTTGGCCACCTGTGGCGAAGAGCTGACTCATTGGAAAAGAGCCTGATGATGGGAAAGTCTGCAGGCAAAAGGAGAAGAGGGCAGTAGAGGATGAAATGGTTAGAGTAACACTTACTTAATGGACATGAATTTGAGCAAACTCTGGGAGATGGTGAAGGACAGGGAAGCCTGGCGTGCTGCAGTCCATGAGGTGGCAGAGAGTTGAACATGACTTAGTGACTGAACAACAACTTAACGTGAATAAAATAAGCTACAAGGAGAAAAAAAAAATTTTAAGACAAAAAAATAAAATAAAATAATAAATAAAAATAAAATAAGCTACAAGGATGGGCTTTCCAGGTGGCACTAGTGGTAAAGAATCTGCCTGCTAATGCAGGAGACACAAGAGATGCAGGTTTGATCCCTGGGTCAGGAAGACCCCTGGAGTAGAAAATGGCAACCCGCTCCAGTATTCTTGCCTGGAAAATTCCATGGACAGAGAAGCCGGGTGGGCTACAGTCCATGAGGTCACAAAGAGTCGGATATGACGGAGCAACTAACACACAAACACAATCTACAAGGATAAACTGTACAACACAGGGAATATAGCCAATATTTTATAATAACTGTAAATGGAGTATAACCTTTAAAAAAAAAAAGAGTGTGATCCCCACAGCAGCCTCAGCATCCCGGGGCCCCATTACAGAATAGAAAACTCTGGGGGTGGGAACAGCCTCTGGGTTTTCACAAGTCCTTCAGGTTCTCACACGAACTTGAGAACCACTAAAAGCTAGCAAGAGGCTTCCTCTCCTGTCCCCTCCTCCTGTCTCAGTCTGCCGTGGCCTTTGTGCTCAGACACAGACAGCCCTGTGGCTGCAACCATTCAGAACCACAGAAGGTGGGGAAACGGCAACATGTGACGTCGATATACAAATAAAGTCGAAAATACAAATAAGAACCTGGTGGTGAGCCCCACTCAGTATCAGCAAAGCTTCCCTGACCCTGAGTAACATCAGACCTCCTCAGGACACCACTATGTACTCTTCCCCACTTCCCTCTCCCCGCTGGCGATCACTAGTTTGTTCTCTATATCTGTGAGTCTGCTTCTCTTTTGTTATATTCACTAGTTTGTTGTATTCTCTTAGGTTCCACCTGTAAGTGATATCACACAGTATTTGTCTTCCTCTGTCTGACTTATTCCACTTAGCATCGTGCCCTCCAACCATGCTGCTGCAGATGGCAAAATTTCATTCTTTTTATGGCTGAGTAAGTATTCCAAAGATCTTCACGACCCAGATAACACAATGGTGTGATCACTCACCTACAGCCAGACATCCTGGAATGTGAAGTCAAGTGGGCCTTAGGAAGCATCACATGAACAAAGCTAGTGGAGGTAATGGAATTCCAGTTGAGCTATTTCAAATCCTAAAAGATGATGCTGTGAAAGTGCTGTGCTCAATATGTCAGCAGATTTGGAAACCTCAGCAGTGGCCACAGGACTGGAAAAGGTCAGTTTTCATTTCAATCCCAAAGAAAGGCAATGCCAAAGAATGCTCAAACTACCGCACAATTGTACTCATCTCACACTCTAATAAAGTAATGCTCAAAATTCTCCAAGCCAGGCTTCAGCAATACATGAACCGTGAACTTCCAGATGTTCAAGCTGGTTTTAGAAAAGGCAGAGGAACCAGAGACCAAATTGCCAACATCCTTTGGATCATCAAAAAGGCAAAAGAGTTCCAGAAAAACATCTATTTCTACTTTATTGACTATGCCAAAGCCTTTGACTGTGTGGATCACAATAAACTGTGGAAAATTCTGAAAGAGATGGGAATACCAGACCACCTGACCTGCCTCTTGAGAAACCTGTATGCAGGTCAGGAAGCAACAGTTAGAACTGGACATGGAACAAGAGACTGGTTCCAAATAGGAAAAGGAGTATGTCAAGGCTATATATTGTCACCCTGCTTATTTAATTTATATGCAGAGTACATCATGAGAAACACTGGGCTGGATGAAGCACAAGCTGGAATCAAGATTGCTGGGAGAAATATCAATAACCTCAGATATGCAGATGACACCACCCTTATGGCAGGAAGTGAAGAGGAACTAAAGAGCCTCTTGATGAAAGTGAAAGAGAAGAGTGAAAAAGTTGGCTTAAAGCTCAACATTCAGAAAACTAAGATCATGGCATCAGATCCCATCACTTCATGGCAAATAGATGGAGGAACAATGGAAACAGTAGCTGACTTTATTTTTTTGGGCTCCAAAATCACTGCAGATGGTGACTGCAGCCATGAAATTAAAAGATGCTTACTCCTTGGAAGGAAAGTTATGACCAACCTAGACAGCATATTAAAAACCTTTGCTAACAAAGGTCCGTCTAGTCAAGGCTATGGTTTTTCCAGTGGTCATGTATGGATGTGAGAGTTGGACTACAAAGAAAGCTCAGCACCGAAGAATTGATGCTTTTGAACTATGGTGTTGGAGAAGATTCTTGAGAGTCCCTTGGACTGCAAGGAAATCCAACCAGTCCATCCTAAAGGAAATCAGTACTGGGCATTCATTGGAAGGACTGATGTTGAAGCTGAAACTCCAATTTTTGGCCACCTGAGGCGAAGAACTGACTCATTTGAAAAGACCCTGATGCTGGGAAAGATTGAGGGCAGGAGGAGAAGGGGACGACAGAGGATGAGGTGGTTAGATGGCATTACCAACTCAATGGACGAGTTTGGGTAAACTCCGGGAGTTGGTGATGGACAGGGAGGCCTGGTGTGCTGTGGTTAATGGGGTCGCAAAGAGTCGGAAACGACTCAGCAACTGAACTGAACATGTTCCATTGTGTATATATACCACATTTCCTTTATCCATTCATTAATAAACACTTCCATACCCTGGAGATTGTAAATACTGCTGCGAACATTGGGGTGTGTGTATCTTTTCAAATTAGTGCTCTGAGGGTTCTTTTTCAGACATCACCCAGGAGTGGAATTTCTGGGTCATATATATGGCAGTTCTCACTTTCAGTTTTTTAAGGAATCTCTGTACTATTTTCCGATTCAATGAACATGAACTTGGGTGAACTCTGGGAGATGGTGAGAGACAGGAAGGCCTGGTGTGCTGCAGTCCATGGGGTTGCAAAGAGTCAGACACAACTTAGTGACTGAACAACAACATACTATTTTCCCCAGTGACTGCACCAATTTCCATTCTCACCAACAGTGTATTCCCTTTTCTCCACATGCTCATTGGGTATTTGTGATATTTTTTGATGATGGCCATTTTCTGGCAGGTGTGACGTGACAGCTCCTCAAGGTTTGGATCTACATTTCTCTGCTGACTTGAGATGTTAGGCATCTTTTCACATGCCTGTTGACCATCTGCATTTCCTCTTTGGAAAAACATCTATTCAGTTCTTCTGCCTATTTTTAAATCAGTTGTTTTTTTTTAATGTCAAATTGTGTGAGCTGTTTGTATACATGGGATATTAACCCCCTATCAGCCACATCATTTGCAAATACCTCTTCTCCTTCAGTAGGTGGTCTTTCCATTTGGTCATGGCTTCCTTTGTCGAGCAAAAGCTTTTAAGTTTAATTAGGTCCCATTTGTTTACTATGTGCCATTTTTAAATAAGGAATGCATTTGTGTGATGCTTGTGTAATGGAATAAATGTTAGGGCAGCCAGGACTAGAAGCAGCAAGCCAGCAATGTTGTCCGAGGCCCTGAGGGCTTCCCCGGGAAGAGGAGCCACCCGTTCTCTCATCGCCAGCCCCGCTCTGAGCGCAAGGAAGTATTTCCACGTGGGAGCGGCACAGAGACTGGAGCCCTGACCCTCTGACTCTGGACCTAAATCACTCTTCAAGGGGAATTTAAAAATCAGGCGCAACCCAGAAGCCAAGCTCCTGTGTGGTCGGCAGGGTGGAGAGCAGACGACGGCGCTCCCCGGGATCCGGGGCCAGGATCACACCCGAAACAGGAAACCCCCGTCTGGGTTCCTCCCGGCTGGGCTCCTGCAATGGGAAAAGCAGATCCCCTCCTTCTGTTTGGAATCTGCAGCCAAAATGGAACAAAGGCTCTCAGCACGCCTCCAGGAAAGACTAGACAGTTCCCAGGAGCACAGTAGGAAGGAAGGGTGTGTGTGCTGCCTGAGAAAGGAGGGCGGGTCGGCCAGGTCATGGCTCACTTTCCCAGAGAGATGTGGGAGATGCTGTCTGGCCATCATGAAAACCATCCCCACCAGTAATCCCAGGACCCAGGAAACGGGGGTCCCCATCGGGAGTAGGGAGAAGCAGCAGCCACCTTGACCTCCTCCTCTCTGGGCCCTGAGGCTGAGGACCTTGCAGAGCCCTGTGGTCCACAGGGAAAGCCTGATTCTTCACCAGACATCTCTTCCTAAGCACTTAAGTCCCATGGGGAAAGGCTACACGGGCCCGGGGAACGTCTTCTATGAGATCTGATACTCCCGCAAACAACCATAAGGGTTTCCCATTTGGGGAGAAGCAAGTGGGATTAATCAGATGTTCACCATCTGCTGCAGGTCCGGCAAGAGGTCTCCATCTGAGAGACACACCTTAGAAGACAGAAAATCTACCCCACAGCAGTCTATGAATGTTCCTCATTTAGAAACTTGCTTGCTTTTCATTCAAGGACAGTTGCCCCTGTGTATTCATGGGGGACTTGTTCTAGGACCCCCAAGGACACCCAAATCCATGAACGCGCAAGTGCCTTATACAAAATGGTATGGCTTTTGCATATAACCTACACACATCCTCCCGTATACTTTTTTTTTAAATCTTAGATTGGCTTTATTGAAAATCATTGAAAATTTTAACCATAGAATAATCAGTATAGAGTCTATTCACTGAGTGCCCATTATGGATTGAACATGGTAGATGAGTACTTACAACTTTTAATTCACAACACGCTCTGAAGTAGGAATCATTACTCCCACTTTATATATTAGAAAAGATCATTTGCTTAAAATCTCAGAAGAGCATCTGAAAATGTCAGCGATTCAGCCAGGGCTTCACGCTATTGATACCTGTCTGTAAGACATGCTATCCCACCGGCACCCTCATGAAATTCTTAATAATTAAGAGATGAACAATAAAACAATAAAATTCAAAAGCTACATCATATCCATGTCACTTTCCATATCGTTTTGGGCTTTTGCCCTGTGCCACTGGGCATCTGTTTCTTTGGGGGCTGTTTTGGTTTTTTGTTTGTGGTCAGAGGACTTTTTGTTTGTTTGTGGTCAGATAGAGGCATGCTGCAGTCCATGGGGTTGCAAAGGGTCAGACACGACTGAGCAACTAAACAACAGAGGCCCTTCAAATGAGATGAGAGCATCACTTGCCGGACTGCCCTCTAACCAGGAGGCAGGATCTGCTCATTCCTATCCTAGTTGCTGTGGAACTGGTCACAAGCAAGGTCAGAGCCTTTCTTTATCATCTCCTAGGCAGAGAGGACAGTATACTGGAGGGGGTGGGGAGCAGGTAGAGTTGCTTTACGATGCTGTGTTAGTTTCTGCCATATAACAACGTGAGTTGCCTATATGTATACATATACCCCCTGCCCTCATGGACCTCCCTCCCAACCCCCATCCCACCCTCTAGGTCATCACAGAGCACCAAGCCGAGCTCCCCCTGTTACGCAGCAGCTTCCCGCTAGCTGTCCGTTTCACACCTGGTGGTGAATAAATGTCAATGCTACTCTCTCCGTTTGTCCCACCCTCTCCATCCCCCACTGTGTCCACATGTCAGTTCCCTATGTGCGCGCCTCTATTTCTACCCTGCAAGAAATGGTTCATCGGTACCATTTTTCTAGATGCCACATGTATGTGTTAATATATAAGATTTGTTTTTTTCTTTCTGATTTACTTCACTCTTCGTGACAGACCCTAGGTTCATTCATCTTTCAACAAACGACCCGATGTTGTTTCTTTTATGGCTGAGTAATATTCCACTGTATATATGTACCACGTCTTCTTCATTCATTCATCTGCTGATAGACATTTGTATTCTTTCCGTGTCTTGGCTATTGAGAATAGTGCTGCAGTGAACACTGGGATGCAAGCGTCTTTTTGAATTATGGGTTCTCTTAGGTTTATGCCCAGCAGTGGGACTGCTGAGTCACATGGTAGTTCTATTTTTATGTTTTTAAGGAACCTCCGTAGCATTCTCCATGGTGGCTGTATCAGCTTACATTCCCATTAACTGAACAAGAGGGCTCCCTTTTCTTCATACCCTCTCCAGCATTTATTGTTTGTAGATACTTTTGATGATGGCCATTCTGACCAGTGTGAGGTGACACCTCATTGTAGTTTTGATCTGCATTTCTCTAGTAATTAGTGAGAAATGGGCTGTTTCCCACCATATCAATAAACAAGGATGTTACCACTATCAGCAATTCCGGCCCTCCAAATGTGAGCTTCTGAGCCCAGAGGGGGCCCAGGAAGAATGAGGCTTGTGATTTGGCAGCCATCAAGCTGCAGCCACTCCCTACTGTGAGCCGAGGAGCTTGGGGCTACAAAAAAACCAGGATGCTGGCCCCGGAGAGCTGAGATGCATACAAAAGGAAAGATTTCAGTAAGCCCAGACTCTTACATCTTCCCATACATAGAAAAGTGCTAAATTCCTTAACTTGAGATATCTGGTTTTCCTCAATATCTGTTCTTCAACCTACCTGTCCCTTGTTGCCAACATCTATATAACCTGACTCCTTCCCACCACCTCCTCAGAACAGTTCTCTTGGGGTCACGTGAGATGCTGTCTCCCAGGCTTGAAAGTCCTAAAATTTCCCACCAGATAAAACATAACTCTCAACTTTTAGGTTGTGACTATTTTTTCTAGTCGACATTAGTGATGTTGAGCATCTAATCAAATAATACATAAAAAAAAGACAACAAAGACACAACAACCCAAAACCTATGGGGTGCAGCAAAAACAGTTTTAAGAGAGAAGTTTATAACAATTCAATCCTACCTCAAGAAATAAGTCTCAAATAAACAACCTAACTTTATACCTAAAGCAACTAGAGAAAGAAGAACAAACCAAACCCAAAGTTAGTAGAAGGAAAGAAATCATAAAAGTCAGCACAAAAATGAAACAGAAATGAAGAAAACATTGGCAAAAATTAATGAAACTAGGACTTCCCTGGTGGCCATGTGGTTAAGAATCTACCTTCCATTGCAGGGGACATGAGTCTGGGCCCCAGTCAGAGAGCTAAGATTCCACATGCCTCAGGGCCAAAAAACAAAAACATAAAACAGAAGCAATATTGTAACAAATTCAATAAAGACTGTAAAAATGGTCTATATGAAAAAAAAAATCTTTAAAAACAAATCAATGAAACTAAAAGCTGATTCTTTGAGAAGATAAACAAAATTGATAAACCTTTAGCCAGACCCATCAAGAAAAGAGAGAGTTCAAATCAATAAAGTTAAGAGATGAAAAAGAAGAAATTGCAACTGACACCACAAAAATACAAAGGATCATAAAAGACTACTACAAGCATGCATAGGCCAATAAAATGGACAACCTGGAAGAAATGGACAAATTCTTAGAAAGGTACAAATTTCCAAGACTGAACCAAAAAGAAATAGGAGATACAAACAGACAAATCACATGTAATGAAACTGTAATTAAAAATCTTCCAACAAAGTCCAGAACCAGTTGACTTCACAGGCAAATTCCATCAAACATTTAAAGAGCCTACCCTTCTCAAACTCTTCCAAAAACTGCAGAGAAAAGAACACTCTCAAGTTCAGTCTATGAGGTCACCATCATCCTGATACCAAAACCAGACAAAGATATCACACACAAAAAAAGAAAATTACTGACCAATATCACTGACAAACATAGACACAAAAATCCTCAACAAAACACTGGCAAACAGAATCCCACATTAAACAGAACACATAAAAAGGATCATACACTATGATCAAGTGGGATTTATCCCCTGGATGCACGGATTCCTCAAAACATGCAACTCCCATATACTTTAAATCATCTGTAGATTATGTATAACCCTAATACAATGTAAAGGAGAAGACAATGGCAACTCCAGAACTCTTGCCTGGAAAATCCCATGGACGGAGGAGCCTGGTGGGCTGCAGCCCATGGGGTTGCTGGGAGTCGGACACAACTGAGCGACTTCACTTTCACTTTTCACTTTCATGCGTTGGAGAAGGAAATGGCAACCCACTCCAGTATTCTTGCCTGGAGAATCCCAGGGACGGGGGAGCCTGGTGGGCTGCCGTCTATGGGGTCGCATAGAGTTGGACACGACTGAAGTGACTTAGCAGCAGCAATACAATGTAAATGCTATGTAAATAGTTGTCAGTGCATGGAAAATTGATATTCTTTTTTGGAACTTTCTGAAATTTTTTTCCAATATTTTCCATCTGAGTTTGGCTGTTTCTATGGATGTGGAACTGGCAGATATGGAGGGCCAACTGTATATAGTTTAACTTATGCATTAGTTGGAAGAACACTTGTTTATCGCTCTGCCAAGCAACCCACATGGAGCACTATGTCCCTTAATTTGACGCTTAGTAAAGCAATGGTGGACCAGAAAGGAGGCTGAGCACCAAAGAATTGATGCTTTTGAACTGTGGTGCTAGAGAAGACTCTTGAGAGTCCCTCGCACAGCAAGGAGATCAAACCAGTCAATCCTAAAGGAAATCAACCCTGAATACTCATTGTAAGGACTGAGGCTGAAGCTGAAGCTCCAAGACTTTGGCCACCTGATGCAAAGAGCTGACTCATTGGAAAAGACCCTGATGCTGGAAAAGATTGAAGGCAGGAGGAGAAGGGGATGACAGAGGATGAGATGGTTAGATGGTATCACCAGTTCAATGGATGTGAACTTGAGCAAATTCCGGTAGACGGTGAAGGACAGGGAAGCCTGGCATGCTGCAGTCCATGGGGTCTCAAAGAGTTGGACATGACTGAGCCACTGGACAATAGAAGCAATGGCAGGGGTCTTAGCGCACCCCCGCCCCCCACCCAGAGCTGCAGGCCTGTGTGCACGGCTGTTAGTTAGCAGGAGGTCTGGAGCAGCCCCCTACGCTGTTCACCCTCCTCTCAGACCAGGCTCATCTCATGAGCCACGGGCCAGGCCTCTGCATGGCTGAAATGTATCCCCACTTTATGGAAACAAGAATGACAGAGGTAATGTTGAGTGGGGGATGACAGGGGACACCCTTCTTCCAGCCTCAGCCTTCTGGAATTTTCAGTTATTTCTTTCGCTCACAGAATCACAGGCAGCACAGCATAGCAGAGGCAGCCCCTCCTGAAGATGGTAAGACAGGTTCCAGCACTGGCAGGATCAGGGCAAGGCAGGGCCCCATGAAAGAGACCCCTGAGATTCACCTCTGGACGGGGAGACCAAGGCAGCCTGGTGGGTTGAGTTGCACAAAGGCTGAGGGTGAAAGTTCAGGTGGGCTGAGAAACTGAGACCTTTGACCGCATGGAGCAGGGATCAGGGAGGCTCTTCGGCTCCAGCACCCGACTCCAGCACCAGCTGCACTGGGCTCTGCCCTTTCTGGCTCCCAGGAGGAGTGGGCTGTGCCTGGGGCACTGAGGACCCACAGGCACTGCACTCAGACCCTCCCAAGATCCCTCAGTGTGTGATCAGCTCATCAGGGGCCCTTAACCACGGCCCCCAGGCTCTCTCCATTCAAATGCTGCCTGAATCCCCATCTCCACTAACCCTTCCAGGCGCACCAGCCAATAGAGGCTCCTGCGGGCTACAGACACATCCTGACCACATCCTGATGCACGGATGGCCCCGGAGGCACTAACACACACTTGTTCTCATCCTCAGAGGACGGCTGGGCCTCAGTTCAGATGGACCCCAGCCTCAGGACCTGCCTCTTCCCTCCATGTGCAGCTGAGCACAGCTGGAGACACTGGGAGGGGGCTTGTGCGGGACACACCAGCACACCCACAGCCATCAGGCGCGGGTCAAGGATGCCCACCAAGGACCCCATCCAGAGGCCTGGGGAAGGCGGAGTCCCACACCTGCAGGAAACGAGTTTTTCCGGCTTCACTGCCCCCATGGAGTTCTGGGCCCAGGGGCAGGTTTGGTGACAGAAGGGAATTAAATTCTAAATGTGATCCTCTGTGATCTCCAGACCCAAGTCCTCTCTCCTCTGTTAAACCTCACAGGTCCAGTGTGAGGCCCCCGGCCTCCTGATTTTCACATTCACGGTTTACATTCGGTGTGTAAACCTGCAAGGCAGGTGAGGGAAACATGCAGAGAGAAAATTGCTTTGCTGCTTCCAGCAAAAAAAAAAAGGAAAAAACCCACGAACTTACACGGGAATCTGGAATTAGAACAGCCTGCTTCAAATTGAACAGAAAATGTTCTCACATCATCCCCATGGCCCAGGTAACACGAATCAGGAAGGTCTCAGTGGACAATGTGCTGACATGAGCTATACACATCCCCAGGCCTGCTCCTGCATATGGCATTTACCGCTGTGATGTCTCAGAGAGCAGAGAGATGGGTCCCAGGGAAGGCAGAGTGCAGGGCGGAAAACTGAAGTAGGAAGAGGCAGGAATGTGTGGGGATGAGGGCAGCTGTGAGCTCTTGTCAGCCTGGAGGTTGGAGTTCTTTCTAAAAGTCCCCATCCCTATTTCACATGAATGGGCTGCAAAGATTCTTGTTCTTTGTTGTTGTTGGGATGAGCAGGAGTTACTCTCTAGCTGCAGTCCCCAGGCTTCCGATTATGGTGGGTTCTCTTGTTGCGGAGCATGGGCTCTAGGGCATGCAGGCTCAGTAGTTGAGGTGTTTGGGCTTAGCTGCCCCATGGCCTGTGGGATCTTCCCGGACAGGGGATGGAACTCGAGTCCCCTGCATTGGCAGGTGGATTCTTAACCACTTGGCCACCAGGGAAGTCCAGATTCTTGCCTTTAAAACACAAGGAAAACCTTATGTTGAGCCACACACTCAGGACTGTTTGATGCTAGACGTCTTGTTTATTTGTGGCTCTCAAGAGTCTGGGGTCACTACATAGGTTTGCTTCCAGTTTGATTCAAATATAAAAGAACCAAGGCAACTGTCCTGGTCTCAGATCCCTAATGTTTATTCCCACCTCCTTCCTCACCAACTTATTCCCCCCTCAAGTTAACCACAGAGACAGGAGGTGTCCCCAGAAAACCCCCAGGGAACGGTGCCTCACAGACCTCAGAGCCAGGCCAGCTATACCTAAAGGGGGCACCTTGACCCTGAAGGGTTTAAATCCCAAAGGAGACCCTTTTTTCCCTCTCCTTTCTAATCCAGGAGGGGAGAGTGGAAGACACCTAAGGAATTGTCTGAATTAGGAAAAGTTCACTCAAATAGCAAAAATGTCTTTTCAATGGAAAACATGAAATCCTTGTTTTTCTGGGATCATCTCTACCCATGAGAAAATATATGCTTTAAAAAAAAGAGATAAATGCCATTATTTTTCTTACAGTGCCTCAAAATACATTCTGTATGTGCCACGAGCCTGAGCTAACAACCTCACTGTAATATACAGGGTGGATTTTCAGAAAGAAAATGAGTTATAAAGACACAGCTTGACAGTCAGCAAGTAGATGAATAGGACAGAGCAGAGATCCAGAGGCAGCTCCACACAAGTCCAGTGAACCGGCGTTTGACAAAAGAGCAAAAGTAATTAAATGAAGGAAGGCAAGTTATTTCACTAAATAATGCCAAAGCAACTGGACATCCATAGGACAATCAGTCGATCAATAACCCAACCCAAATCCCAACCTTACACAAAAATTAACAGAAAATAGATCCTACATTAAATGGCTTTTTTAAGGTAATTTTTATTTATCTATTTATTTTTGGCTGTGCTGAGTCTTCACGGTTGTGCAGGTTTTTCTCTAGTTGTGGCAAAGAGGGTTACTCCCAAGTTGCGGTGTGCAGGCTTCTCCTTGCAGTGGCCTCCCTTGTTGCAGAGCACGGTCCCTAGGACAAGTGGGCTTCAGTAGTTGCTGCACATGGGCTCAGTAATCGTACTTCCCTGGCCTCTAGAGTGCAGGCTGAGTAGCTGGGGCACAGGGGCTTAGCTGCTCCGTGGCATGTGGGGTCTTCCCGGACCAGGGGTAGAACCCATGTCACCCTGCATGGGCAGGTGGATTCTTTACCACTGAGCCACCAGGGAAGCCCTTCATTAAATGTAAAACATAAAACTATAAAACATTTAGAAGATAACAGGAGAAAATCTTCAGTTCCTAGAGTTCATTAAAGAGTACTGAGCTATGACGCCAAAAATACATTCCATAAAATTGAAAAATAAATACATCGGGCTTCATAAAAACTAAAAACTTCACACTCTGTGGAAGACCCTGTTAAGAGGATAAAAAGATGAACTACAGCCTAGGAGAAAATATTTACAAACCACACATCTGACAGAGGAGTCATATCAAGCATACACAGAGGATTCTCAAAATTCAATTGCAAAAAAAAAAACAAAAAACAAAGAATCCAGTTAGAAAAGGGAGGAAAGGCATGAACAGACATTTCACTGAAGAGGATACACAGACAGCAAATAAGCAGAAGACAAGATTTTCAGCATCACTAACCCTCAGGGAAATTCAAATTCAGACCACAAAGAGAACAACTAAAATAAAAGACTGAACCAAACACTGGCAAAGATGCAGAGAAACTAAATCGCTCATACATTGCTGGTGGGAATGTGAGATGGCACAGCCACTCTAAAAAAGAGTTTGGAAGTTTTAAGAAATATTGAAAATACTTATCCTATGATCCTGCAATTGTACTCCTGGGAATCTACCCCAGAGAAATAGAAACTACTTCCACGCAAGAACCCATACACGATTCTTCACAATGGCTTTACTTGTAATAATCAAAAACGGGTAACAACTAAAACATCCCTCAGTGGGTGACTGGCTAAACACACCGCAGTTTATCTAGACCCCAGATGACTATTCGGCCAAAAAGGTTTAAGCTAGTGATACACGTGACAGTTTGCATGGATCTCATGGGCATCAGCTTGAGTGAAGAAAGCCAATTTCAAAAGGCGACATCTGTATGCTTCTATTTAGGCACCCTTTTCAAAATGACAAAACCATAAAGATGGAAAACAGATCGTTGGTTGCCAGGAGTGAGGAATGGTGAGGGGAAGGAAGTACAACCAAAGGAGATGTTTTGGGTGGTGAGATGGTTCTGCACCTTGATTTCAGTGATGTTCTGGTGAATCAAGCATTATTCCAAAACAAATGGTTTTAAAAAACCTATTTTCAGGGCAGGAATAGAGATGCAGATGTAGAAAACAGATGTGTGGACCCAGTGTTGTGGAGGAAAGCGGGGGGATGGATTGGGAGGTTGAGACTGACATATATACATGGCCATCTCTATAGATAGACGTGAATAGATAGCTAGTGGGATAGTCCAGTACAGTCTGATGTATAGCAGGGAGCTCAGCCCCACAGCTCTGTGGTGACCTAGATGTGTGGGAGGGGGCGGCTGTAGAGAGGGTCAAGAGGGAGGGGTTACATGTATACATAGAGCTGATTCACTTTGTTATATAGCAGAAACTAACATCACATTGCAAAACAACTCTACCGCAATTAAAAAAAAAAAAGTTAAACTAGCATCAGATCATCAATCACCCAGTCAAACTTTCTAGCTGGAATAAACACAACTCAAGCAGGAGATAAAATGTCCCCAACCATTAAGCCCGGGATTTTAATATTTAAGCCTCATTTTGATTAGCTGAAATCTGCAGAGGAACACAGAAGTTTTTCAGTAAGGCAGCCAAGGGGATCACGGGTGATAGACTGTTACTCTCCTTGTTGGGGACAATACTACCAGATTGGTAATTATCCTCCCTTCCTCCCAGCACCTTGGATCTCAACTATTTGTCCCAGGCAAGCCCAGCACAGACAGATGCAGGCAGACCTAGGCGTAGGCTGCGTAGGCTCCCTCACTTCCTCCCCGGGGCCTCCTTCCATCTCCCGGGGCCCTGGTTGCTACATTAACACCCCTCTTTGCATCCTGAGATGTGTGTGTTCTTCCCACTTTGAAGCACAAGTATCTCTCGTGTGGTCTGGGCCAGAACAAAGGGAAGCGATGGCCCCGCAGAGGGTCGATCCACAGGCTTCCGCGCCCTGCCCCTCCACGTCAGAGTCCATCCACACCCACATCAAAGTGGTCAGCTTTTGCCCCCAGGTCTCCTTCTGGAAAATTTTTCTTCCCACATGCCTCTTGCTCATAGAATATTTGTGTTATAAATTTTTTCCCTGGATACCTGGGTTGAATTTTTCAAAGATATTTCACAAACTTTAATGTTATTTGAACTGTGATACAAGAAGGGAAAAAAAGAAGCTAGACTTAAAATACAGCTTCAACACTGATCTGTTTGATCTTCCTCAAATGAACTTACTGCCCTTCCCTCCTGCCCTGACAAGGTTCTCCATGAAGGGAAAAGGAAGGGCGGTGGTCCCTAAATCAGTCGACCACATCAGTTCTTGCTCTCACCCCGCGGAATGTTTTCCTACAGCCTGAAAAGCTTCCAGAACTATAAACTCAACTATAACCTCGAATGTAACTCTGAAAAGAGTTTTCAATTAAAACAGGTAAACGGTGCCTCATGTATATGCATCCTCAGATGGGAGGGAAAAATATAATTTTCATATCACAAACTACAAAGCAGAACTCTCAACATAAAAACTTTTAGGATTTGCACATAATCAGGAAATTTCAATTACAGGTATGCCCCTGGGGGTCACATGGGAGGGTCCCAGGGAGTGTAATACTTTAATTTCTATGCAAATAGCAAGATGGGTTTAAAGGTTATAAAATTCTGATCTGTTTTACAGCCTGCTTCTGTGGCTGTTAATAATAATAAATCAGGTTTGCAGCCTTGAACCCTCTAATAAACCACATTAAAATGATGTTATTTTTCATGAATGAAGAGCAATTTTACTTAGAAAAGAAAGTAGGAGTTTAGAAGCCCACAATTTGCATTCTTGAACAGCCTAAGAATGCTCTTCCGTGTGCCCTGTGAGACATTCCTAGTAATCATCTTTGCTTCCCACTTTCCTGTTTGCTATTCTATTTTGTTAGTTCATATATTATATATGAAAGTGACAGTGAAAGTCGCTCAGTTGTGTCCGACTCTTTGTGACCCCATGGATTATACAGTCCGTGAAATTCTCCAGGCCAGAATACTGGAGTGGGTAGCCTTTCCCTTCTCTAGGGGATCTTCCCAACCCAGGGATTGAACCCAGGTCTCCCACTCTGAAGGCAGATTCTTTACCAGTTGAGCCACAAGGGAAACCCAAGAATACTGGAGTGGGTAGCCTATCCCTTCTCCAGGGAATCTTCCTAACCCAGGAATCAAACCAGGATCTCCTGCATTGCAGGCAGATTTTTTACCAACTGAGCTATCAGGGAAGCCATACAGTTTAACCCATATTTCCCCAGGCCTTAAGCTCACACATGCAAAAAAATCCTTTTCTTAAGGCAAGAGAGAATGCGTAAAACCTTTCCCTTGAAGTTCTCTTCCCACATATTAAAAGACTACCTTTGAAAAGGGTAAAACCATGACTCTCAAACAGATAAATTGGGTTGGCCAAAAAGTTCATTTGAGTTTTTCCATATGATGTTGTGGAATTAAAATGAACTGTTGTTGTTGTTTAGTGGCTAAGTCATGTCCAACTCTGCAACCCCATGGACTATAGCCCACCAGGCTCCTCTGTCCATGGGATTTCCCAGGCAAGAATGCTGGAGTGGGTTGCCATTTCCTCCTAAGGGGATCTTCCAGACCCAGGGATCCAACCCAAGTCTCTTGCATGGTCAGGCGTATTCTTTACCATCTGAGCCAGCAGGGAAGCCATATAAAATGAATATCTATAAACTATATTGTCTAATTCATTAATGAATGAAGCAATCATTAAATGTTAGTATCACTTCAAAGGAAAATTCAAAGAATCATGCATCTATGAGACCATCAGGAACACTGAAATAAATTTGCTTAATAGATACAAAACTGGCAAAACGGTGTCACAATCCACAGGGATATTAATCATCTCACTGACACTCTGTCTCTGCCAGACAACATTTGCATTTCAATGGAAAGAATTAAAGATTTCTATGTGAACAGTTCACAGAAAATGATTTTGTAAGCCAGATCCCAAAGGTCCTAAAATATGAACATGACCAATTACTTGTGAAATGAACACCTGTCATTCTCACGGTATAAAAGTCTTTTGAGACTTTTTTTCCCAAACCACCATGTTTGCTTCTACACAAGGCTCTTACTTAAAGATAAACATCTACCTGATCTGGCATAGTACTTTGCTAGAATTTAGCAGAACCAAGAAGCATTTCCAAGGGGGGAAGAAAAAACAAAACAAAACACTTCTCATTTGTCATGACATAAATATGACAAAAAGGAAGATGCAAATGTGAGTGCACAGGACAACGAAAGAAAGAGCCAGCAGTCGGCAGTGAGGAGGGGATCCGGTCAGTGAACACTCTTGGTTCTGCCGTGACAGTGGCAGTGCCATGAAGAATGTCAGAAAGGCAAATGCAAGAAAGACTGGAAACGATGCTCTGGAAAACCTACACCCAACAGGGGAGGTCTCAGTGCCTGAATCGGAGAGAGAACAGGCCCAGGCTCTGCATATGAGGGGGCCATGTGGCTGGTGGAGTGTCCCCCAGGTGAGTTCTGTGCTTCGAACAAGGGCTGAGATGCCTCGGGCTTGGCTCCTGAATGCACCTCGCAGGGAGCCCTCAGTCCACCACAGGATCAGCCGGACCATCAGCCGGTCCAGTGGGTGATGTCACACTGTCCTTCACCCCTCCAGAGGCTCCTATGATCCCTAAAGAGTTCCTGAACCGTCTTCCTGACTCAGTTCCATAAAGCCACCAAGAAAGGATAGCGCCCTCAATTCCCATTATTTTGGATGCTCGGAATCTGTCCTCACACCTCTCCGTTTCCCCCGACTTCACTCTAGTGGGTCTCTCCTCGCTCTCCCTCTTTCTCCGCAGCTCCATGTGAGCTGGGTCTAAGCTAATCCGTGTACCTTCACCTCCTGACCATTCACTGAAAGAGAAGTCCGTCGGCCCCCAGAGGAGGAAAGCCCTGGAAGTGCCGCTGGCTCTTCTGTGATGGCCAACAGGAGCCGTCACTCTGCCTCCACAAAGACCAGTGCTCCTGCCCCAAGCGGAAGGTGTGCTGAGTCCAGGCACAGACGAGAGAGATGAACGAGTGACTACAGCGGTCGGTGGAGTGCCAGGAGGCTAGGCAGGAGCACCCCCAGAACAGCTCAGGACCCCAGGCCTTCCAGAGCTGAACTCAGCGCAGGCTCTCGGGCCCTCCTGCAGCTGCAGCCCCACCTGGCTCCTCCAACCCTTGAGCTGGCTTCTGGGATGAGACTCAGAGCGGCCAGACATGGAATGTGAGCATCTGGGCAGAGGTGGCCACCTCCAGAGGGCGTCACTTACAGGTAAAGCTTTTCCACCATATGGCATGGGCAGTGACCTCCCTCAGCTCTGCTCCTGGGACCCCCTCCCCTCCTGACACCTTGTCTTTCTTGGCCATACCAACAGACCCCAGGAGTCATCTGGAAATTCTCAGATCAGCACTCACCAGGTCGGGCTACGAAAGATGAGATTTCTGCAGAGATATTAGGAGGAGGAGACCTCAATGTGAACCATTGAATTAAAAACTGTGGGGTGAGATATGGGTTTGGAAACATCCTTTGAAACAAGCCTGAGTCCCTTCTCAGGTGAGTATCATTTCATTGTCCCAGGCATCCTGGAAAAGAGAAGCCCCTCTATTCCCTTACATGTTATTTACTCACTAAGTCGTGTCCAACTCTTTTGCAAACCCAAGGACTATAGCCCGCCAGGCTTTTCTGTCCATGGGATTTCCCAGGCAAGAATACTGGAGTGGGTTGTCATTTCTTTCTCCAGAGGATCTTCCTGACCCAATGATCAAACCCATGTCTCCTGCATTGGCAGGTGGATTCTTTCCCACTGAGCCACCAGGGAAGTGCCTTCCTTTAAATAGCTCCTTATTAGTGAAGAAATGTTAAGAAGCTTTAGAAATTCAGACATTTACTGCTGTCCCAAAGATCTTACACTCCAGACAAGTCTATGTTGTTACTCAGATTTCCCAGTCTTTCAACAGAGGACTCTCGATGGAAATTTATCATTTAAATACAAACACCCAAGTTCTGTGTCAAATCAAATCATAGAAGAGACAGTGAAGTATGCCAGCAGCCTTTGTTGGAATCTATTGAAAGAGACAATGAATTCTCATTTCCTGGGCTGTATTGGCAGAATCCTCAATGTTACACTGGTACAGCCTCACCAAGAAGACCGCATCCCTGTTCCTCCAGCTAAACACAGATGGTGAATATCAGAAGGGGAGGACCATGGGAGTGGCTCACGGCCTCCGGAAATCTGGACTAGAAAACCCAAGTCAAACTGTAGCTGGAGCAAAACCCCAGAACACCTGGCCCGCGAGTTCACAGCACTTCCTGCCACGAATGCAGCCAGTGAGTCTTGAGCACTGCATTGATGATGAGGATGATGTGGTGATGGTGGTGATGATGGTGATAATTCTTGCGGGAAAGACAAGAGGTCTGTTGTTCTATTGCGTAACGGGCCACCAACAGCCACAAGTGCAGTGCTGTTCCAGACGTTGTTGTTTAGTCGCTAAGTCTTGTCTATTTTGTGACTCCATGCAGTGGAGCACACCAGACTCCTCTGTCCATGGAATTTCCCAGGCTCAGAGCACCGGAGTGGGTTGCCATTTCCTGCTCCAGGGGATCTTCCTGACCCAGGGATCCAACCCGCATCTCCTGCACTGGCAGGCGGACTCTTTACCAGTGAGGCCACTGGAACTTGCTAAATTCCCAGCTTTCTGCACAAATTCTTAGAACCTCATGGATCCAATACATGCTCCAAATACCTTGCAAATGAAGCATCTTTGCCTAGTTTCACAGGGACGAGACAGAGCTGAAGCAGTGGGTGGATGCCTTCCTGCACCACTCGGGGTAACTTCATAATCCCTGACTGTCTTACTTCAGGCTTCAAGGGCTGGCTCTGGTCTCCTCCTGGTGCACCTCCCACTGCACAACCTCCCCCGCTCCACCTCCCCAGACACCTCTCCTTCGGGTGACAGACTTTCGGTCTCACCACCAGCCCCAAGTAGAGATGCAGCCAGTCCTTGGTGAGGGGCTCACATCTTGCTCTCATCCAACAGAGCTGGGTACCAGACTCACCTTCACTCACAGATGTCCTCAGGGGTGACCCTGGCATCACACCCAACCCACAGGCCATGTGTCCACCACATGCTATGCCATCTGGTCAGCCTCAGAGTTATGCCACGTGGTCAGCAGGAAGGGCAAACATCCCTACCCAGCTGCCACCAGAAGCCAGCTCGGTTGACCCCTCCAGGAGCACCTGATCCTTTTGGAGGGGGTGCGTGGATGAATGCTATGTCTTGGTTACATTCGCATCTAACACAGAAAATACTATGACGAGCGTTTCATTCCCAGCATTTCGGACCACGATGAGAGTGAAAGAGCAGATGTGCAGGTTAAAGAAAAGCTTATGAAGGCAGACAAGTGTGTGGGATGCAGACATGCAAAACCACAAGGATGGACCGGAAGTGAACAAGTGATGCTGAGAGCCGGCATCAGGGCTGAACCTGGCCGCTGCTCCCTCCTGAGAGCCACTGACTCAGCAGCCAGCCCTGTTGCACCTGCTTCACACCTGGGGCTCACATAGCCCTCATGCCTGTCTGCAGACAGCATCACGCGTTCCACTAGACACAGGGGGAAGCTGAGAACAGAGACCTCCAGCAACCAGCTCAAGGTTACACAGTAACCCATGACAGAGCCGGGACTTCAACATGGGGGTTAGCTTCAGAGCCTGCACTCAGCCTATGGGGAAAGCAGTGGCCTGGCTTAGCCCCATGGAGGATCTGGAGGAGGACAAGACAGCTGGCTTCCCACTGCACTCTGAGGACCGGGATGAAGCGGGAGGATGAAGTGCAAGAGAGGGGGCAGGTGGAAGAAAAGGTCTGGGTCCCTTCACAGTCTCGGGGAGGAGAGAAGGCAGGTTCTGCTGCCCAGGCCCAGGACTATAGACCTGGTTCTGGATGCTGGGGCCCCTTGAATTCGGGTTTGTCCCGTGCTGTGCAGGAGGGCCATACCGACATCTGAAAGTGATTTCATCCTGCCCACAAACGAGGACAGGAACCTTTGATGTGAGCTACAAAAAGTTCCCGGATCAGCAACCTATTATCATTGTGGAGTGAGTCACTGATCTGAGCGTCAGCTCAGATGCCTGGAATGCTCCACCCTACAAGTTCAAGGAGCCCAAAGCACCAGCATCTCTCTCCAGGGCTGCACCCCAAGCACTCTCCCAGCCCATTGCTTCCTGGAATTCTGGGGCTCAAACCCGGGCGGGTCGGGTGAGACCCGGGCACATCTGGGCTGCACCAGAACTACAGCTGGACTCCAAGCCCAGAGGATGGGTGGCTGTGCCCTCCTGGCCAGCTGCAGGACAGCTGAGGGAAACGCCCTCCCTGAGGAGGAGAGACTCCCAGATGACCGGGACTCCCCACCTGGAGTTGTCTCTGCCCCCATGCAGTCTCAGAAAGGTCACTGATCTTGGACTGACCCTGCGTTCACTGACTCCCCCTCAGCAAACAGGATGTACAATCCTGAGCGCCAGGTGGGGAGCAAGACAGAGGTCTGTGACAGACAGACATCTGTTCTCCATTGTGCAGGGGAAGGATCTCTGACTGACCACCATCAGTGCCCACACGTCCCTCCCGTGAAGCTGAAGTCGCCCCGTGACTAAATGCTGATGGGTGGACAAGCTGCTTGGAGGTGTCAGGAGCCCCCTGCAGAGGAGCTGACGGAGCCCCCAGCCCCACCATCTCCCCCCACCCCGATGTGTGATGTGGGGATGACAAGTGGATCACCACTCCCCGAGAGAGAAACAGCCCGCTGTTCAAGCCACTGTTATGGGAGGTGGTGAGGACTGATGAGGACGTCATGTTACAGGAAGCCAAAACCTTGCACTGATTCATCACCTGCCATGAAGCACAGAAGTGGGGCACGCACAGCATCACCCAGAACGTGGTGGGAATACCCCTCCTGTTGATACCAGCCTCTGTCCGCAAAGACGAGAATTCCCACCCCGACTCAGCAGAAGGACGCAGTTGGTGATGAAGGCAGTGCTGGCCATTTCCACATCTCACAGCTGAAATCCCCTCTGCCTCTGCCCCTTCTCTTATCAGGGCTGCTGACCAGACCCCGTCATCTCAGCTTCCATCCCAGCAGCCGACCAGGGCTGGCAGCACTGGAGAGGGTCCCCGGAAGACCCTTCACCCAACGAACAAGGTGTGGGTTCGAGGGCTGGCAAGTGGCGAGGGGGCTCACAGGAACCACCAGCGCCTCCTGTCTGTGGGTCTCTTGCCTTTCACCCCCCAGGGAGCAAATAGGAGCAGAAGCTGGTGGCACCCAGGGCCGTGGTGTCATCAAACCAGCCAGTCCCGTCCTCACCCTCCCACAGAACCAAGTGGACCACATCACTTTTCCCCACACGTGGCCCCTGGTCGTTTACTCCGCTCCCAAGTACAGTCACCTCCCGGGCATGAGAGCACGTGGCTGATACCCACATGGGTCTCCTCCAGGAGCGTCACCTGTAACCCTAGTGTTACCCGCACACTTGGCTGCAGAAAGCGACACGCTTGCCCTGAGGTGACCATGCACGGACATACCCATGGCTGTGTCGTGTCCTCACAGGCTGCGGGGCAGCACAGGGCCAGCGCTGGGCTCATGCGGCCGTCATTCCTCCAGAGGGTCCAAACACTAGTCCCCCGCCTGTTCTGAGAGACGGGTCCTGACCCACCCAGTTCAGCACACCTGCTCCATCATCTCCTTCCCAGAGTCATGGAAGTGAATGAAAACAGACGAGAGTGGTTTATATAACAGCAAAGAACTCAGATGGTGAAGAATCCGCCTGTAGCACAGGAGACGCAGGTTTGATCCCTGGATCAGGAAGATCCCCTGGAGGAGGGCATAGCAACCCACTCCAGTATTCTTGCCTGGAGAATCCCATGGACAGAGGATCCTGGCGGGCTACATTCCATGGGGTCTCAAGAGTCGGACACGACTTAATGACTGAACAACAACAACAAAGAATTAATACCGTCCTGGCTGCTTCTGGGGATGCTAAGGCCTCAGTTGACCCCTGTGCACCTCTGTCCCCACCCCAGGCCGCCCCCAACTCCACCCTTTGCTTGGCTTTGGGTAGACTCAGGAGACCTGGAGGCCCCCAGCTGAGAGCAAGAATAACAAAACCACCTTCCCAGGGAGACAAGCAGTGACAGGCAAGAGAGCCGAAGTGAAGGTAGGCCAATGGGAGGAGACACCTCCACCACCAACCCCAACTCTCCCTAACCCATCCCCTCCATGTAAGGAGCCAGAGGCCACTCAGCTCAGACAATCGTCACCACCAAGGGAGGCGCCCCCTTCCCCCGACCTCTGAGTTTTCCCCAACAGGGCCCATGACTGGAACTTACATGAAACTGACCAGTTTTTAAATGTCCCCGGCTAAACCAAATTATCCATCTGACCGGAAGCCATCATGTCAAACCGTGGCCTGAATCCTGCCCCCAGCTCTCTTGGAAGAAACGCAAACTCCAGAGTTTGTGCTGCAGAACCGAACATGTGCTCAGAACATTGTTCACCCGCATTCCTTCCTTCTGCTCACTTAGGTCATCCCATAAACAAGGAGCTGTCCCCCCAGGGGCCCCGGAGACAGCACGAGGTGGGGGGACACCCCTGATACATGGCAGGTATTTCCTTCAAAAACAAAACGTCTTCTGTTTGGAAAGTGATTAATGGGAACTTTTGTTTTCTGAATGGAAAACATATGAAGTCAAAAACTACGATGGATTTTTTTTTCTTCAACCTACATATCCATCATTCATTCAACAAACACTTATTAGATGTCTGCTATGAGAGAGACACAGCAGTGAGCAAAATGTCTATTTCCCACCTCCACGGAATTGCTTTTCTAGTGCAGGGAGACAAGACAAACGTATGAAATATGTAATATTTAGACTCTGTTATGTGCAACGGAGAAAAGTAAAACAGAACATGGGAATTGGAAGGGTGGGAAGGCGAGGGTTAGCTGCCAATGTTTGAAAATAAGGCGATTCCACACAAGCCTCTAGCCTTGCAGTTGTGACCTCAGATGGGCCGTGTCCTCTGAGTCACCTCCCCATGGTCTCCCCATTTGTCATCCCGTGCCTGTTAGGGGTTCTGGCCCCTGACACTGACCTGGAAACCCTCTGTCTGCTGGGCTGCCCTTTGCTGGGCACACACTCCCCCCCCAACAGCTTCCTCAGCCTCCCACCCTAGCTGATATGTCCTCACCTCCCCTTCCATCCTTGACTTCGTCACTCAGTTCATAGCCCGGGGCTCAGGACTCCCACCAGCCCCAAGGAGAAGAACTGTTTCCAGAATCCAGGTTGATGAGCCAAGGAGGCAACCTGTCTGCCTCCTGCCCCGCCCTGGTCTGGTCCCCCCTGAGCAAGATGAAAGAGGGGGAGGGGCCAAGGGCCAGAAAGAAGACTTGTGGGACACTTCAGGCTGCCCTGGGGCCTCGGAGGGGGGGTGCGGTGTGCACAGCCCGATCTCTAGGATGTCTGGGCCCTGGGGGCTCTCACATGAGGGAGAACAGACAGGTCCTTAAGTCATCCCAAGGCTGCATTCTCAAACTCACCCCCCACAGGGACCAGCGCCCCCGACTTCCTATGCTCCATGAAGTCCCTGCTCCCTGCTCCCCCTCCCAGTAACAGCACGTGGAACATCCACCCAGAACACAGGAGGGCGGTCCCAGGAACGGCCACCCTGCTGACCGAGGTCCTAACTCAGGTGGCTACAGGGGAGGCCAGTGAGACAATGCAGCCACCACTGAGCCATCACTCAGCCCCACCATCCCGCCAGGCAGCAGGACCTGCTCGGGTTTCTGGAGAGAAACTGGAAGTTAAGATGTTAAGGTTAAAAATCCCCTGATTTTGATACTGGCAATGGTTTCAAAACTGTTTGAAACAGGGCCAGGGTCATCTATGGGCTGAAGGTGGTCCGAGGGCCACCACTGTGCAAGCTCAGAGCCAAGTGTGAACACAACTTCGCAGGTTCATGGTGACATTCACCTGTGATGGGTCCTGCCAACTGCCCCACACGGCTGGAGCAGACATTACTACTGTGGTCCCTGCAGTGTGGACAAGAAACTCCTACAGGTGTGCGGTTTACCCCAAATCACAGTTTACCCAAAATCCAGGGGTACATCGGGAATTGTCCAGAGCTGCCCGAGCCCCCAGTCAGCCCACAGCTTCCCGAAGGGCCAGCCATCTACCACGGGCACTGCAAGGTGATGTCAGGTCCACACAAGGAAGAGAAATGTCAGCGTTTTCTATTTAATAGTGATGTATTTCCAGGTATATTTGAAAAATGTGTGCCAAGCACAAGATGTCATGGACGTTACTGCTTAAGACTTTACCCTCCTCTTAAGAAATAATATAAACCTACTAAGTAACCGAAATATACATAACCACACATCAAATCCATGATTCACAAGCAGGTTCTTTTTAATGAGTGAGTGTCAGCTCCTTCTGAATGAGGGGGCCGAAGCAGAGGAGAAGAAGGAGGAGGAGAGGGAGGGAGGAGGACGGGGAAGGAGGGAGAGGACCATGGGGAGGGGGAGAGGAGAGACAGGATATGGGGGGAAAAGGAGGGGGAGGGGAAGAAGAGGAGAAGATAAGGGAGGAAGGGGGAGGAGGGGGATAAGAAGGAAGGAGAGGAGGGAGAGAGGCAGGAGGAGAAGGTGGGGAACAGGAGGGAGGGGGAGGAGGAAAGAAGGGGAAGGTGGGAAGGAAGGAGGGGGAGGGGAGAACTAGGAGGCAGCGACAAAGCCCTTCTCCACTCCGGCTGCGCATGTCTCTCGATGTGTGTGCTCAGCCTCTAGCTCAGTCGTGTCTGACTACTTTGCGACCCCATGGGCTAGGGCCCGCCGGGCTCCTCGGTCCACGGGATTGTCCAGGCAAGAGTACTGGAGCAGGTTGCTGTGCCCTCCTCCAAGGGATCTTCCCGACCCTGGGATCGACCCCAGGTCTCCCGCATTGCACGTGGATTCTTGACTGTCTGAGCCACCAGGGAAGACCCATGTCTCATGATCAACACTTCCAAATCCTGTTAGAGGGACAACAAACCCCATCCATCTCTTCCAGAGCCTGGGAAACCCACGGAGCCACAATAGACCCTTCCCCCGGCGGAGGAAGAGTCACTTCAGGGGTCTCACATGGGTTTCTGCAGGACCAGGGGTGACGCCCAGAGCAGTCCAGTCCCTCTGCGGGAGGTGGGCCTCTGCAGGGACCCGGAGCCCAGGGGACAGTGGCTCAGAAGTGAGTTTGGGCCACCATCTCCGATCCTTTATATTCCAAGGGAGAAAACGGACAGAACCCCAGATTTTTCCCAAGAAATCTCCCAATCTTAAAGGGTTTGCAACGAATTCACTATTTTAAAGCAGGAAGCCCTCTCCAGACTCCAGGCAGAGCTGACCTTCGCCAGGTGGATGCTCTTCCTCATGCTAAGATGTCACCACCTTGCTGTCAGTGGGGATGTGCTTGGGGACCGCTCCCTCCTGATAAACACAAAGCCAGCCCCTCAAGTCTCACGTGCCCAGGTCTCCCTCCAGGCATCTCTGCAGGGGTGACGCTTGTTTCCCTGTTTCATTGCTTTTCCGTTGTCTCTGAATGGCTTCCATGGGCCCTGAGCAATGCGAGTCATGATCCTTCCAGGTGATGCCCATGTAGTCCCAATCAGGGAACCTGTGTGTATGGCTCCCACCCCTCCCCCATGTCCCTGGTCCTGCAGACCAGAGCAGTTGTGTTTGTTGTGAGGATCCTGCTGGGATGGGAGCTGAGATGAGGCCCTGGAAGAGCTGAGTCTTCCACTGACCACCCCCCGCCTCCGCCCACTGTCCTTGTGGAGGAGAAGGCAGGGGATCCCCCGATCAGCCAGCAGCCTCTCTCTGGGGCTCCCCTAGGGGAACCTCTTCCGTCCAGCCCCAGACGTAGGCCTCTCCCTCACATGGGCATCCTTGTGAATTTTGTCTCAAGGTCCCTGACAAGAGGTTAGAGGCTCCTCCTCCCCCTCTAAGGACTGGGGTGCTCCCTGCCCCTCCCCCATATGAGGGCCCAGAGGTGCATCCACCCCCCCTTGCACGCTCAGCCTGCACCTGTTCTTCTTCTTCTTTGAGTGCTGTACACAGTGAAGGGGAAGATCCCCTGGAGAGGAAATGGCAACCCACTCCAGCATTCTTGCCTGGAGAATCCCATGGGCAGAGGAGCCTGGTGGGCTACAGTCCATAGGGTCACAAAGAGTCAAACATGACTGAAGCAACTTAGCACGCACGTGTGCACATAGTGAAAAATCAGGTTTTATGCAAAAGCAGCTTCTCTGGGAAAATCTGCAGGACAAGGAGACAGGATGTGTGTCCCCACTGCTGCTGCCCCATCAGTGGGGTGGGGGGGTCCCTAGTCACGCCCAGTTTTCTCTTGACCCCAAGATCAAGGGTCAGTCCCAGGCACAGTTGCCAGGGCCACCGCTCTTGTCACAGAGTTAGAGAAAGGTGGCCCCTCCATCACCTCTGACTCTGACCAGGCAGGGGCAGGTCTCACAGGGCAGGGGGAGGGGTTGAGTGTCTGCGTGTCTCACCACTGGACCACTCTGGAGCTGGCCCCCCGGAGCGTTAGTTCATTACATTTGCCCAGGATCCCAGTACCAGTCCCCTGGCTGTCTGGCCTCAATAGGGTAGGAGATGGGGTGTGCCTTCTGGAGGAAGTGGGGTGGGCTCATCCTCCTGGGAGGAACTCCAGCCAGCCCCCGGTGCACGGGAGTGCTCAGGAGCCGCTACTGCTGTTGGCGTCGTGATCACAGTGGAGGGCGGCAGGCAGACAGGGGCTACACAGGGGTGATGTCCATCCTCCTCGGAAACCAGGCTCACCCCTGGAGGAAGCTGAGCTGACCAGCTCCCCTTCCACCTCCATCTGACTTGGTGTCATCAGAGCATCCTTAATCCCCTCAGGACAGAAAGGAGTCACCACCCTGGCAGAGCCCCACCCCTCCTCACCTGCTCTGGAATTCCTTGTCCATGCCCCACCAAGGTCCGAGCCCACTGAGGCCCTTCCCCTCATCTTCCCCAGAGAGCCCCTCTCCTGGTTGTGTTTCCACCATTCCAGAGCAAACTGTCTGTGAGCAACACGAGGGAACCTCAGTCCTGCAGCTGGCCCGTCCCTGCCTCCAGGCGTATTTTACATGGCCTGTATAGTGTTCCAAAATTGTGGGAAATTTCTCATTAAAAATTCCCCATTCGCTTGAAAAACTAGATTTGTCAAGTCTAGTTTGGAAAATACACACACTCTCCAATAAACACAACCCTCACTCTGAGATGAAATAGCAAAGATGCTGCCTGGGCTGAGCTGGGGACCCACTCAGTTGGCAGGGAGGCAGGGTTGGCCCAGGTGCTGGGTCACTGAGCCCCCGGCAGCGGTGGGAACATGTGTACAGATGGTGCAAACAAGCACCCACGTGGGCAGGCTGGAGACAGGAGCAGCTTCATGCTTCCCTGACACGGATTTGTTTTCAAAGCTTTGCTTGTTTCTGGTTTTTTTTTGTTGTTTTTTTTTTCAGAGTAGATAAACAAGAAGGAGATTAAGAGCACTTAATAGTGTCATAATTTTTCTCTCTGTTGGTTTTGATGTGGATGAATCTCCAAGCAATCATCTTGCCTTTTATAAATATAATGGAAATAATTAACTGAGAGCACAAAATCTTCTCTACATTGTAATTCCCACAATATAAAATGCATGCGTGTGTGTAAGGTATTAATAGGTCCATATCTAGGAAAATTTTTCTTCCTTTATTTTGACTTCCAATAACATTACTATAATATGAGTTCCTTTAGAACAAAATAATAACAGTGTCACACCAATTAAGTGATGGACCATTGCAGTGTTTCTATTTTCGGATCTTTAAACAACCAAACATCATGTTTTGGGTCCAGCTATTAACATCACAGCAACAACTTCATGTAGAAAAGCTAAGTCTTGAGTGGCGTATTTGCCTTATTCACGACATAAAACACGGACCAAGGTCAAAGACGTTGACTGGAGTTTGCATTTATTCCACAGAGAATCCAGGCTGCATTTTAAGGCAGAGTTTGGGTGGCTACAGACCTGGATTCAATACCCATAGCCAGCACTTCCCAGCTGGATCACCAGGAGAAGGTCATCCCACTTTTCCAAGCTCAGTGTCCTTGTCATCAAAAGATCCTACTATGGCACCACATGCTACACACAGCATGACAAGCAAAAATGCACAAAGTACAATTTAGGGGGAAAGATGAGCATTCATCAAATGACTGCATGATGAGTATAAGTACCACCCGGAACGGACCACAGCAGTGACTCCCACCTGGTCCAGGTGGATCAGGGAAAGAAGGTCTCTCAGAGCATGACAACACAGCTGATCTAAGCCGTGGGCAGATGTAGCATGTGCAAAGGCCCTGTGGCCAAGGCAGAGAGGGGGCAGGAGGCTGGCACAGAATGAGGCTGAGAGAAAAGACAAGAATTTGCAGACTGAGATCTTATTTAAAATGCAAAGAAGGTGGGAAAGGCTTTTAAGCACAGAAGTCACATAATGTGATGGACACCTCAAAAACAGTCATCCCTCAGTATCGGAAGGGCTCATGGACACCCTTCAAACACCAAAATCTGGTTGAGTCACTTATTTAAAATGGTGTAATATTTGCATGTAAGCTACACACGCACTACACCACACTTCAGATCATCTCCAGAATATTTAAAACATCTGTTGCTGTTGTTGTTTAGTTGCCAAGTCATAACCAACTCTTTTGTGACTCCACGGGCTGTAACTGACCAGGTTCCTCTGTCCATGGGATTTCCCAGGCAAGATCACTGAAGTGGGTAGCTATGCCCTTCTCCAGGGGAGCTTCCCAACCCAGGGACTGAACCTGCATCTCCTGCATTGCCAGGTGTATTCTTTACCACTGAGCTACCAGGGAAGCCCATTATAACACCTAATACAATGTAAGTACTGCATAATTCATTGCAAATTCAATGTAAATGCTATGCAAACAGTTGCCAGCACACAATATGCTCAAGTTTTGCCTTTTGGAACTTTCTGGAATTCGCTTTTCTAATATTCTTGATCCAAGATTGGTTGAACCCATGGGTATGGAAGACTGAGTGTATTCCTCTGGATGCTGGGTGTAGAGGGGACAAGTCTGGCAGTGGGTAGACAGTCATGCAGTTGAAGGGGAGATGACAGTCTTGGGCAAGGACCGTGGAGACCGGACAGGAATGGATTTGGGACACAAGCTGGGAACCCAGCCAGCAGGCTGGTCTTGTTTGCTCCTGTTCAGAGCTGTCCCTGGGGTGGGGGCAGCAGAGGGCAGGCTCTGTCCTGGCAAGTACACACTGCGTCCCTCAGTCATGTCTGACTCTCTGTGACCCCACGGACCATAGCCCACCAGGCTCCTCTGTCCATGAGATTCTCCAGGCAAGAACAGCAGAGCGGGTTGCCATGTCCTCCTCCAGGGGATCTTCCCAACCCAGGGATGGAACTTGTGTCTCCTGCATCTCCTACATTGCAGGCGGGGATGCCCCAGGTCATCAACACACCCAAAACTTTCTTCAGCACTGGGTGACTCCGTGTGTCTCCCCAGCCCTCACCCACTTCACTGAGGCCCCAATCTGACTCAGCTGTCACCCCCCCCCACCAACACCCCTGTCCAAACAGATGCAGGAACCATGGAAACACCACCCGGCATCACGCAGCTGGGCCAGCCCCTGGCTAGGTTCACGTCCCTTCCCCTTCTGTGGTCACCCCCACCCACAGTCTGTCCTCCCCATGGCAGGCAGAGCAGCAGCCCAAGCCCCCATCACCCCAACTCCTGATAGCTAGAGAAGAGGAGTGCGCACTCCCTTTCGCGTCAAAGAAGTGCCTGTCTAGACCCCTCATCAGGGCACACACTTCTGGCTCAGCCCAGCCACATATAAGAATTCCATGTATCCAGGCTAACCTCAAAAGAGAAAAGACCAATAATCCAATACCACACACCCCACCTCCCAGTGGGGAAGAGGACACCACATGCAGGCAAGTCTGTGCTGTTCATCTGTGCCCCCCAGAGCCCACAGAGGCGTGGAGCACAGAAGTGGCTCTAAATCAGTGTTTGCTGAATGAACGAATGAGTGTCTGCATTGCCAGTTTGCAGGATTCCCACCCGAAAGGAAGGCAGCCGAGGACACGGCCAACTCTGGAAACCTCTGCTTCCTCAGATTCCTCCCCACCACCACCACCCCCAACCCCTGCCACTGCTGCTCCAAACCACATCCCAACCCCAACTGGATGAGCTCAGAGGGGACCCACCCAAACGCCGGCTCTCGAACAAAACAGAAAATAGCATCGCCAGCTCGGCTCCCAAGTGGCTGAGTGATAAATGCAGGCAAATCTCACCATGTTTCTCTGCACAAACCACAGGCAATGGCTTAGTCGCTAAGTCCTGTCTGACTCTTTCAGCCTCATGGACTGTAGCCCACTAGGTTCTTCTGTCCATGGAATTCCCCAGGCAAGAATACTGAAGTGGGTTGTCATTTCCTTCTCCAGGGGGGTCTTCCCAACCAAGGGATTGAACCCTCATCTCCTGCATTGCCAGCAGCCTCTTTACCACTGAGCCACCAGGGGAGGAACCACAGACTCATCAAGAATTTCAGAAACAAGTGTTAATGACAGTTTTATTTAATTGGGGAGGAGAGTGATTAGACTAATGAAGTGGCCCTGGGGACAGTCTCGGTGTTTCTCCAACAAACATAACCGCCTTGGGATGGGGAGGGGAGGAAGGAGAGAGATCACTGGTGAAAACCCATCAAGCTTTACCAGAGCTGCAGGGTCAGTGCTGCCTCCCTGGAGGAAAGCAGGGAGATTCGTAGTTGGAACCTCCACATGTACCTCATAAGCCACCTGGCTGCCATTGCTCATAACAAAGGTCACAGGATGATGGCTGGAAGCTTCAACCGAGGCATCAGATATATTTCCAGGAAAACAAACTGAGCTGTGGAACCTACCACAAAGCTGAACTTTCAGTGACAGAATCCATCAGATGACTCCTCCATGGGGAGGGTCTAAATGGAATTACAAAAGTGCTAGTCACTCAGTTGTGTCCGACCATTTGTGACCCCATGGCCTGTAGCCTGCCAGGCTCCTCTGTCCCAAGTTGAACAATAAAGGGTGGATTTATGAGACTGTCTTTCAAGAGAAGAACTCATGAATTCGATCAGGACCCCAGGCGGGAGGGCTGCTCCAGCCAGCCCGAGAGCAGCAGCCGAGTGGCAGAGGGCAGGGCTGGAGCTGACAAGAACCCCACAGCTGAGAGCTTGTGAGCTGGTGCTGATTCCTTGGGCTAAGCTCTCGTGGCTGTGTCTGAAGGGCTCAGGGCTGCATCTGGACGGAAACATCACCTCTTCTCTCTGAGGGTCAAGGGGGTGTGAATCACGGGGCTTCCCTGGTGGTCCAGTGCTTAAGACTCCATCCACACTGCCAATGCACCAGGCACAGGTTTGATCCCTGGTCAGGGAACCAAGATCCCATATGCCATGGCATAGCCCTAAAAGGGCAGTGGGATTGAGGTTGCTGGAATCTGCACCAGGAAAGAGGCCAGTCCAGGTTATCTCAAAGGCATCCTGCCCATGTGGCCTTTCACAGAGGAGTCACTTGAACAGCAGGTCAACACCCCAGATGTGGGAGGTGGGAGGATGACAACATCTTGTAGATTTTTGAGCAATAGCAAAAGCCATGGGGCTTCTCAGGTAGTACCATTGGTAAAGAACCCACCTGCCAATGCAGGAGAGATATAAGAGATCTGGGTTTGATCCCTGGGTCTGGAAGATCCCCTGGAGGAAGGCATGGCAACCCACTCCAGTACTCTTGCCTGGAGAATCCCATGGACAGAGAAGCCTGGCGGGCTACAGTCCATGGGGTCGCACGGAGTCGGACACGACTGAAGCGACTTAGCACACGTGCACAAAAGCAAGCCCGCTGTTTGGCACACAGACCTGAAGGTAGGTCACTGTGCCTAAGGAGCCTGAGGTCTCTGGGGACACAGGGAGTGGGCACCCCCATCGTGAGCTGCAAAGCCTCAGAGCTCTGTGTGGTAGACCTGGGTGGTCCAGTCAAGGTCAGTGGCAGAGAGAGGAAATGTGGCCTAGAAGCATCCCTGCTTGACGGAGGGGATGTCTAGGCTGAAGCCAATGACCTAATAGAAGACAAGGACTGAATTAAGGGTGGAGGGCTGGTGTTTGCTAAGACCCAACCTTTTGCGAAAGAGCATGAGAATGAATGAGAAATAACAGGAGAATAAACCTGGGCGTTGGGAACATGGAAGCTGAAGTCAGGTAAAGGGGTGATCAATTGAAAAGAACATATGTATGATGTGACTGCATGGTGTCTTGGGTTGTGAACAAGTCATGCCAATAACAGGCCAATATGTAGGTGCATCCAGCCAAGTCCCAGAGTTTCCATCAATCCCACAAAATCCACCAGGACCCATGGACTCAGATCCTGGAAGACAGTAAGCCAGGCCTGAAGGGAGGGAATAAGATGATAACCCAGGGTTTTAGCTGAGCTGGGCAAACACCTGCCACTCACTCCTCCCCCACCAAAGCTGGCTCTGCTCTAAAAGGCCTCAGCCCAGTGATCTGTAGGGAGGGAAGTGCGCAGGCCCAGGAGAAAGAACTGGAAAGACACAAACCAGCTGGAGGCACTGAGTCTCAGCAGTTTTCTCAGGAAAAGCCGTAAAACTAAACACAGGGAGTTCAAACAGGCCTTTCCATCCATGTTTAACTAGAACTGCAGGCAGTGAGGACCAAAGCTTTGCCGAGTCCTTGTTCCCAGGGTGTCTGTGTAGTGATTTCAAAAACACAGAATGAGAAGCAGTATCTCCTCTGCCCAGGTGTAGCCGGAATGCCCTACAGGAAGATGCTACGTGGTTAAGACTCATTGAGAGATGAGAGGAGCCTGGTACCCATGGTCACTCCAGGACCACACTGACAGCACACGACAGATGTTCTGTGTTTGGCAAACTGGCTAGTTAAGTGACGGGCTTCTACACGAATGCGGGGTTACTGGTCTTCTGTTTCTTTTCAGTGTGACTGGGACACACGGCAGGTGATACACGCTAAATTTTCCAGCATTCCCGTTTGGCCACAAAAGAAGGGGGCGAGCACTGTTCCATGGAAGTGGGAGGACCACGGTCCCTAGGGATGCAGGCTGACATCCTGCATCCGAGCCCTGAGGCACAGCTGAGCAGGCTCCTCTGTGGAGGAGGGACAAGGTGTGGTGAGCATGTATCTGCCTCTGTGACCCATTACACTAATCAGAATGAAAGGTCTGGGCACAGAAATCTCACAGCTGAGAGAAGTCTGCCCACCCCCGAAGGATGGATGTCAACTCAGCCACCTGGTCACCCTCCCTGAGTGTTTCAGTAGCCCTACTGACTTACTAGCCTTGTAAACCACCCTTTGTGGTAGAAAAGACAATGCCCCCTCCCCCAAAGAGATCACATTCCAATCCCCAGAGACTGGGGATGTTATTTTACAGGGGAAGGGGCTTTGCAGGTGGTGTGTGCTCCATCACTCAGTTGTGTCTGACACTTTGTGACCCCATGGACTGCAGCCCATCCGGCTCCTCTGTCCACGGGATTCTCCAGGCATGAATACTGGAGTGGGTTGCCATTTCCTCCTCCAGGGGATCTTCCCAACTCAGGGGTCGAACCCAGGTCTCCTGCATTGCAGGCAGGCTCTTTACCACCTGAGCTACCAGGGAAGCCCTTTGCAAGTGGGGTTAAGTTAAAATTCTTGAGATGGGGAGGTTATCCTAGATGTTCTGTAAAGACTGGTATGATCCACAGGGTCCTTATAAGAGGTAAGGAGGAGGGGCAGAGACAGAGGAGACGTGATGATGGAAGCCAAGAATGCCTGGGTCTCTAGAAGCTGCATGGAAACAGAACTCCCCTGGAGCCTCCAGAAAGAATGCAGACCTGTTGGCATCTTGATTCCAGTCCAAGGGGATCGATATCAGAGCTGTAAGATGATGAAGTGTGTGTGTGTCTATATTTCATTTGTCTGTTTTTTTAGTTGAAGAATGATTGCTTTAGAATGTTGTGTTACTAAACAGTTTTTGCCTTACAACAGAGTGGATCAACTATATGTACACATATATCCCCTCCCTCTTGGACCTCCTTCCCACCCCTCTATCTCACCCATCTATGGCATCACAGAGCAACAGGCTGAGCTCCGCGTGCTATGCAGCAGGTTCCCACTAGCTGTCTATTTCACACACGGCAGTGTAAATATGTCAGGGCTACTCTCTCAATTTGCCCCACCCTCTCCTCCCCGCCCCACTGTGTCCCTACATCTGTGTCTCAATTCTCGCCCTGCAAGTAGGTTCATCTGCATAGATAAAGCAGATGTGGTACATAAATACAATGTATTTATAATAAATAATAAATACAATATTAACTCAGACATAAAAAGAAACCAAACGGAGTCATTCATAGAGCTGTGGCTGGACCTAGCATCTGTTATACAGAGTGAAGTAAGTCAGAAAGAGAAAAACAAATACTGTACATTAGGTTGTGCAGTTTTAAACCACTAGTTTTGCGGTGTTTTGTTACATCAGCAATAGGAAACTAAACACACCCTTCTCCTGGAGAAAACGGTGGATACATTTGAGGATTTAAAAATGTGTAACCTGCAAGTTTAAAATGTTTAACTTGGCCAAAATAGTGAAAATGAAACATAACAGACAATGAGTTAACACTGAGAGGCAGACAGCCTTTAGAAGTCAATAAGGAAACAAAGGATATAAGCAATAAAAATGCAAATCGCTGATTCAATAGGAAAAGGTGTCTAGCCTCACTCATAATCAAAGAATTGCAAATAAAAATATAACCAGAACAGCACGAGACTTTTTGCCATGAGAATTTGCAATCATGCAGGGAAATAGATGCCTCTTTGAGACAATATAAATTGTTACAAGCTTTCTGAAGGGTGTTTTTGTGTATCAAATGTGTGTGTTAATGTGTGTCAAATGTTAAAAGGTGTATCTCACCAAAAGTTGTCAATGCAGCCTTAGAAGAACCAAGCTGGGGGCCCTGAGCCCATCTCAGGATCTATCAGAAATCTGCAGCAGTTAGGAGAGCGAGGTATTGGCACAGAATACAGAGTAAAGTAGGGGCAGAGTCCGGAAACAGAACTGCATGTAAACAGTGAACTGATTTATGACGAAGGTGACACCGCAGTGTAAAAAGGGGTGGGGGGGTGGGGTGGGCGTATCTTTTCAACAACTAGAGCGAGGTAAATTAGATAGCCACCCGGGAAAAATAAATAAATCTTGACCTCTCCTTCATAGCACACAGAAACCATTACAGAAGGACTAGATCTAAAGGTGAGAGAGAAAACAATAAAACTTTCATGTAGCTCAGAGGACTATCTTCATGACCTTGGGTGAGGCGACATTCCTTGACCAGGACACAAAAAACGTGAAGCATAAAAGGAGAGCTTCATGAAGTCAACCACACTAAAACTTAAAACTCCAGTTCACCAGGAGACAGCTTAAGAGTAAAAAGGCAAGATCCAGTCAGAAAAGATATTTGCAATTCATATATTCAATGAATATCTCATACTCAAAATACATAAAGAAGGCCTAAAAGAATCATAAGGGGGACAAAGCAGACATCCAATAGAAAAATAGGCAAAAGACTTGAATAATATGGACAAAAAAGCATATCATGATGGTCAGTAAGTGTTTAAAAAGGTGATTGACTGCATTAGTCATTGTGCATGTGTGCGTGTGTGTGTACGTGTGTACGTGTGTGTGCGCGCATGCACTCTCAGTCACATGACACTGTGCGATCCCATGGATTGTAGCCTGTCAGGCTCCTCTGTCCATGGGGATTCTCCGGGCAAGAATACTGGAGTGGGTTGCCATTTCCTTCTCCAGGGGATCTTCCCAACCCAGGAATTAGTCATTAGGGGACAGCAAATAAAAACCAAAATGAGACCCTGTTAACCAACAGAATAGTTAACCTGGGAACAGCAGACAATGCCAAGTGCTGGCAGCTGGAATTCTCACTGATGGGAGAGTGGAAACCAGCAACCCACTTTGGGGAACTGGTTTGGCACTTGCCTATTCAAGGAATACACGCATACCCTATGACCTAGCAGTTCCTCTCCTAAGCTTGTGCCAGGCAGAAATGTCTGTATACAGTCACCAAATGGCCCAGACATGTGCAAGCAGCACTGTTTGTAATATCCCAAATGATCTGATGGGGGAATCCCAGAGGGGTGCTCAGGGATACTGGTCACACTCAGTTTTTTGATGGGAGGAGATGATTTCATGAGAGTGTTTGCTCTGCAAAAGTGTCACACTGCACACATCTGTGTGTGCTTTTCTGTAAGTCCATTATTACTTGAATAATACATCTGCTTTTCAAACTGGGAGGCAATGAGAAGTCTGCTCTGAATAAATCTGAACTCCCAGCTTTCACACTTGGATTCCTTGATTCTATTTGCTCCTTTGGGAAGGAAATGGAGATCTAGCTCAAACATCCCAAAAGAAATTTTCAAAGAACAACAGCAATGAGTAGACATTGAGCAGGGCAATCTTACTTGTTAAGAACTTATCCTAAAGCGATAATTGAACTAGAGCACAGAAGATCTATTATAGAGTTGTTTATGATAATGAACACATGCAATGAACTAAATAGACAACAATGGAAGAATGATAAGTAAACAGGCCATCATGCAACCATGAAAATGATTACTGTATAGCTATTCGCATGAAAACAAACATTAAAAAGTGGACACAACACAAGCAGGGCCCCATGACAGGAAGCTGTGTGCAGAGCAAAAACGTTTACCCAGAAACTCCTGCAGGAAGCTCATTCATATTGGCGTTCGTACTGGGGGACTTTCAAATGATACTGAGCTATGTGTGGGTGTGTGCATGTATGTGTATGTGTGTGCACATGTGTGTCTACATGTTTGTATGCATGTATGCACACATGTGTGGGCACATGTGTGTTTTTTAATAGCCATATGTAGGCACCACGGTATGCAAGGCAGTCTGCAGACCAGGAATAGCTTAGGTCCCTAGGGCACCAAAGAATGACCCTAGGAAGAAAATAAAACTTTTGTTTCACTCAAAATAAAACTATTTTCTCCTCCACAACAAACCCTAGAGAAATAACAGCTGCATGCCATGACCCCGGCCAGGAGAGTTCATTCCTCTTACAATAATATCAGCCCACTTCTGTGTCTCTCTCTTCAATCTGGTTCTGAATATTAAAATTTAAGAACCTTAGAAAAGTGACTATTTTTAGTAGTACAAAGTGGGAAATGATCAAATCCACTCATCATGGAGAAATGAACTGGGTGGACTATTACACGGCACTGAGAACAGCCTGGCCATTGCTGCTGCTGCAACAACACACCAGGGAGTCTCTGGGGGTCTCTGGGGGTCTCTGGCACCATCTGGAGATGCAGTTGGCTGTCACAACTTGGGGGAGGCAGCTACCGGCACTGCACGGGTAGAGGCCAGGGAAGCTGCTCAAGTGCACGTGAGGCCCCACTTCAATAGTTCAGCACACAAGAAGACCTGTCTGACACGCATCTCATCAAAGTGATGCTGACCATCTCAAGTGCCCACGCCCATCTGAGCCACAGTTCTGTGCGGTGGGGACGTTAACGCCAGAGCTCGGTGTCACTCGGGACCCACCTGGAGTCCATCCCCAGAGGTTCTCTATGCAAATGCCCTGGCTGATGAGACACACATGCCCAATCAGGGATCAAAGTGCCCCCGAGACTCTTCAGGGAGGAAATCTGTCCTGTTCAGACCGGAAAGCTCAGTAAAACCAGGGGACATGGGAACAGGCTGAGGTGGTGGCTGAGTCCTCTGTCCTCTCACAGTGCCCAGGGTCAAAGGCCAAGCTGGGCTCACGAATGCCCCGATGCAACTTGCCCTCTGCAGCCTGACCATTCAGACTAACTGACGGTACCTGATGAACCTAGAAGTGGACTGAAAGGCATGGTTACGTGTCCCAGAAACACAGACCTGGGCCCTCTGGTGGGTCACCCTCTTGCAAGCCTGGGCTTAACTAAGTGTCCTCTACAAGACCCCCAGGACAGGCCTGTGGCCACTGTCCCTTGGAGACCCCATGGAGCCCCTGCTCTGTGCCAGAAAAAGCAGCCTTGTCCCCGCTGCTGGGATAAAGTGCAGCAGCTCCAAGCCACGTGTCTCTCAGTGATGATGGGGACAGTCCCCCAGCCCCCACATTTCCACTGAGCCCCACTCACCCCAACTCTGCCCACTGGCACGGGCCTCCACAAAAAACATTTCCCATCGGACAAATCAGTTTAACTTAAAAAAGCATGCCTCCAAAAACATCCTCAGAAATGTAAAAGCAACCTTCAAGAGAAAAACCTCCAAAACCCTGGAGGACGCTTGGCTGAGACAAGCCTCAATTATCGTCCTCGGTTGGTTTGATAAAAATTCCTCTCCGCCTTGCCTCTGGATGACAGTCTTCACTGAGAAAACTTTCTTTTTTAAAAATAACTACAGTAACCCACCATTAAAATGGGGATTGCATTTTAATCCACCCTTTCTTTTTCTCTGGTTTCCAAACTGGCACCTTCCTGATTTCAGAGAAGAAAAAAAAAAAAAATGTAAGCCTCTACAAAATGTCCAGCAGCTGCAGTAAGTCCAGCAGAAGCTGGAATTCAAGCTCCACCAAGAAAGAGAACACGTATTTTTGGAGGATTGGGTCCCCCACCACCTCACTCCCTTAGTGCACACCACCACCTTCTGAACCACTCCGGCTACAAGAAGGTGTCAAGAACCAGGGAGAGACAGTGTCACCAGGAGCCCCTGCCCAGAGCCTTCTAGAATAAAGGGATGCTTATCCAAACATCTCTCCTTAGCTGCTGGAGTCTGGAAGGGTGGTGTTCTTAAAGAAAAAAAAAAAAATGTTTTCAAAAAGCACAGCAACACTCAGTTGTATCTGGTGTTGCTTCTCCAGCCACACCTGAAGGCCAGTGGTTTTTTGTTGATTTTTTAATTAGAGGATAATTACTTTACAATATTGTGATGGGTTTGGCCATACATCTACATGAATCAGCACTAGGTATATATATGTCCCCTCCCTCTCAAACCCCACTCCCACCTCCTTCCCCATCCCACCCCTCTAGGTTGCCACAAAGCCCTGGCTTTGGGTTCCCTGCATCATACATAGAACACCCCTTGAAGCCAACCCCTGTCTCCCTCCAGCCAGGCCCCGGGTCACACAGCACAGGCAGAGCCGTCTGCACCTGCTTCCCACCCACACCTTCCGGAGCCTCTGTGCTGGAGGGCAGGAACACTCTGTCTCTATGGGGCGGCTAGTTCTAGGCTCTGCTGCTCCCCACACTGCTATTCATCTGGGTCATGTGGATGATAACCGGAGTGAGATATTTAATCTGTGAGACCTATTCTATATCACCTGTGGTTGACAGCTCATAATGCTGCGTTTTTAGAAATTAATTAAACACAGACATGCAGCTCACAAGAGCAGCTGGGGAGAAGAAATCTGGCAGGCAGCATCCATTCTCAAAGTGACTTCATGTGTAGAGACTGAGCTCTTCCCATTGTCTCTGTTATTTATCACTCCACTGCCCCTGAACAGCCAGAGGCCACGACAGCGGAGGGAGGGAGCAGCCTGGGGTCTATTTGCAAGTAGACACACACTTTCCCAAGAGCCTAGAATAGAGGCAATACCTCTCACAACAGGAAAATGCACAAGGCCTTTCACTCTGACAAACCACTTACAAAATACTGGAAGCAACTCAAATGCCCATATGCAAGACAGGAGTTGATAACCACACGATGGTTGAATGAAGCCACACAACAGAGTACTACGCAGCTGAAAGGAAAAAAAAAAAAGATGTGGACAATCTCCATGAACTCGTTTTAGAGTTATTTCCAGGGTAAACTGTGAAGTGAAAAAGCGATCCTAGTGGTTAAGAATCTGCCTGCCAATGCAGGGAACACAGGTTCAATCCCTGGCCCGGGAACTAAGATTCCACATGCCACAGAGCAACTAAGCCCTCGTGTTACAACTACTGAAGCCAGCATGTCCTAGAGCCTGTGCTCTGCAATAAAAGAAGCCACCGCAATGAGAAGCCCAAACACATCAACGAAGGGTAGCCCCTACTCGTCACAACTAGAGAAAGCCCACACACAGCAAGGAAGACCCTATGCAGCCAAAAATAAACAAACAAATCTTTTGTAAAAATTGTAAAGTTCAATAGAGTTTTTATATTAGGAGGTTGGGATTAACATATACACACTATTATATATAAAATAATCAACAAGGACCTACTGTATAGCACAAGAAACTATACCTAATATAAGTATTCTTGCCTGGAAAATTCCATGGACAGAGAAACCTTGTGGGCTACAGTCCATGGGGTCATAAAGAGTCAGACACGACTGAGCAACTAACAGATTAACAGACAGATATGGGGGAAAAAATCTGAAAAAGAATATGCATGTGCATATATATATATATATACATATATTTATATACACATATATCAGTTCAGTCACTCAGTCATGTCCAACTTTTTGCAACCCCATGGACTGCAGCATGCCAAGCTTCTCTGTTCATCACCAACTCCTGGAGCATATATATATATCACTTTGCTGCTTACCTGAAGCTAACACAACATTGTAAATCAGTATACTCCAATACAAAATAATTTTTTTAAAAAAAGAGTTTTTATGGAATGCTATCCTTCATGAAATGAAGAAGGAGATATGAGAAAACATACATGTACCTGTTTGATCAGCACAAATGGAACACAGGAAGGATAAACCAGAAGCTAAGAGAACTGCTTACCTAGAGGGTGTGGGTGGGAATGGAATGGAAGGAACAGAGGAGGAGTAGGGCAGAGTAGGATGTCACTCCTCTGAGTGCACCTGCTTGTGTAGATCTTAGGACTTACCTTAGGACTGTGGTAACATTCCACATACTTCCCAAATAAATCAATAGCTAACATCAGCCAGAACGGGGCACAGCCATCACAGAATACAACCACAGATGAATCTAACTGTATCACAAATGATTAAATCACTTGAAGGGAACAGGCAAGAAAGAAACCAACCTAGGTAACTTTATAAAAGAGAATTTCAACTGTATAGTGTAAGCAAATGACAGAGAGAATAGAAACAAATATTGTCCTCTACTTGGTACATCTGTTTCCCACAGGGGGTGGGTTAGCAATCCCAGAACTACTGTGTATGTGTGAGGGGCTTACACAAATCAGTAAAAACACTGAGAATCATGACAGCCAGTTTTGGAGAAGGACGGAAGTGAGAAAAGGCTCAATATGGAATCTAGAAAAACATACAGATGGATTAATATAAATACATAATATGATGCATGTGTTTGCTTGTTTAAGTACATACATACATTTCCAAATTCTGTTCAGAGGATCAAGAAGCAATAACACCCCAGCATAAACATATGCAAAGTACATCATGCAAAATGCCAAGCTGGATGAATCACAAGCTGGAATCTAGATTGCCAGGAGAAATATCAACAATCTCAGATATGCAGATGATACCACTCTAATGGTAGAAAGTGAAGAGGAACTAAACAGCCTCTTGATGAGGGTGAAAGAGGAGAGTGAAAAAGCTGGCTTAAAACTCAACATTCAAAAACCTAAGTTCATAGCATCCAGACCCATCAGTTCACGGCAAACAGATGGATAAAAAGTGGAAACAGTGGCAGATATTATTTTCTTGGGCTCTAAAATCACTGCAGACAGTGACTGCAGCCACGAAATTAAAAGACACTTGCTCCTTGGAAGAAATGCTATGACAAACCTAGAGAGCATATTAAAAAACAAAAACATCACTTTGCTGACAAAGGTTATGGATTTTCCAGTAGTCATGTATGGATATGAGAGTTGGACCATAAAGAAGGAGCATCAAAGAATTGATGCCTTTGAATTATGGTGTTTGAAAAGACTCTTGAGAGTTCCTTGGACAGAAAGGAGTTCAAACCAGTCAGTCAATCCTAAAAGAAATCAACCCTGAATATTCACTGGAAGAAGGACTGATCCAATCTTTCAGGCACCTGATGAGAAGAGCCAACTCAGTGGAAAAGACCCTGATGCTGAGAAAGACTGAAAGCAAAAGGAGAAGGGGGTGGCAGAGGATTAAATGGTTAGATAGTATCACTGACTCAATGTACAGGAATCTGAGCAAACACTGGGAGAAAGTGAAGGACAGGAAAGCCTGGTGTGTTCCAGTCCATGAGACTGCAAAGAGTTGGACATGACTTAGTAACTGAACAACAACAGAAATGAGCACACTTGGCACCCAGATCCTGGTTTCTAAACACTACTCTCCAATAAAATGAACCAGGGCTCCATGGAGAAATGGTGGGTTCCATGAGCCTAGAAGATCTCTAGTGCTAGAAAGTCAGGAAAGACTCAAAAATGATGAGGACATATCAAAAGGACACAGAAGCCAACTGGAAAAGGCCCCCAAAGGTCAAAGCTGGGACAATTTAAACAACAAAATAAGTAATGATAGTATTGGATTATAGCTTATTGAGCAAAAATAAGTATCTAAAATATATTTATATGAATAAATAATTGAATGAGTTGCCCTTGTATTAAAATTCCAATTAATAAATGTAGAAAGAATGATGCACATAGAAAATCAACCTTTGGCAAACATTACTGTAATAACTTTGGCAGGTAATAACCATCACTGGATGCTAAAATTCATGGAGAAAGTAGCATGAGATAACAGACAACTGTGTAGTTTCATGGTACCCCTCTGACAAGAGATTATGATTTGCAAAGGGAAAATGATAACTTTAAAGTGGATACTAGGAAAACATCCCCCTCAACCAAGCAATCAAAGCGAGCATCACTGGTGATAATGAATACCATCTTGAATGTCTATGTTTGAGCTGAATTGTGCCCCCAAAATCCCTGTGTTGGACACCTAAGCCCGAGGACCACAGGATGTGGCTGTGTGTAGAGATGAGGCCTTAAAGAGGTAATAAAGGTAAATGAGATCATTAGGGTGGGCTGAATTCCCATATGACTGGTGTCCTTATAAGAAGAGGCTATCAGGTTACCTACAGGAAGAGGAGATCACATGAAGACCCAGAGAGAAGAGAGCCATCGACAAGCTAAGGTAAGAGACGTTAGGAGGAACCAACCCTGCTGACACCCTGATCTCCAACTTCCAGTCTCCAAGATGTGAGACCATAAATGTCTGCTGTCTAACCTAACTGCTCCCTGCCCCACCCCCAAGCTGGACTATTTTGTTACGGCAGCCGCAGGAAACTCACACAGGCTGACGTGACGCAACAAGGAAGGCACAACTTCACTTGTATGGTGCTCTTGTCCAAGACACCTAAAATCAACCCCATTGTGAGAAACATCAGATAATCCCAAACTGAGGGATGCCCTTCAAAGTGACCACCCTGAACTCTTCAAGTGTCCAGGTGCTGAAAGACCAAGAAGCTAAGGAACCGCGACAGGCTGGAAGGTGAGGGGACAGGTGAGGTCCTAAGAGGAAAAACTGACAAGATCCAAAGCACAACTGTAGACTAGCTAATATCACTGCTAATTTCCTGGTTTCAAGAATTGTACTCGAGGAGTGCCCTGGTAGTACAGTGAACAGGAATCCACTTGCCTGTGTTGGGGACACAGGTTTGATTCCTGGTCCGGGAATATTCCACAAGCCCTGGAGCAACTAAGTCCCTGACTGCAACTACTGAGCCCGTGCTCTAGAACCTTCCAGCCACAACTACTGAGCCTGAGTGCTGACACTACTGAAGCCCGGGCGCCTAGAGCCTGTGCTCTGCACCAAGAGAAGTCACCACCACAATGAGAAGCCCTTGCATGCTAGAGAGTAGCCCCCACTCGCCACATCTAAAGAAAGCCCAAGTGCAGCAATGAAGACCTAACTAACGCAGCCAAAAATAAAATGTATATTTTTTTAAAAAAGAATTGTATTTTAAAATATTAACATTAGGATGAGCTAGGTATGTGGGAACCCTGTCTTATTTTGCAATTTCTCCTTTTTTTCTTTAAGTCTAAAATCATTTCAAATAAAAATCTAAAAAAAAAAAAAATCACAGAGGTTGTTAACTGGTGATCAGCTGACCCAGTTCAACACACAGATGTATGTATTTTGGTTGAAAATGTTAAAAACAAATTTGAATGAGCTGCCAACAATACATGGAGAAGGAAATGGCAACCCACTCCACTATTGCCTGGAAAATCCCGTGGACGGAGGAGCCTGGTAGGCTGCAGTCCATGGGGTCATGAAGAGTCGGACACGACTGAGTGACTTCACTTTCACACATTGGAGAAAGAAAGAAATGGCAACCCACTCCAGTGTTCTTGCCTGGAGAATCCCAGGGACGGGGAAGCCTGGTGGGCTGCTGTCTATGGGGTCGCACAGAGTCGGACACGACTGAAGCGACTTAGCAGCAGCAGCCAACAATACAAATCCAGAGATGCAATTTTAAATCCAGATGTATGGCTTCCTTTCAAAACATCAGAAGTTGTGGCATTACCCCCGAGGAAGCCACATCCTCAGGTCCATCCTCAGGACCAGAGGCCCCGGTGCCCCAGCGCCGTGTTCACACACTGCACAGCTCAGCCCAGGCAGTCAGATGGCTTGAGAGGGTACGGAATCCTGAGGGCACAAGGGTCCCAGCCCCCACAGGGCAGAGTCCAGGGCTTCCTTCAGAGCCCTAGTCCACAAGCACCTGGGCATCCTGAGACTCAGATAGAAGTCCAGGTGCTAGAATTCATCAGGGCTTCTGCTCTCATGGTCCGCAGCTTGGGAAGCTGCACTCCATCATTTAGATGCTGTAGCGGTCAAGGTGCACGACCCCCCAGAGGTGATCCTGGGGGAACTGCACCCACTTGCCTGCCACCCTCTGGCCCAGGACGGGCTCACGGTCCAGGCAGACCGACTTGTATACCCTCCCTCTGGCTCTCTCCTGGGGCGTCCCATGGTGACGAGGGGACATGCACAGAGAGGCAATCCTCACTCAGCACGAACATGGGGTCCCTACCCAGCCCAGACCACCCTTGGGCGGAGCTCCTCCAGTCCTGCGAGCTGCAAGGTGCCCTTCTGGAAAACTCTCTCTTCGCTACAGTCAGCCGAAGCTGGAGTCTGTTCCTGCATTGCAGACTATGAACTGGACACGCACTGCTTCCTAGGTGGGTGTCATTATTCCGGCTTACTAAGGATGAAACAGAGGTAGGGAGGCTAGCACCCCACTGGGGAGCACACAGCTGTATTTGTTGAGTCAGTGTATGAACCAATGAATAAATATCATCTTGGAGGACAAATTATACCTGTGGTAGTTTTGTGATGCAGATTTTCTTACTGCCTCCTAGATTACTCACCTCTCTTACCATGAAATGACTTCGGGTGGGCAATACCAGCCCCTTCCACATGAGGCTCACACTGTGAATTGCGATGGCAGCCACACTTTCCCCAGTATCTGAGCTGGTCACCGTGGTCCCCATCCTGCCTGGGCCTCCTCTCCTGTGGTGGCTGCAGCAGCTCCCGCTGAGAGGCACACAGCAGCCTCGGGTCAGAGCCAGGCAGACCCGGCACAGTCTGGCTCTGGCCACAGCCCCGTCGCTGGTCCTCCGGGAGATGGTATCAGATATACAGAGGGACCTCCATTTTGACCACTTCCCAGAGTCCTGCTACTGGAACATCACCAATATCGGACTCAATCCCTTCCAAACTTTATGACAAGCCTGATGGATGGACAGCCTATCTTTGGGACTGACAGTCAGATGGAGTGAAGGCCAACTGATGAGTGAATTTCAGACAACAGCCATTGAAACTGACAGTGCTTAGTGCTTCAAGATACTGACTTTTGGTTTTCTAATTCTCAAAGTTCCCAAAGAATCTGCTTCTCTCAGTCTTTGCTTCTTTCTGAGGGTAACAAAGGTCTCATCTTCATTGGAGATGCAAGAGATGCGGGTTCGATCCCTGAGTTGGGAAGATTCCCTGGAGAAGGAAATGGTAACTCATTCCAGTATTCTTGCCTGGGAGATCCCATGGACAGAGGAGCCTGGTGGGCCACGATCCATGGGGTCACAGAGTTGGATGTGACTAAGTGACTGAGTGTGCACGCACACATCTGCTTTGACCAGGGAAAGGTGACCGTTCCATCTCGATTCACAAATAAAGTTTCTGATTAGCAGCTAAGAGCATTTCTAACTGGCCAGAGCCCTGCATTTCTGAAGCATCTTTTAGTCAGGGGACTCTGGCACTTGCCCCAGGGACAAATTGGCTACAGCAAGGAGATGCCCTCAGTAACTTCTCGAGGGTGGTGTCCATCTGCTCCCCATTTCCATCCCCCTCCACTGGACTGTCCATCACAACAGTCTGTACCCCGCTGCCAGCTGCCTGGCCACATGCTCTGAGCTGTGAAGGGTCACAGCCCTGCAGGCTCCCCACCTCAGACAGGACACTCAGAGGAGCTGCAGGAACCTGTCAGCAGAGACCTGCAAATCAGCACAACTGGCATCAGCCAAAGGATGGGTCAGAATGTTTGATGGTTTGATGACTGTTTGATGGTTCGGGGAGTAAGGAATGTGAAGTAAGAAGACACTGTGATGGTTTGAGCATGGGCGCTGATGATACACACTCTAGGTGCCAGGCATGCCCGACACATCGACTCTGAACAAGGTGTGGAGCAGGAGCCCAGGCCACACTGGCCATCATGGTCTACCTGACCCGGGTCCCCACCCACAGGCAACACAGAACACTTAATGAGCACTGGGGTCTCCAAGCAAGGCCCCTTGATATCAGGGCAGTGGATTCTGGTTTATTTCACTGTACCCACAACTGACTTGAGTTGGTTTCCTAAAAAAAGAAGAAAATAGTGAGAACATTGTTTTAATGTAAAGAATCAAGTGGCACGACATTAAAGAGAATGAAATAATGCCATTTGTAGCAACGCGGATGGACCTAGAGATTCTCATACTGTGTGAAGTAAGTCAGACAGAGAAGGAGAAGTATTGCATGAAATCCCTTATATGGGAAAGCTAAAAAGAAACTGTACAATGAACTCATTTACAAACCAGAAACAGACACACAGACTTGGAGAATGAACTTATGGTTGCTGGGGGCAAGGGGGTGGAGAAGGATGGGAGAAAGGGATAGTTAGGGAGTCTGGGATCGACATGCACACACCACTGTATTTAAAATGGATAACCAACAAGGACCTACGGTATAGCACAGGGAACTCTGCTCACTGTGATGTGGCAGCCTGGATGGGAGGGGAGTTTGGGGGAGAATGGATACATGTATATGTTATGGCTGAGTCCCTTTGCTGCCCACCTGAAGCTGTCACATTGTTAATCAGCTGTATTCCAATTTAAAATAAAATTTTTAAAAGTACTGTGTGGCTTGAAATAAATTGATGGCAAAACATCACAAAAGATATTGGCTGAGCAGGACACCAGTCGACAGGGACAGCTGACTCTGGAAACATGTGAGTTTTCGTCCCATTGGTTGACAAGTCTCTCTGGGAAAACTCTAGAATGAAACTCGCTCTAAAAGTAGTTTGGGTCAGGCAGCATCACGGGGGTGTTATGGGATGCGGCCCCAGAACCAGAGCCCCTCAGATGCACAGGCATCAGGGAATGTCAAGGGCATCCCCGCAACCTGACGATGGGTGGGGGTCCGTTTATGGCCTTGCTGACTTGCTGGGAGCTAATGAGGAGAGGGTTCTGTGGATCGGAACATGGGGCAGCCCATTTTGAAGGAGAGGAAAAGTGAGAGAGGGGAAGAATGTGAGGTCCTGAGGGTGCCCAAGGGTCTCGGACACCATCCTACTCAGGGACTGGGAGGGAACTGAGATAAATAAACAAAATTCCTTCTACTCTTCAAATCCAGGTTCACACCAGCCTGATCTAACAAGGATGGTGGGTGTGAGAGCTGTGGGTATGTGTGTGTGTGTGTGTGTGTGTGTGTGTGTGTGTGTGTGCGCGCGCGCATGTGTGTGTCTATTTATATGCTGGGTCTGCACTTGTATGTCTATTTGTATGTGAGTGTGTGTACTGGGGGGTGTGTGTATGCATGTGTGTCTGTATGCGTGCTACATCAGAGTGTGTGCATATATGTGTGTGTAAGTGTGTGTACTGTGTATGTGTGTCTGTGTGTCTGTGTCTGCATGTGTGCTGGATCTGGTTGTGCACATATTATTTGTGTGGCAGTGTGTGTCCTGGGGATGTGTGTGTGTGCACATGGACATCCATGCCCTGTGAACTCACTGGGGGTCTGGACACCAAGAAGCCTTGCATTCAGTCCTCTGTTCCCATCTCCCCTGCCCGCTCAGCCTCCTGTCTCAGCTTCAGGACCTTTTCCCCAAGCCCCCAACTCCCCAGCACCTGCAGCCCCGGCTCAGCCCGCCCCCCAACATCCACCAAGACTCACAGCCCCCTTTCCTAGGGCCACTTCAACCTCAAACCCACATCGCTTCCAGAATCATTCAGAGCAAGCCTTCTCTGCTTTTATGCACTTGGATTACTGACTTGCAATACCTCCATGCCAGATCATAAAAGCCCCAACACTGGAAGCACTAAAAATACCTCTGTTTCACACTACAACCAAATCTCCAACACAGGCTGAGCCCGCCGAGCTCATTCTGCCTCGTTAGCTGCCTCCTCTGGATGGCAGCCGGCGAAGAGCCTCTGGTCTGAGTGAGCATCCTCTCCATAGAAAGAGGAGCCACACAAATACACACAAATAACACAAATCAGGACAGAGCTACTTATATGGTGCTGCTGCCTCTGAGCTCAGCACTCGTTCAACAAATATTTTCTGAGCCAAAGCTCAATGCCAGGCATCAAGAGGAAGGAATAGATGGTTCCAAATGGGGTCCAGGGCAGATTCCCCGCAAAGGCACAGGCTGGTTTAAGAGATGGTCAGTTTGAAAGCTTATTTTGATCCCCACTCCTCTCTAGCAACCCTGTCCTTTTACATATACTTTTTGTACACCCACAACTGCTGTGAGTTCAGCTACTGAGAGTCCTCAACTGCCAGAATCGCTTTTAGTAGGTAAGAGCTTCCTGTCCAAGGTCACTCCCTTCCCATACGGCCCTCAGTCATGTACTGGACTAAAGGCGAGAACCCCTAACTTTCAAGGGGACCATTCTGAAGGGTCATCCCAGCTTCAGAGCTCACCACAGGGTCACCTTCAGTCTCTGTTGAGACTGCATCACAGGCCGCCTTCTCCTTCTACTCAGCCTTCCTTCCTTTCCCATATAAGTCAAGCTTGCAATCCCTCTTGAATAAACTTCTTGCACACAAATGTCAAAAAAGAAGAGATAGTCAGTTTGCATAAATAGTAAGATGCTATCCTTGGAGGCAGCTCTAGTGCAGAGCAAAGACATTAAAGAGGGAGAAGTGGTTCTTCCCTGGGGAGATCAGAGAGGGCTTTGTGGAAGAAGTAGTACGGATTCCAGTGACCTTGACATGGGTGGGACTAGACCCCAGAGATGTGGAAGGCCTTCCAGATAACAGGAGAGGCACACACAAAGCCGGAAGCCCACCAGGCCCAGACTTCATGGGAGAGCGAGTGTTTCTGCTCCTCTGGACAGAGGTTCAAGCAGAAAGTCACATTGGAAAGGTCCAGTCAAGACTGACCACGCGGCCCGAATTTGAAATGCATCTTCAGGGAAACCTGAGTCACTGAAAGATTTTAAATAGCTGAGTAAGAACACCTGGCATGTGTTTCTGGAAGATAAGCCTGGGAACTCGGGGGGAATAAAGCGGGGAGAACAGTCAGGAAGCTTCTAGCTCAGGCAGAACCAAACCAGCAGTGAGACTCCGAACCAGGGGTGGGGCAGCAGGAGGGAGGATGTGAGGGATGCTCGGAAAACAGGGTCACAGCTGGTCCCACCCAGAGACCAGGAGCCAGGAGGGCACCAGGGCGCCAGACTCTGAGCAGAGAGAAGGCGATACAGGAGGTCAGACACAGAGGACGTGCGGGCTTGGGGGTAACATGCTCACCCACACACCTGGGGTGGAGAAACCTGCCGGGGAACAGGAGTGAGGCCATGGGGAGAGGTGGGTTTTGTGTCACCAGAAACATCAGTCCAGAGGTGGTGGCTGAAATCAAGGCAACCCCACGAATTCAGAGAGGTAAAGATTCCTGCAGACGGGCTGAAGGAGCGCCTGTGTTCAGGGAATTGAAGCAGGTGGCGCAGCGGCGGAGGGGCTGATACCAGACAAGGGGCACCTCCTGCAGGGAGACATGTCCTGCAGACCCGGGGGTGGGAGCCTCGGGGGCTGCAGGGGCTGGGGTGGGCTTTGACCGAGCCCAGGCGAGCAGAGGACTCTGGAGATGTGTTGCATGCAGGCTAAGTCGTTTCAGTCGTATCTGACTCTCTGATACCCCATGGACTATAGCCCACCAGGCTCCTCTGTCCATGGGGATTCTCCAGGCAAGAGTACTGGAGGAATCTTCCCAACCCAGGGATGGAACCCGAGTCTCCTATGTCTCCTGTATTGGCAGGCGGGTTCTTTATCACTAGCACCACCTGGGAAGCTCCTCTGGAGACATGTGAGACCATCTCTGCAGTGTGAAAATGTGTATAGAAAGTGGAAATGGTAAAAATCAACCTAGTTTGAAGAAGAGAAGGGGGAGGTGGATATTCAATAAGATCTCTGAAACATGGGATCCAGTGATGCCATTTCTGCAAGTACATACCCAAAAGGACTGAAAGTAGGATCTGGGAGAAATGCTTGCATATACACACGTTCATGGCAGCATTACGCACAACAGCCTAAAGGTGGGAGCAACCCAAGTGCTCACTGATGGTTGTATGGATGAACAAATCATGGTCCATTTACACCATAGACTAGGATTCAGCCTTAAAAAGGACATTCTGGGGCTTCCCTGGCAGTCCAGTGGTTAAATTTCTGCACTTCTACTGCAGGGGGCGCAGGTTTGAACCCTGGTCTGAGAACTAGGTTTCCGAATGTTTCACAGCGAGGCCATAAAAGGAAAAAAAAAAAGAACAGAGGACATTCTGTTCTTTCTGTTCTGACTTTTGGTATCACACAGATGAACCTTGAGGACTTGATGCTCAGTGAAATAAGCCAGACACGAAGAGACAAATCCTCTCTGATTCTACTTACACAAAGGCCCCAGGGTAGTCAAAGCCATAGAGATGGAAAGGAGAAGGTTGTGTGCCAGGGACTGAGGATGAGGAGGGGGAATTTGTGTTTAATGACAGAGTTTTGGTTTTTTGAAATCAGGAGAGTTCTGGGGAGGGATGGTGGTGAAGGATGCGCACCAATGTGAAACATACTTAACACCACTGAACTGTGCACTTAAAAATGGTCAAGATGGTAACTTTTATGTTATGTGTATTTTACGACAATTTAAAATTTTTTTAATGTTCTCTGATTTTCAAAAAGAGAGAGGAGAGAGACAGGGCGGGGGAACATTCTCAGGTGAAGATTGCTTGCAGGTGGATGAAGAGGACAAGAGAAGGGGGAAGGGCCAGGTGGCAGCGGGGGTGGTGGGGAATGGAGGGAAGGTTCCTGAAGAAAGGTTGGCTGTGGAGTAGAGGAGGAAGGAGTGATGAGAGAGGTAGTGAGGAATCAGTGAGATCAGTCAGTTTAGTTCAGTCGCTCAGTGGTGTCTGACTCTTTGAGATGCCACAGACTGTAGCACACCAGGCTTCTCTGTCCTTCACTAGCTCCCGGAATTCGATCAAACTCATGTTCATCGAGTTGGTGATGTCATCTAACCATCTCATCCTCTGTTGTTCCTTTCTCCTCCTGCCTTCAGTCTTTCCCAGCATCACAGGCTTTTCCAATGAGTCAGTTCTTCACATCAGGTGGCCAAAGTATTCGAGCTCCAGCTTCAGCATCAGTCCTTCCAATGAATATTCAGAACTGATTTCCTTTAGGATGGACTGGTTGGATCTCCTTGCAGTCCAAGGAACTCTCAAGAGTCTTCTCCAACACCACAGTTCAAAAGCATCAATTCTTCGGTGCTCAGCTTTCTCTATGGTCCAGCTCTCACATCCAGACATGACTACTGGAAAAACCATAGCTTTGACTAGACAGACCTTTGTTGGCAAAATAATGTCTCTGCTTTTTAATATGCTGTCTAGGTTGGTCATAGCTTTTTTTCCAAGGAGCAAGTGTCTTTTGATTTCATGGCTGCAGTCACCATCTGCAGTGATTTGGGAGCCCAAGAAAATAAAGTCTGTCACTGTTTCCATTGTTTACCACCTATTTGCCATGAAGGGATGGGACCGGATGCCTTGATCTTAGTTTTTTAAATGTTGAGTTTTAAACCAGCTTTTTCACTTTCATCAAGAAGTTCTTTAGTTCCTCTTCACTTTCTGCCATAAGCGTGGTATCGTCTGCATATCTGAGATTATTGATATTTCTACCAGCAATCCTGATTCCAACTTGTGCTTCATCCAGCCTGCATTTCTCATGATGTACTCTGCATATAAGTTAAATAAGCAGGGTGACAATATACAACCTTGATGTACTCCTTTCGCAATTTGGAAGCAGTCTGTTGTTCCATGTCCAGTTCTAACTGTTGCTTCTTGACCTGCATACAGATTTCTCAGGAGGCAGGTAAGGTGGTCTGGTATTCTGATCTCTAAGAATTTTCCACAGTTTGTTGTGACCCACACAGTCAAAGGCTTTAGCGTAGTCAATGAAGCAGAAGTAGATGTTTTTCTGGAATTCTCTTGCTTTTTCTATGATCTAACAGATGTTGGCAATTTGGCCTCTGGTTCCTCTGCCTTTTCTAAATCCAACTTGAACATCTGGAAGTTCTTGGTTCATGTACTGCTGAAGCCTAGCTTGGAGAATTTTGAGCATTACTTTGAGCTAGCATGTGAGATGAGTGCAACTGTGCAGTAATTTGAACATTCTTTGGCAACAAGAGAATGGGAAAGACTAGAGATAGCTTCAAGAAAATTAGAGATACCAAGGGAACATTTCATGCAAAGATGGGCACAATAAAAGACAGAAACAGTATGGACATAACAGAAGCAGAAGATATTAAGAAGAGGTGGCAAGAATACACAGAAAAGCTATTCAAAAAAGATCTTAGTGACCCAGATAACCATGATGGTGTGATCACTCACCTAGAGTCAGACATGCTGGAGTGCTAGGTCAAGTGGGCCTTAGGAAGCATCACTATGAAAAAAGCTAGTGGAGGTGCTGGAACTCCAGCTGAGCTATTTCAAATCCTAAAAGATGATGCTGTGAAAGTGCTGAACTCAATATGCCAGCAAATCTGGAAAACTCAGCAGTGGCCACAGGACTGGAAAAGGTCAGTTTTCATTCCAATCCCAATCAGCAAGATGGTCAGGATGAAAGCGGGAATGGAGCAACAGCTGTCTGGTGGTGGCTACCTGCCTGGGGAAGCACAAGTGCAGACAGACACTGGCCAGAAAGTGTGGACAACTGGGCAGAGCTGGGTTCTGAGGGAACCAAGAAGGGGCCTGACCTTCGTGGGGAGCCAGGGTTGGGGAGTGGCAGGATGAGACAGGACCTGCAGTGAGAGCAACTTGTCCTGACTCATCAGCTCGCCTCAATGCTTTCTCATTGAGGAGGTGATAAAAACACAGGTAGACAGACACAGGGGTTGGCACATAGTAGGTCTTCAGATAATGTTGGCGGAATGGGATGGAACAGTATAAAATGGAACAAAATAGAAGATTCTGACGGGAATGGTCTTTGTAGGACTTCAAAGGATCAAAAGTGGACTGAGTTCTTATTACACATAGAATGGATAAACAAGGTCCTACTGTACAGGGCAGGGAACTCTGTTCAACATCTATCATAAACCATCATGGAAGAGAATATGGAAAATAATGTATATCGAATCACTTTGCTATACAGCAGAAATGAATACAAAATTGTAAATCAACTAAAGTTCAATACAAATTTAATATATATATCGCATTCTTTAATAAATTCCTTCAAAATGGCACGCTTCGACCATAGTGCACGATCCTGGGACCAGGAAAGTCACACTTTTTAAAGGACAGGTGCACATTTGTGTCCCTGATGCACCTGTCATTCTTATCACAGACAAAGATAAAGTGAAGGCGGAGATAATCACAGTTACAATGGGGCCAAACAAATCGCTCAAAACTGAAAGCATAGAAACTTCTCTTCGAAATGCTAAAGTGTTTCCCAGAAAGAACCAAGCTCTCTGTCTCGCTAATAGCTATCATCTAAGACAAGTGAGAATTAGCCAAGGTATCCCCTCCTCCAAAGACAACATTTATTGTAAATCAGAAATAACCACAGTTGCTGTGCACACATCTACGAAAGCAATGTCTGGGCTCAGAGGCCTTTTTACACAAAATTAATACTGTGTGTCCAACCCCAGAGCTATCCAGGGGACTTTCCACTGCTGTTCAAAAATAATCACAAGAATGGATGCCAAAATCCTAATTCTGGCCAGCACCAATCCATCCAAGATTCTTTCTACAATTATACAAACAATCGAATAGTCCTTGCTGCAAAAGGAAATCAAAGAGCAGAAATGAGGACAAATTCACTCTAACTCACCAAATGGTGCCGGAGGTGTACAGTGATAAGAGGGGAGCCCGATAAATTCTGGGAGAGCTTCGGCGTCGGGGAGACCTCCAGGGAGATCAGATAGCTGGTCGCAGACAGCAAGCAGTTTTTGTAATTTGCTGCCTCAGCAATCCTTGGGAACAAATGAAAAATCATTACAAAACAGAAATTTAAAAAAAAAAAAAACACCTTGAGTTTAAAATTTCATGTTCATCCTGAGACTTTTGAGGCTGAAATCTTTCGGGGGTGGAGTTTTGATTTCTATCAAACAGCACGTTCTGCTCTAAGACTCGGTGTTGGTACCGAAAGGTGAGATGGAGCCCTTGACCTCAGAGAGTCTATAGTCTAGTAGAAGGAGGGGGTAACCCAGGAAGTGAGGAAGAACAGGAAGATCAAAACAATGAGATTAAATCTCAGCCATACATTCTCTTGACCTTGGACAAGTGACTTACCTATTGGAATTTTCCATGCCCAGATTATAAACCGCTGTGGCAGACAGTAATATGATAGACACCTCTTGTCTTGTCACCCAATAGCCCTGCATCCCTCTCCTGATAAAGGCACCTCAGCTTCCCTCCAAGTGACCACCCCTACCTGACTTGTAGCCCATATGCTTTGGAGGGACCTCCATCCTTAACTCAAGAGTAAAACCTGCTCTCACAATTTGAGTGAATCAGTGCACTGCATTCCTCAGACCATACTGATTGTTCAGATGCAAACACATGTTTCATTAAGATCCGAAGAGAAGTAACAAGATTCAGATGGAAATGCTGGGTCAGAGATCCTCACTTCTCTCTGCTAGATGTCAGTCCAGAACCATGAGGTTCCAGCAGTGGCTTATAATCACGAGCAGACAGACTGACTGGGAAGGAGGTCCATGCCCAGGAAAAGCTGAGAGATGGAGTTGGGTGACAGCAACTGGATGCTGGATCAAGCTGCTCCTGAAGCCAGCTGTCCATGCACCTTTCAGCTTACGTGATCCAACAAACTCCCCTTTTGTTTAAAATAGCTTATGCCTGGGTTTCTGTTGCTTATGCCCAAACAAGAGAATCTTGGCTGATATACATAGTACTTGCCTCATGGAGTTATGAAGCTGAAATGACATTTAGGGCCAGGACTAGGATGAGGGAAGCAAGGAACTTGGGGTGCAAGACCTAAGAAGGTGTTCACATTCAGGGTTTGCCACTTGCAGCACATGAATGACTCCAAGAATGAACACCGCTCCGAACGCTGTCTTCTTGGTGACTGCTTATCTAGCTCTCACCCTCACCCTGCCTGGTATATGGTCAGTAATCAGCAAATGTCTATTGCCTTACTCTGAATTTCAGACATTTCACTAGGATGCCTGCAACATGGAGTCATTCAGTCCCGACTCAGGTCACCCAGTCATCTGCTGGTTTCTTTCCTAATCTGGACTTTTGCATGGGGATTCTGTCCCTTCCCTGTGTTTATACTCACAGAACCATCTTCATAACATCAAGCAGATCCCTGGGAGCTGAGTGCACAATCTACTTCCTTCCTCAACTAGTTTTACCTGTTAACTAGACTCAAAGCTGGTGACCTGAACTAGAGCCAGTGGGACCCATGCGTCTCCCCCCAACACCACCATCATCACCACGGGACCCAGCTTTTTAAACAAGTCCCTAACACGAGTCCCTAAAAAAGAGCAGATCCCCAGAAGCACACAGAACTATTCCTGGAATTTTCAATGTGAGATGTTTTTTAAAAATATCACTGTAAAGATTTAAAACCCCTGGGACTTCCCTAGTGGTCCAGTGGTTAAGAATCTGCAACTACTGAGCCCACACACCACAACTAAAGAAGTCCACGTACCTCCACAAACAGCCTGCATGCTGCAAAGCAGACCAAGCATAGTCCAAATTAAAAAAAAAAGATTTAAAACCCTAGCCCTGCCTTCATGGAAATACCCTGCCTAAGGGTATTTCCAACAGAAAATATGCCCTGTAGCAAAACAGAGGCAAGGATTCCTCGTGTTTGTGAATATCACCAAGGTTGGAAAGCTGAGGAGCTGCTGGAAACTCAGAGAACACGGCTGATTTTGCTATCTGATTATTATTCTCGGGAAAGGCATCACTGTGCAAGCCCCAAGCTACAAGACACATATGGAATAAGTCACACAGGTTTAAAAAAGTGAAAGACACTGAAAAGCAAGTCCCACTCTAGCTCGTGGTTCTCAGCCATTGTTTTTCATTATGGCCCCCTAAAGAGTCCTATTAGACCCATTTTTCCTAACACCCCACCATTACTCCATCAACACCTGCCCATCCAGTGAAATCATAGTACCACAGAAATAGAGTAAATCTGCTTATGTACTTCAATATGCTTTAGGTAATTTTGCAGAGCCACAGCCACTGTAATATCTCAGACTCCTTGCCCTCAAAACCAATTTTCACCTTCTGGAGGTGATACCTTCCCCACCGAAAAGGCAGGGAGTTCAGCCACTGCTGTGGAAAGTTAAGACTGGCTGGATGTCACCAGGGACCAGTTGAGACCCAAAGATAGAAAGATGTGGTCCTCGGTGACACAGAGGCCTGCTCTCTTGCAGAACAATAAGGCTGCCCAGGTGGACCACCTCTCTGCTTGTGATTTCAGGGAGCTGAGATGTTTTGAGCTCAGCGCAGTATCCGCTGAGATACAGTGAAATGCTTGCCAATACCTCACAGTCCATGCTTCTCTCTGTGGAGTCAGCATGTATGTAATTCCACCAAACATAATAGAAATCATTTGTCTAGCAAAAATTAGGACTATATATTAGCCGACAATAAAATCACAGCCATGAGCATAAGACCCTACAAACACATCGTTATTTGTCACATCTCCCCTCTCCCTATCCACCTCCATTTTCTAACAGTTCGTCAGGTCAGCTGTCATCGCCCACTAGGATGTAAGCTCCATCGGGGGCTGGCTTCTTGCCCATTCTGTTCACAGCTCTCTAAGCCCTTAGAACCAAGCCTGACACACAGTAGGTTCTCAACTAATATGTGTTCAGTGAATTAATCTTCTCACAGACAGACCATGATGACTTAGATCAAAATCTTAAGAAAAACATGTGAAAAATGGAAAATTTATGGAGAATCTTCTCTCCACAAACACAGTGCAAATCCAGAGTGGATTCCTGGATTTGGCCCTGGGAACACATGGATTCAGCCAAATGCAGCCTAGTAAACATTGCCTTTGAGGGCAGGAACTGATACCAGACTCAACAGTCTACACTGCGCCTTTAGGAGCATTTTTAATGTGGAAAAGGACAATTTCCCAATACGGATGGGTTTATACTGATGGTCTCCAGTGACTCACTTCTCTCACTTCTCATGCAGCCAGGGAGGCCTTTCCTTCTGGCTGGGTTTGCCCTACAGAGAGGCCCAGGTCGGGGTCCACAGTGGCTGAACCAGGAGGAGCCCACCATCCCAACACCACCACCCAACTTGACAATGACAAGACATCAGATGGTCTAAGAAATTGCTGTTTACTTTTTAGATGGGATAATGGCATGGAGTTTATTCTGTATTTTTAAAAGTCTTTGTCTTTTAAAAATAGAGACTAAATATTTACAGATGAAACTACATGATGTCAGAGATTTGCCTCAAAATAATTGGTGGGGCCAGGGTGAGGGAGCGGGGTGGGCAGAGGAAGCTCAAATGGCCGTGGGTGGTCCTGGTTGTAACCCGGTGATGACCGTCTCTCTTGTTTTTACAGATGTTTGATTTTTTTCATAATAAAAAGAGGGCTGTTTTATGACTTCATTTAATCTCTCTGGTACCTCCAGTTTTAATAAGGGTTTTCCTTTGTCTTCATAAATCTGATCCAGGCTTGATTATTTTTATTTTAACCTGTTATCTGGGGAGCAGTAACACTTGGAGACTGGATTATCTGTCACTTTGGAATTGACTGTACCAGGGCTTGGGGGCCTTTCTGGATAAGAAAACAGGCTCATTCTAGATGTCAGGGCAGAAATGGCAAAGAAGACAGTCCCGGGAGTAGGGGCCACAAGGGTGCGCCCCCCTGTACCGGCCCTGCCCCCTGCTTTGGGGCGTCCAGCCAACGGCAGCACCCACAGGAAATCAGAGCCAGTGGGAGAGGAGAGTGAGACCCAGATAGCACTGCTTTTGCAGGGTCACAACTACCAAAGGGCATGGTGCCCATCCCCACACCCCTGCACTTTGCCCCAGGAACCGTGTTCTCCAGACACCATCAGCCCAGAGGGGCAGCATCATGCCCTACTCCCTCCTTCTGAGAACACTTCCTGTTATTATGTTGTCGTTTAGTCATCAAGTCGTGTGAACTCTTTTGTGACCCCATGGACTGTAGCCTGCCAGGCTCCTGTGTCCACGGGATTCTCTGGGCAAGAATACTGGAGTGGGTTGCCATGTCCTCCCCCAGAGGATCTTCCCAACCCAAGGATCAAACCTGAGTCTCCTGCATTGGCAGGCAGATTCTTTACCCCCTTTACTGAGCCGCCTGGGAAGCCCTCCTGTTATTACTCTATCCTTTACAGTAGGGAGCACACCCTGAGCACAGCCTGGCATGTGGCCTCTCCATCTAACTTCCCCCAAATTACCCACCTGGTCCCCCTGGGGACCTGACTGACACAGGACAAAGTCCAGCCTTGCAGACTCACATGTTTCAGCACATTTGAGCCACAACCCCTCTGCAGGTCATCTGTGCCTTCGATTACACATGGAGAGGTCCCATTTGTTTATTTTTGTTTCATTTCCATAACTCTAGGAGGTGGGTCAGGGGAAGGAAATGGCAACCCACTCCAGTGCTCTTGCCTGGAGAATCCCAGGGACAGAGGAGCCTAGTGGGCTGCCGTCTATGGGGTTGCACAGGATCAGACATGACTGAAGCAGGTGGGTCAAGGAGAAATCTTCTCCACAACAAAAGAAACAATAAACAAGGATCAGACAACCCTCAGAATAGGAGAAACTAACTCCAAAAGAAACAACTGACAAAGGATTAATCTCCAGAATGTATATAAGCAGCTCACACAGCTCAATATTAGAAAAGCAGAAAGTCCAATCAAAAGATGGGCAGAAGACCTAAACAGACATTTCTCCAAAGAAGACATACAGATGGCCAATAAACACATGAAAAGACTGTCAACATCTCTGATTATCAGAGACATGCAAATTAAAACTACAATGAGGTATCATCTCACACCAGTCAGAATGGCCATCATTGGAAAATCTACAAAAAATAAATGCTGGGGAGGATGTGGAGAAAAAGGAACTCTCCTACACTGTTGCTGGGAATGTAAATAGATACGGCCATTATGGAGAACAGTATGGAGATTCCTTAAAAAACTAAGAATAAATCCATCATACAGCCCAGGTATCCCACTGCTGGCATATATCCTGAGGAAACCACAATTTCAAAAGACACATGTACCCCAGTGTTCATTGCACACCATTTACAATAGCCAGGACATGGAAACAACCTAGATGTCCATTAACAGATGAATGGATAAAGAAGATGTGGTACGTATATACAGTGGAATATTACTCAGCCATAAAAAAGAATGAATTTGAGTTAGTTCTAGTGAGGTGGATGAACTAGAACCTGTTATACAGAGCAAAGTAAGTCAGAAAGAGAAAAACAAATATCATGTATTAACGCATATATGTGGAATCTAGAAAAATGGTATTGAAGAGCCTATTTGCAGGAAGGAATGGAGACACAGATGTAGAGAATGGATTTGTGGGCATGGACACCATGGGGGAGGGAGAGAGTGGGAAGAATGGAAAAAGTAGTGTCAACATATATACACTGTCACGTGTAAGATGGATAACTGGTGAGAAGGTGCTATATAACACAGGGAGCCCAGGCTGGTGCTCTGTGGGATGGGATGGGGGAGGGGGGGGAGACTCAACAGGGAGGGGCTGTATGTATGACTGACTCAAGTTGTGGTACAGCAGAAACCAACATAACATTGCAAAAATTTTTGAATTAAAAAAAGGAAGAAAGCGTAGAGAGGATGGAAGATTTCAGGATCTCTAGGGCAGATCTGGGAACTCTGAAATCTGCAAGCAGGACACCCAAGCACATGGAGAGATGAGTTCAGTCCTCAAGCAAGAGAAATCAGCATGCATGGAACAAGAAAAGGCGGTCTCATTAACAGATCACTCCAAGTATGAGGCCCCACAGTTGAACCAGAAGGCTGAGCGCCAAAGAACTGATGCTTCTGGATTGTGGTGCTGGAGAAGACTCTTGAGAGTCCCATGGACAGCAAGGAGATCAAACCAGTCCATCCTAAAGGAGATCAACTCTGAATATTCATTGGAAGGACTGGTGCTGAAGCAGAAGTTCCAATACTTTGGCTACCTGATGCTAAGAGCCAACTCACTGGAAAAGATTTTGATGCTGGGAAAGATCGAGGACAGGAGGAGAAGGGGGTGACAGAGGATGAGATGGTTGAATGGCATCACCGAATCAATGGACACGAGTTTGAGCAAACTCCGGGAGATGGTGAAGGACAGGGAAGCTTGGCATGCTGCAGTCCATGGGGTCAGAAAGAGTCGGACACAACTGAGTGATTGAACAACAACAGGTAAACCAAGTTGTACAGGGAGATTTGAAACAAAAAATAAAACTGGAAATATCCCCTAGTAAATGAACTCCTTTGCTAGCAAGTTCCTGCTCAAACATGGTGCCCTGCTCACTCTGGAGTCTATCTCCATCCTTTCTATCAGAGCTGCATTCTCACTGATGCTTGAGGGAGCAGAGAGGGGACAGGAAATGCTAAGCAAAGGAAACTTAAACCTCCTGAAAGATCTGAAAGATGCTGCACATGGAAACGTGGGTGAGAGCCTTGGAGAGACTCGGGAGAATTCTCAAGTGGTATGAGAAGCCTCTGACTGATGGAAACAAAGGAAGAGAGCACCCACCAGAATGGTGGACGTGACCTCCATGGCCCAGGTGGCTTAGTCGCTGAGTTCTCGGTATCAAGAAGTAGTTCCCTGGTGGTTCAGTGATAAAGAATCTGCCTGCCAACCCAGGAGACACAGGTTCAATCCCTGATCCAGGAGGATCCCACATGCTGCAAGCAACGATTGCGCTCCCGTGGCCTTGAGCCCATGCTCCCCAACAAGAGAAGCCACCGCCACAAGAAGCCCATGCACTGCAACTACAGAAAAAGTCCACACAGCAACGAAAACTCAGCACACCCAATAAATAATAAAGTAGTTCAGTGGGGTCTCTCAAGAGAGAACGGCAAGAACCAGAATCTCTGCCCCAAGCAGGACCCTCCTCTCCAAACCTTGCACTGCAAGAGTCACGCCAACAGAAAACGTGCTAGAAACAGTGCCCCTAGATTCCCAGCTCCTACCATTCTGCCATTTTTGCTTTGTCTGGCCTCTCTCTCTCTCTCTCTCTCTCTCCCTTACACACACACACACACACACACACACACACACACACACACACACACACACCCTTCTTTTTGCTGAATCATCAGAAACTACATCATGACACTCCACCTCTAAATACTTTAAGTGTATCTTCTAAAAATAAAGACTGCCTCCTACATAACCACCCTAACCATCAACACGCTCAGAAATCTGACCCAGCTTCAACCCGTGATCTGGTGTCTGGTCCATGGTCCAGCATCCTCAGTGTCCCCAGGGTGTCTGTCAGAGCTCTGCTTTTCTGTCAAGGAAGGGGCAGCATCCATTTAGTCACCACATCCCCCAAGTCCCCTCTGATCTGGAGCAGCCCCTACTCCTGTTACTGCTTCCACTGCATGGACGTGTGACAGTCCAAACCAAGGTTTTACAAAACAGCCCTTGACTGTTCCCTCATGGGGAGCGTCAGGCGGAGCATCTGGGGGCAGGATGACTCTTGCCACTGCTTCCCATTGTAGGATGCAGGACGTCAGCCTGCCCCAATGTCCGTGAGACTGAGCATGACCCCTTGACTGAAGTGGTCTCTGCTCTCCAAGACCTTCTCACATAGTGATTAACAGGCACCCTGTGGGGCAACAGGGAAGAACCCTGTGCCCACACAACCCTTCGCCCAGGGGTGTCAGCATTGAGGATGACTGCCCGAATCAGTGGCTACACCACGGGCTGCTACACGATGATTCTGACCCTGTCATTCCTTCTGCCTGGATGGCTTGGCTTTACAAAGACGTGAAGACACAGGAATTCCCTGGAGGATCAGCAGTTAAGACTCCATGCTTCCAATGCAGGGTGCGAGGGTTCAATTCCTGGCCAGGGAGCTCCCACATGCCTCACAGCATGGCCAAAAATAAATGAAAACATACAGCGTTAAAAATAAAAAGAGATGCAGACATTAAAGTTAAGTCGAACCCCTGGAACATATCCTTCTGAAGCACAAGTGAGTCCATCACTGAGAGGTTGACATGCAGAGGCCCGAGTCCCACACCTGCAGTGAAGGAGTCCCACCCTTTCTGAGTCCCAGACCCATCTATGGAGGAGGAGCAGGTGACTCTGCGCCCTGTCCAGCTCGGATCACTGGTTTGAAGGAACAGCTATCCCAGCTGCCCACATGGCAGATGAGAATAAGTAAGAACTGAACAAGGAACAGCTGTCCCAGCTGCCTACATGGCAGATGAGAATCAGTAAGAACTGAACATTTCTCATCACTATGGGGCCAGGGCCAGGGACCTCAGAGGATCCCTTGTGTCCAGGCCCATGAAGGGACAAAGGACGCCCCCATCCAGGACCTGTGCATGGTCAGTCATTGCCCCAGGGCAGACATCACTGGGGCCCAGGGTGGTCAACAGAGGATGAGTGCGGGGAGGAGCCCATCCACCCCTGACCCCCTCCTATCCCATTAATTTCATGTGCTAACTCCACACCCCAGGGAGGTTTAAAGGATGTCACGATTCCACTGCATCCTTTCAACCTCACACCGAAGAAACATAAATGTGTGAGGGTGATAACACACAAAACTAAAGTGGAATGACGTCAGCTGTGCAAGCAAGCAGGAACACCAGAACACTATCAAGGCGATTGCACTAATCTGCTTCTAATTGTGCGTGGAATTTGATAATTATCTTAAAGGCAGAGAATGGGAGAACAGCCAAGCATCTTATGAAATGACAAAGGAAGAGCTTAAATATCATGTTCAAGGGTACCAAGCTTTACTAAACCATTAAGTCAGAGCTCACAGAGATCCTCAGAAATCAGGACAGCCATCCTATCTTAGAAAGAAGCAAGCGGGCAGAGAGACCGCCAGGCTTGTGCCAAGTTCACCAGCTGGGCAGGGTGGCCGACTGGGAGTAAAAAGCCGGGAGCCTGGCTCCGACTCTGCCTGTGAACCACAGCTGGTGTCACCCCTGTGCCACCTCGTGCTACAGCAGCTAAGACAACAAATACAGGGACCACACTTGATGAGCCCACGGGGTGATTCTTTCCGAGGTTAATGTTGACAACAAGACATCTTTGCATCATGTGGTTGACCTTAGAACTGAAGACCCAACACCTGAAAAATAAGCGGTCATCATCGCAAAATCATTCTGTTTTGACTTTGGAAAAATAACTGAACACTTGCATTCGCTGCCTGCAGAGTTCAGAGGTCCATGGTATTAATGTCAGTGGGTAGAGGGCTGTGAGTTGGGGGGTTCTTTGCCTGTGTGAGTCTCTCAGCCCACAGCTTGCAGAGGATGTGAGAGCAGATCATGGTGCTCTGGGTCCTGAGGCTCCGGGGAGTCCTGCCTGGAGACCCCTGGGCAACGAGAGCAGGAGAGGGATGGGAGGGTTGGAGCCCGTAGGATCAGTGGTCCCCAATATTTTTGGCACCAGGGAACAGTTTTGTGGAAGACAATTTTTCCATGAACAAGGGGTGGAGTTGAGGGACGGTCTTGGAATAATTCAAGTGCATTACATTTATTGTGCACTTTATATTATTATGACATCAGCTCCACCTCAGATCATCAGGCATTAGATCCTAGAGGTTGGGATCTGCTTGGGATGGAGGACCACACCTGGTGGTCAAGCTTTAAGCACCGGATTCGACTCCCCACAGCAGGGCAGACTTAGCCTTGTCCCCATCCACTGCTGCCAGCACAGGTATAATAGTGCCCACCAAGGTTGTGCAAACCATAGGCACCGCCTGGCCTTATAAATAAAGATTTATTGACACTCAGTCACCCCTGTTTCTTTATGTATTGTCCAGGGCTGCCTTCACACAGCAGATGTGACAGAAACAGTATAGCAGGTAAAGCCAAGAGTATTAACCATCTGGTCCTTTATGCAAAACTTTGCCAACACCCAGAAAGAGTGTGGTTCTGGTCACTGTGAATCAAAGTACCCACTGCCATCTGTAACCCTCAGTCCTGCCTTTGTCCCCTTTCCCAAGGATGAGGGGCGCTGCAGACGTGGTATAAACACCATCCTCCCCACACCCTTACTCCAACCCACAGAAGGATTTGGCCATCCCCAGAAATACACATTTTTATGGATTTCACTGAAAAGTCTGTTTCAGTCTGAACTTCCAGCAGTGAGAGAGGTAAATACATAAATTAGGGCTAAGGCTGGGTCCACTATTCATTCATAATCTTGAGTTTGGAGAAATTTCCCCCAAGTAGTCTAGAGGGCATATTTCCAAGGAAAGGGGGTTGCTTCCTTTGTGACTTTTCTGAAGAATTCTGGAAAACACACCCAGGGTGCCAGGTGTGAACCTGACAACGTGCAGGCTCTCCCCGGCAATCACGCCCAGAACAGGGATTCCCTCCAAGTCGGCTAAACTACGACTGCATGCTTCCCCCAGGCCCGGCGCAGGGTTTTGTACCAAGAGCTGGTCCCTGGTATCAGGTGGGAGAAGAGGCTTCCTCTGAGAAAGCATATGATAACAGGGCTATTTGCATCATTAGAAAGTATATTTATCATTTCTGGTTCATCTGTAGGCGGTTAAAAATAGCTGCCTGCTTTCCATCACACAGGACTCCAAATACCCAGCGGCGGCACCAGCGTCCGAAACCCGCCCCCGCAGCGCCTTCCCATCAGCAGAGATAGTGAGTTTGCAGGAACACCCTTTCTCATACTATCAGCTTTCCCAGGCTTGGTCCTGGCACGGGAGGGAAGCGGGGCCTCATCGGGGCCAGGGGTGGAGGCGCTGTGCGGCTCCCTCTGAGATGCACAGCTCTGCCTCCAGGCACCTTTTCAGAGCCTGCACTCTGGGCCGGGCGCTGTGCCAGACTCCCGGGAAGAGAGATGGACCAGAGCCTGCCTGCTGCCCTCTGCAGGGCCCCTGCCTAGGGCGGGTCTGCGGCCAACAGAAACGGCTTTGCCTTCCAAACACTAACTGTAGACGTGGGCCCCTTGGGCTCTTGGGCTCATACCTCATTGGCAATTTCTCTGCCCCGGCCCTGGGCTCTGCTCCCTGTCCCCTCCAAGGGACCCCTTGAAAGGGAGGAACAGGTCCCACCCTCATCTTTCCTGGAGGAACCAGCCCCTCCCTGTGGTCTGAGTACAGCTGATCCACCCCCAAATCCAAGAAGGTCATGTGAACAGACCTGGCCAATGAGAGAGCAGGATCCTCTCCCATGTGACTGGGGGGGGGGGGCAGGATGGGCACGTGACCCAAGCTGGCCAATCACAGTCTTCCCTAGATTTTGAATGAAACTGACTTTTCACTCACGAAAGACAATTACTTTCCTGCTTGAGATCTCAGGACCCAAACCCATGTGGGTCTGAATCTATAGGAGCCAGCAATGCCTCTACGAAGGGGCTTGCCAGGAAATGAGTTGACATGGAGGAGACCAGGTTAAAGCAGTATCTTCTGGGTCCCTGGATCCAGCCATGCCTGAAGCTGACTGCTCCTGCCCTTCCTAGTCCCATGAGCCCTCAGTTCCCTTCTGCCTAAGCTGATATATCCAACGCAGTCTTGACTGATGTAGGCATGTGCTGCTCGTTTCCCATTCTACAGAAGTGGAATCTGAGGCTCAGAGGGGCCAACTGACTTGTCCAAGGTCACACAGCTGCAGATGGAATGGTCACTCAGCCGGTGCTCCTGACCACTGCACTTTCAGCCCATGCCCCAGGGCTTGCTGAACCCCCCGGGTAGGCATCCCTGCGTCTTCTTTGGCTCTTAACAGTGAAGCACAAGTTCTCTGAGACAAGACTGCATGAGCCTCTGGTGGCAGGGAGGTGGGGGTGTCACAGTGGTCTGCTACACAGCAAACAGGCACCCCCTCCCCACTCCATGCTCTGTGGCCCCCAGAAACTCACTTGGTGTTGGCCGGCTGGATGTTGCTCAAGTAGTAGTGCACCGAATGGTAGAGAAGCCCCACGATGGTGGTCCAGGCTGGGGAAAGAGCAGACGACCAGACAGCTCTCAGCATCCCCAGTGATAAACCAGAGAAACACAAAACCCCCACCAAAAGTGCTTGCCCAGCAACACACAGTGTAGACGTCACACCCAGGAACCCAGCAGCTCCTCAAGAGCAAGGAGGTGGACATTCAGGGGCAGAACTGACCATGAGGACAGAGTTTGAGTACAGATTCCACTCCACCCTTCAACTGTGAATGCAACCACGGCAACCACTCCCTGCTCCGCCCCTGAGCCAGCTCTGGACACATAGATGCTACAGCTCTTGGCAGAGGGTGAGTGGGTGGGCGGGCAGACGTTCCAGGAACACCACGTGCCTCTGAAGGCAGAGCCCGGTTGAGCTGTGGATGGCAGTGCCAGGCAATAGCGCTGCAGCCATGAGCGAATCTCAGTGGCTATCTGTGTTTGCAGTATTTACAGCAATCTCAGCACCCCAGTGGGGCAGCGGATGCAGGATTTACAAGTCACCCAGACACCTGCCACTCCTTCTGCTGGGTTCCACCTCTCTGTGCTATTCCAACTTGGAAACAGGAATCATCCATTCTGTTACCTCCCTCTGCTAACTTAATAGGAGGTTGGGAGGAGCAAGTCTCACAATGCTTCCTGAGTTCTTCAGAATATCTGTTGAGTGTGTTGAAATTTCAAGAATGTATATAACAATTCACATCACATTTACTATGGGCCAGGCTCTGGTGTAAGAGCAGTCTCTTCTAATTCTCACCACAAAATATTGGGGCAGATACTAAGGCTGTCCCATAAGTCACAGATGAGGAAACGGAGGCCACGCAGGTTCAGTAACTTGCCCATTGAGTGGCTGAACCAGGATTCGAACCCAGGGATTTCAGCCACGGAGTCAGTGCTTGTGACCAGTTAGTTCTACTGCCAAGTGTGAGAAGTTTCCATGTGGGAAGATCACATGAGGCTGTGATCTTGCTGATTCTGAAAAATTGGGGATTTCTAACAGCCATGCAGCCACATGAGATAAAACCCCATGTGCAGTGGTATGCATTAGGTCAACCTTGGCATTGCCCCTGGATCTCTCCCTTCTATAGTTCACTCTGAGTGTGGGAGGACAGTCCCCTGAGAGCAGGACACCCTGACATCCCTGAGCACCCTTCACAAGGCAAACTAGAGGGTGCAGGGAGCAGAGGTCAGTTCCCAAGGGCTGGGGAGTGAGGGCCCCGAGCTGGAGACGGGACCACTGTCCTCCCCACCCAGACTGGTCCTCAGTCTTGAAGGCAGAATGGGAAGAACGTGGCCTCTGGCCAGATGGTCGGGTGCCGAGAATCCACAACTCCCTTGACTGCCCAAGGTCCCTGGGACAGTGACAGAGCTGCAGAGGCAGTCATCTTTCAAGGGGCAGGGGGACAGTCACGACAGCAAAAATGGCCAGAGCCACCCGAGCCCCCTAGAGAGTAATTGAGATCACCTCGGCTGCTGTCCCATCACTATCCTTGACTTCAACCTGCCCAGGAGGAGAACCCCGGGCTCCTGAGCAGACAAAATCCCTCACCCAGCCACCCAGCCTGAGGCCACCCCAGCAGGGAGGGGAGGTGCCCACATCAGTTCATGGTCCGCTAAGAATCCTCCAGTGAGCAAGTGTAGAATGCAGATTGCCAGCCTGCCTCCCCAGCCCCAGTGCACAAGGCTGGATCGTGGTCGGCATTATGAAGATATCTCAGGAGCATCAAAGACGCACCGTGTTCCCATCATGGAAACCTGGCCCCATCGGCCCAGGGAGGAGGGCTGGGGCAGCCCCTCTGCCCAGTCACAGCTCACAGGCTGAGTCCCTCTGCAAGGGTCCCAAGCTGCACTCACCTTGGCTGTGGAAAGCCTCGTGGGGGATCTCGATGTAGTTCTGCCCCCGGGCTGGGAAGCGGTAGTGGGAGGAATTCATGGTCTTGGGGAGCACTTTGGCCACTGAAAAGTCTAAAACGAGCCAGAGAGAGGAAGCTGCAGTCAGTCAACTCCAGGGCAGGAAACTGGACTGTAAAACCCCATCTGCCTTTGCTTTTTTTTTGACAGAATGAGCTCTCCTGGGGAGAGTAATTACCTTTAGGAAACAAGAACCTAAAAAATGAGTGTCCAGAGCAGTCATTGTGACCATGTGGTGGACCTGTCTGACTGCCACCCGCTGTGTGGGGGGGTGGGTGGGGCTCCTGGCCTGAGGTGACCCCTCTGCCTGAGGGGCGCAAGAAAATGCAGGAGTGCAGCGAAATTCAACAAGCAGGCGGCATTGCCTGCGCCCCCCCTTCCACCCGCCCCCACCTGCCACACAGCCAGCCTCACCCACACCCACACTGCCAAGCTACCTGCCATGGACGAGGAACCCACGATGGCGACCTGGGGCTTGCTGGCCTGCAGGTTGTAAGTTATGTGGCTCATGACGGTGTCAATGGTGTCTATCAAGCCCGGCACCACAGCGCTGTCCTGAAACAACACCACGACAGGAAGGAGACATGAAGATGGAGCTCGCTCAGCACGTGCATGAGTCGGAGGCATCAAACGCACAAACGCACAAGATCAAGCTTCAAGTTCACTGTCAACATTCCTGCAAAGGAGGACACCCAGCACCGGCTGAGTGACGTTTCCGGCCAAGCTCTGTCCTCACGATGACCAGATGAGAGGAGAAACTGTCACACTGCTGACCCGTTTCACAGGCGCGGACGTGACCACGGAGGTCACCCAGCCCAGCGGAGCTCACACAACATGGATACTGGCTGAGGTTGACCCCAGTCACCAGAGCATCAGCTCCAAGGCTTCCACACTCAGACACAGAGTGACCAGACCTGGTCCTGGGTCCACTCTGAACTCACTGGGGACCTTGGCATCTCTCTGATCTGCGCCCCCCACTCCATCCTCTTCTGCTTCATGAGGAGGGGGCTCGTTGCTCCCAACACCCTCCAGGATGAAGATAGTAGTTCTGTCCTAATCTCCACGAAGGGGAGGGTAACTTTGGAGGTGCCAGCACCCCAAGTCACCCCTGGCCTCCCTGACAAGCCTGGTGTGTCTCTTCCTTTTTCCAAGGGCCTCTCCACTCTGAGTCCCCAAAGCAGAGACGATCCTATTGGGTGCTGCCCCCAAGGAGGCAGGGAGTCCCTCCAGGACACCCTGTATTTCTGCAGCTAACTCAGACTGGGCTGATTGCCCCTCATCCTCAGACACACGTCTAGCAGGGAGGGGGCATCTCAGTTCCCCTGAGGGTGTGGTGTGTGAATCTCTGCCATCACACCCCTTCTCTCCTTCCCGCCCTTCTGAAAAAAGCATCCATCTGTTGCTAAGTGTCCCAGGCGTTTTCTCACAAACATATGCTGCATGAGAGTCTAATGAGCTGGAAATAGAATATGGAGGCCAATTTTAGACATTTTCTTTCAGGCCCATGGCCTGACTTCAATCAGCCAAGCACAGTTAAGCACATGAAAATCTGTGTTTCTGGCATGCAGTTCTGTTGGGTAGTGGCTGATTCATACCTTCCCTTTAACGCACAGTAGAGCCTGCCTGAGTCTGAATAGTTTCATGATTATTCATATTTTGTGGCAGAGTATTCAGAAAAAGTTCATGTAAAATGATGCTGAAAGTATATTTGCTCAGGTCCTCCTTGGTCATCTTCTGGGGGCTTGCTGGGTGGCAGTTCCATCCTCCCGGAAATCATCAACTTTGGAGGACTGTGTCTTTTAAAACAGAATTTGTTTCTAGGGAATATTATATTGATCTTAAGTTCATGACTGTTTTTCTCTTCCTTTGCCACTGTGAAGTCCCATCCCATTCTATTTGAAACTGCTCAAATAAAAAGTTCAGGTGTAAATCTTGGAGCAATCTCACTCATAATGAGAAGGAGAGGTCATTCTGCCACAAACTGGCAGATATGTTTTAAACATTATAGGAGTTCAGGAGAAGGAGTACTTTAAATAATGGTGTGCTTGCAGCCCTTCCAGGCAAGATAGTCAAGACTTCTCCTCCTCCCCGCTTCTCCACCCATGCTGGGCAACTGAGGAAGTCACATGTTGAAACAGTAGCCTCAGAAAATGGGCAGTCAGGAATCAGGTCACTGGGCAGAGAAGAGGCTTCCCAGACTCACATCATATTTGGCATGGGTGAGAACTAAATGTCCACTGCATGGAGCCACTGGGATGGATGGTCTATTTGTTACTGCGACATAGCCTAACCTAGCCTGACTGATACAGCATTGCTGAAAAATACTTAATATCATTAGGAAAGATTCTAATTAAAGAGAAACTGGTAAATTCAGATAGCATATTTATAGAATATATATGCATATAAGAATTATATATAATTATATATAATTCCCTGGCAGTCCAGTGGTTAAGACTCTGTGTTCTCACTACCGAGGGTGCAGGTTCAATCTCTGGTCAGGGAACTAAAATCCCACAAACCACATGCTGTGGCCAAAAAAGAGAGAAAGAGAGAGAGAAATTTCTATTATATGCATATAAGAGAACTGAGAACTAGACTGTAAGAAATACATATATATATAGGACTTCCCTGGTGGCTCAGACGGTAAAAGTGTCTGCCTACAATGCAGGAGACCTGGGTTCGATCCCTGGGTTGGGAAGATCCCCTGGAGAAGAAAATGGCAACCCACTCCAGTACTCTTGCCTGGAGAATCCCATGGACGGAGGAGCCTGGTGGGCTACAGTCCATGGGGTCACAAAGAGTCCGACACAACTGAGCGACTTCACTTTCACCTTCACATATATATAAGAATATGAACAATCATTATCACTCAGTCTGAGAATTTCAGGTGATTTTTATTTTATATGTATTTATTATCTGCATTTTCTAACTAGTCCACAACATATTTTGTTTTATTTCTTTTCTTTTTTTTTTAAGCCACTCAGACTACGTTCTCTCCCTCTTCATCTCCAAAAAGGAAAAGAAGAACGATCATCAATGGCTAATGGCAGCTGCAGAAGCAACACCAAAAGTGTTTTATTTCTTAAACGAGTAAAATCAAGAATGTTATTTTTAAAAAGAAAAGAAAAAGCATTTCATTCTCCTAACTCTTTAGAGTACAGAGAAAAGGAGAAGCTGCTTTGATTTCTACACTCATAATCATGCAGTGTATACTGTCACACATTGGACTTTTTCCATTTAATACAGTGATCTTTAATCAAATATGTTTTATTATCATTCAAGGACAATGTGCTGGTAAAAAGAAAAAACTACTAAAATGATAAACAAGCCTACATTCCTCATGAAGAAATCCAACCATTTCCCTGCTCTGTGTTGAGGACAGCACCATGTACTGATGTTTGCAGAGCTCTGATCCATAGAGAAAACACAGCATTGAAAATTAATCACATATCCTGTCGAAATGAGCTCTAATATCCCAGATCTCATGACTGAAAGATGCATCATTTCTCTTATAGATGTGAACTGGGCCATATTTATGCCACTTCAAGGAAGACAAAATGGTTCCCAAGGTACTTCTGAAGACCAAAATGTTCTTTTCTCTTACCTCTGACACAGCAGTCCAGCTGGGCAAACGAAGAACCTCTCCCACGGTGTTTAAGAAAGTCTAAAGGCAGACAAGATGACACTGCTTAGCATGTATTCTTAAGCCTCAAAATCATAAGACCTTCCATTTTCTCATCTCCATCAACCACAGGCTGGGTTTTGCATATATACAGCAGTAAACGAAAATAGCTCTCATCAGTGCATCAGGTTATATTTACAAAGCCCTTTGATAGGTGGTATCTTATTTGCTCCAGGTGACACTCATTAGTCAGTGGCAAGTATTTAGGCTGCTGACTCCTGATCTAGAGCAGTTCATCTGAATAGAAATATAATGCAAGCCAAATTTTTGTTTTAGATTTTCTAGTGACTGCCTTTTTAAAAGTTAAAAGAAAATAGGTGAAATTACTTTTTAATAATATATTTTACTTAGCCAAATATAGCTAAACTATCACTTCAACATGCAATCAATATAAAAATCATCAATTTGATATTTTACATTCTTCTGTTACACTAAATTTTAGAGCTCCAGTGTGTATTTTACACCTTGATTTGAACTGGCCACAGTTCAAGTGTTTAAGAGCCACGTGTGGCTAATGGCCACCTTATTACCCAGCACAAGAAATTCCTTTTCACTTTCTTGTTCAACTATTGGTGGTGAGGAGCCAAGACATCGTGGAACATTGGATAATGGATGCCAAAGATTTTTATTTCTCATCCAATCCAAACTGGTGGGGTTTGAGGTAAATCCACATGATTCCTCTACAGGACACTCAGAGTCAAGTATCCATTCCCACACGACCCACACCAGAGGTTTCAAACTGATGACCCACAGGCTGCATCTGATTCATAAATGTCTTTTATTTGGTTTGTACACAACTGCTTTTAAATTTGTTAGCTGCCCACTTTTTTTTTTAATGGGTGCAATTCCATTTTAAAATTCTGGGGTTTTGCTTTGCTTGCAAAATCAGAAGAAGTAAACATAATGGTTAAAATCAGGAGGCTCTTAAGAAGCTCACTGCCACTCCCCGTGGGTGGGTACTTCCTGGTGAGCCACAGTCTCTACTCCTCCTTATTGTCTGACCTAATCATCCATTTACTTTGTTCATCTGCCTCCTGAATGCATTTGATTTTGCTACTTCTGATACTGTCCAATGTATCTGAGAGGAAACAGGGGAGTTAAAAGGAAAGAGTAAATCACCCAGCTTTAACAGTTTCCTGTGTAGACTTGCATGGAATTTTATGTTCCCATATAGACATCCCTCCAAGACTACGGAGAGGCCTCGACCCTCCCTCTGGGTATCCTCACTCCCACCCACTGTGCTCAACTGAAGAACCCAGAAGTGCTTCCTGCAAAGGAGCCTGGAAGTACTTATACAAGGCTGTCTTGGCCCCGCCCATTTCTCCATATGATTGGCTGAGCCACCGAGCCAGTTCCGTTCCCTTGGCCAGTGATTGGTCTAGGCGTGGTGATGTCAGGGGACCTGCAAGGGGGACCACGGGAAAGAATTGCCTGCCCTGTAAAGACAGAAGTGCCCCCTGCCTTTCCTTTCCCTCCTGGTCTTTGTCAATGAGGTGTGGTGTTTGGAGCCATTTCAGTCACTTGGAAACAGAGTAGAATGCCAAGAGAACAGCAATTCTGCCACCTAGATCCTTGCTGTGAATGAAAGACTGAAGTAATCAAACATGGAGTGAAGCAATTAAATGCCCTTATTTTAACAATACTTGGTCATATTACTGTTTACTTGCAACCAAAACCATTCTAACAGAGACAGACTTGGGTCATCAAAGTATCCCTATGTCACAGACTGGGAAACTGAGGTTTGAAAACAGCACAGAGCTGAGGGTTAAACCCGGGCTTGCCTGACTCCAGAGTCACTGAGCGCCTGCAGCTCAGGACACTTGTCAGATTCCATGGTCCATCTTCACCCTCTCAGTCCTGAGCCTCTTGGAAGCAGGAAGCAGTTCTTGGTCATCCTGGATCCCCAGAACTTACCACATTCTATGAATGAATGAACAGAATCTGACAAGTCTTACTCTTGCTTCTATCACCTAGGCAGGAGAGCTATTGGCACAAATACCTCCTAGCATATCAAGACGTCTTGTTTACTAAACACATGCTTTCCCATGCTTCTTTGGCTGCTTCTTTGGGTTTGTCTTCAGCAAGGAAACCAGGAAGGATTGAGAAGTCTTAAAAAGCACTCACCAAGTGCCAGAGTCATACTATGCACATAGGAACCTGCTTGCTACTGCTAAGTCACTTCAGCTGTGTCCAACTCTGTGCGACTCCATAGACGGCATCCCACCAGGCTCCCCCGCCCCTGGGAGTCTCCAGGCAAGAATACTGGAGTGGGGTGCCATTGCCTTCTCCGAGGAACTTTCTTAGAATCCAATAAAGTAAGTACTACTATTACCTCCAAATATCTCAGATGAGCAAAGTGAGGCAGAGATATAAAGTAACGTGACCAAGGGTGCACAGTAAGTAACCAGCAGAGAGATGTTCAGCCCAGCAATCAGACCCTATACTTCCTGCTCTTAACCCTTATCTACATTTTTGAGGTGTAACAGTCTCACATTCCTTTTCTCTGGATATCAGCAGCCAAGAGCCCTGTGCTGAGATTGAAGTTATCAGGCCCATACAAGCCCAGCATCCTCCTCTACCTTGACCTGGAAAGATCTTAAGGAGAATGTAAAGAGAAAGTACCTTGGTTCTAGTGCCATACATGGTACATTCACTATGTGTTTTCAATAACTTTGAGAATTCCCATTGAGATACGTCACAGCATTGGGGTCACACTACGACCCCATGGCTAAATCTGCCAAAGACCCAACTCTGCATTCTAGCTGTTGCCAAGGGAGGTAGCAGAGCTTAGAGCCAGATTTGCAAATTCAAATGCGTACAGGGGTCAAGTGGGGCTTTCCTGGTGGCTCAAACAGTAAAGAATTTTCCTGCAATGCGGGAGACCCGGGTTCAATCCCTGGGTCAGGAAGATCCCCTGGAGGAGGGCATGGCAACCCACTCCAGTATTCTTGCCTGGAGAATCCCAGGGACAGAGGAACCTGGTGGTTTGCAATCCATAGAGTCACAGAATTGGACATGACTGAAGCAATGAGGCACGTGAAGGGGCCAGGTAGATGGAGAGACAGGCCAGCTTGACTGGACACTGGGAAAAGGAGATGAAGAGTCAAGTCTCATCTGAAAGAAATTCCACCGAGCTGTGTAGAGCTGACTACACAGTGTGTGGTCCACGCCATCTGGCTGTTCATGAGAATTCTGAAACCCAGACTTCTATATAAAAGTTTCTGATTTTTTCAGCTCCGTGTAGGTCAAACAAGACACACTTGTCGGTCATGGTCTGGCAGTTTGCCATCCCTGATCCACTGGGCACAGAAATCACATAGCCTTTACCTTGGTGAGGTTGAATGCTGTCTCCTCTGAGAGGGATTTATTGGGTAAGCTGAGGGACATATTTTGAAGGTAACTCAGAACAATTCCAGGACTCCGGAAGTTTTTCCTCTCCTCTGTCAAGTTGGTTATGATGGGATGGTAGGCATCGGTGGGCATCTGAAAGAAATCAGTGACACGAGTTCCTGTTAAGAGCTAAAGCCAAGATTTCTACAGAAGTTCAGTCTGTCCTTTGGGCCTCATGCTTCTCACACCATAATAATCATGACAATAGCACTTCCTATATGCTCTTGTGACCATTTAACATATATTAACATTTCATCCTTACAACAACCTCATGAAATACACACGCGATTGACAGATGAAACTAAGCATGAAGAGGCTTATGCAGAAATAAATGAGAGAACTGGGATTTGAACCCCAACAGGTGGTGCTAGAGTCTGTTCCCTCACTATTTCATTAAAGTTCTCATGGAAGGAAAGTTGATTGATTACAAATGCTCATATCAGAAGGGAACACTTTCTAAAGGAATGGATCCTTTCCTCGAACATCAGAAGAAGATGGTGCGGAGAGAAGCTAAGTGTCCAGGCCACCTCCTTCTCACTCTCTAGTCATGCGCCAAGTGCAGCAAGAAACAGCCTCATGTTGGGTGGTCCCTGGTAAGTTTTGTTGTTCCATGTGGGCACCTGAGGCTACAGGTCATGGGGAGCCGAGGGTCTTCCCTTCAGTCACACTGAGCATCAAGGATTAGTGCTAACACTGGCTACCAAGACAGAGCCAGTCGGTCTAATGGGATTCCCACTCTCCTGTCACATAGTCCAAGCAAAAAGACATCACCAAGATGGGGGGAGCAAAACTAAATGCATCTGCTCACCATGGTGTTCGCTGTGGGTGTCACAGAGAAGCTGGGTGATATTGAAGACAGCGAAAGCTGCTCTCCTAAAAAAAAAAAAACAAAACAATAATACTTAATTAAGGACTGAAACGTGGTCACTTCGTTCACCCTCAGGAAGGCCTGTTTTTTTTGTTTTTTTTTCACAAAAATCTACCAGTTTCAGGCACAAACTAAGAAAGCCTGAGAACGCTGTGAGTAGGAATGTTTCTGGAAAGATAAAGGTCTAATAAATCAGCCAAATGGGGAGATTATATGGATTTTCGCAGATCAAATTACTTTTCCATTTATAGTCTAAATTGCTTGGAAACACCCTTCAGGCAAAACATCATATAAAAAGATGATTTCATACAAGCTTGCACCAATTTCAAATAAATAAAGAAGCAAAAGAAATGGATTTCCATCGCACTGTGGACTAGTTAGACATAAAATACAGAGGGTTGTGAATCACTGGGCTGGGACAGACAGGAAACCTGGCCCCTTCCCTTCCAGCAAGATGACACTGGAACCCAGTCAAGTGGTGGGGAGACCATCTTCTTGAGCCCCTCCCATCCCAAGGATTCTATTCAAGACCCCATGTGGTCAGTTATGAATGACCACAATCAGAAAGACATCCAAAACCAAAGATGTAGCCATGGGACTTCCCTGGTGGTCCGGTAGTTAAGCATCCATCTTGCAATGCAAGTGACACAGGTTCAATCCCTGGTCTGGGAAGATCCCCCATGCCCCAGGGCAACTAAGCGCTCGAGCTGCAACTCCTGAAACCCTCTCGCCTAGAGCGAGAGAAACCACTGCAACAAGAAGCCTGCACGCCGCAAGGAAGAGTAGCCTCCACTCGCCACAACCAGAGAGAGTCCGTGCACAGCAATGAAGATCCAGCACAGTCAAAAAGAAACAGAACAAAACATGTGCCATGATTTACTGTTTTCTGCCTGTTTATCTGGAGAAGGCAATGGCACCCCACTCCAGTACTCTTGCCTGGAAAATCCCATGGACAGAGGAGCCTGGTAGGCTGCAGTCCATGGGGTCATGAAGAGTCAGACACGACTGAGCGACTTCACTCTCACTTTTCACTTTCATGCATTGGAGGAGGAAATGGCAACCCACTCCAGTGTTCTTGCCTGGAGAATCCCAGGGACGGGGGAGCCTGGTGGGCTGCCGTCTATGGGGTCGCACAGGGCTGGACACGACTGATGCGACTTAGCAGCAGCAGTAGCAGCAGCCTGTTTGTCACCAGCTAAGGGATTAGGAGAAGGGCCCCCTCCAGACAGGTCACCCAAATGCTCCCCCTTTGGGCACCTGCAGCCTAGATCACTCACAGCTTCATGTGCAGACAGATCTTTATGCAAAGAACAGGCTCTACTCTGTCCTTGGGCACAGCACCACAGCAGCTGGATTTTAGCCCCAGCTGTCTGGCTGATTACAGCTGCCCTGAACCCAGCTGGGCTAGACTAAGCGATGGCCCAGGAGCCCCACACCAGGTCTTCAGGGGTCTTTGAGGGACACTTTTCAATACAGGCTTTACATCATGGCCTCTGTCTTCAGAACCAAATCCCCAAGTGATGTGGGATTAGGAGTCCAGTTCTGGTTGAGTAAAGGTAAGGCCTGCAGTCCCCAGGACACACAAGCATTAAGAGAACACTTCTCCAGTCTCCCAAAGTCGCACAGAGCCCTCCCCAAATGTGAAGACTGAGGGTGAACACACACACACGTGATTCAGTGGCAGGGACTTCCAGACACACTGCACTGTGGCAGCAGGCGTGTGGAGGGGTGGGGTGGAGGTGGGGATGGGGAGACTGACAGGCCACATCCCTGAGCCCAGAGATGTGCTGGTGACAGGTTTTGCTGTGACAGCTAAAAGGGCCAGGAACATTAATGTCTCTTTCTGGTGATGCTAAAACAGTAAGCTCCTGGGGAGGCAGGAGTCATTTGAGACTCTCAATAACGCAAGTACAGATGCTATCTTGGTCTCTAGGTGACAAAAATCTCGGAATCTTAGGCAATAAACTGCCGTCGATTGATATCCTTTTTCCTCCTAAAGGACGGTATATTTTGTCTCGTGTCACTTCTGTGAAAGAGAATGAATTCTGCTTTCTCAGTGAAAGATGGAGACATCAGAGGCTGCTATGGATATAGGCTGGTTTTGCTGGCTCTGAGACCAGCGTCCCTGACTGTGCTCTGGAGGGGGACTAGTGGGGGGCAGCCCTGACCTCACTGCCATTTCACTGGGGTGGACTGTGACCTAGGCTTAAGCCAATCAGAATATTCCACATCCCCACCCACAGTAATTGGTTCATGGTCAATGTGGGCCAACAACAATGATGGCCAGCCCGGTTGTAGTAGATGACAGAAAAAAGAAGCTCCTTGTTTCCTGCCTGGGTGGGTGGGGGGGCGGGGCGGGGTTGGTTTCGGAGGAGGGGAGGAATGTGCTCCTGGAGGGAATGGCAGTCATATCCTGGCACCACAACAAAACAAAAGAAGGCAAAGTCCAAAACAGGGATTCTCTAGCGACATCACTTGAGCCACGAAAGGTCACATATTATATGATTCCATTTATATGGAATATCCAGGATAGGTAAATCCACAGAGAAAGAAAGTTAGTGATTGCCAGGGGCAGGGGAGGAGGAAATGGTGAGGACTGCTCCTCCGGGATGGGTTCCTCTGGGGAGGATGGTTGCACAACATGTGGACATAGGAAATGCCACTGAATCGTGTACTGTAAAATGGTGACGTTCACATTACATGAGTTTTACCTCAATTTTTTAACAAAGTGACTTCCCAAGTCCCACGGCTCGTCATGGTTTAGTGAGACTTTGAAACCAGGTCTGCCGGTCCACCAGGCCCCTGATCTGATCCACCACTCTGCTGAGCAGGAAGGGAGGTGGGCAGGGGGGCTCTCTGAGGGTCCATGGGTGAGTCTGACACGCGGAAGGCATGCGGCAAACATTTGTGGATCAAATGGACCGGGAACACTTGCTTCCCAAAGCTTTCCATAACCATCCATCACAAACTTCAAAAACTCCCTGGTGACCAGCATGAGAATATTCGCCTCAGTGTGTTTCAGGTAAATTATGAATTCCTCCATCTTAGGGAGAAGGAGTTCTAGAAAAAAACTGATCAGGATGCATTCAGCCTACAGTACCAACAGCCCCAGCAGGAAAGAGCAGAGAACAGAGAGCAGAGAACTATTTGCCGCCGGTAAAGGGGCGGCAGAGAGGAAGGTCCCCACCCCCCAGAGCTGACGTCACACCCGGCCCGCAGCCCCGCCCCTCTCACTGACCAATGGCAGCTGTGAAGTACATGGCGATCTCATCCGGAGTCAGAGCCCGTTCCCAGATGATGAACTCGTCAAAAGCTCTGTTCTCGTAGCTCTTGGCCTGGTCCTGCTTAGACTCCAGCACAAGGTTGTCATTGGACTCCCCGTAGGCGGGAGACGCTTTTCCACTTGGGTCTGAGGTCCTCAGGGTCCCATTGACGTAGACTTTCAGGCCCTCCTCGGACTTCCATGTAAACAGGACGTGAGTCCAGTAGTGGCCTGGGAAAGAGCAGACACACCCTTCTGAAGACGTGAGTTCTAGCTCCACACCTAATTTTACACACATTTCTCTCCCTTATAATAGTAGGTCATTGGTTGAGTCCTAAGTCATAATATGGGCTTCCCCCGGTGGCCCAGATGGTAAAGAATCTGCCTGCAATTCAGGAGACCTGGGTTCGATCCCTGGGTTGGGAATATCCTCTGGAGAAGGGAATGGCAACCCACTCCAGTATTCTTGACAGGAGAATTCCATGGACAGAGAAGCCTGTTGGCCTACAGTCCATGGGGTCACAAAGAGTCGGACACCACAGAGCAACTAAAACACACACATATGTCATAATACACATCTGACTTCCCTCAGTCTTAGGAACTCAGAAAAAAAGTTACCCTCACTCCCGAAAGCCCAGAAGCCTGTTCAAAGATATCCTCTGTCATTTTAAGTTAAATGAAATAATAACTAATGGTCCAGTGTGTACATGTCAAAAAAATAATTAAAAACAGTAAACTTTTAAAAAGAGCTTATTAAAAAAAATAACTTGTTCAAAAATACTTTTTAATTCATCCTAGGCCACCCCCAGGCAGGTCAGTGAGACCTACCTGAAAGCCTGATTCAGCCCTCAGGCCACCAGTACCCACCTCCGCCCTGACCTTGAGTGTGTGATGGCAGCGTAGGGGAGGACAGACCACTCCTGGCTCCGCCAGAGCCTCCATCAGGAGCCTTGGTGGTGACTCACGGCTCTGGCATGAGAACCACATTCACCCACAAGGAGAAATTTCACCAGACTTTGACAGCAGCTGGCCCCAGAGAGTCTCACTTCATTGTGTAGTGGGTGTTCAGATGCACCCAGTGACCTGCTGCTGAAAGCAGTTATCCAAGGCTTCTCGCTCAGAATTGGGCAACTTTCTAACCTTCAGTCTCCAGAGAGCATGGATCCCAGACAGGTCCAAAGTATCACTGTCAGGACTTCCCTGGTGGTCCAGTGGTTAAAGAACCCGCCTGCCAATGCAGAGGACATGGGTTCCATCTCTGGTCTGGGAAAATACTACATGGCATGGGGCAGCTGAGCCCATGCTCCACAACTATTAAGCCTGCATTCTAGAGCTCTTGGGTCAAAACTACTGAACCCACATGCTGCAACTATTGAAGTCCACGAGCCCTAGAGTCCGTGCTCTGCAACAAGAGAAGCCACCGCAATGAGAAGCTCACACACTGTAACTAGAGAGTAGCCCCTGTTGCAGTGAAAAGGAAAAAAGAGGAATGAGTTTTTGTCTTTCTCTTTCTTGAGAACAAAGAAGATAAAGAGAGCAGTGAGCAGGCCTGAATATTCCTAGTTTTTTTACTTCAGTTGCTCTTAACTCTGCATGTCTGTATCAAAGTTCGCTTTTCTGCCTCCTAACTCTGCAGAAGCTACAATTCACATTTTTTCCTTTGACTCTATGCTAAATACATCCCTTATCTGGTGTTTATCCTTACAACACCCTTCCCCTTGTAGTTACATATCATAAAGAAGGCCACAGAGCCACCCAACTGCCAGACTCAATGACTGGGTTACTGAAGCCAGTTTATGACTGTCTTGGAAACAATGCAAGAGGAAGAAGTCAAGATCCTATCACCTTTGTTCCTCATCACTGACTCCTGACTGTGAGCCCTTGCCTTATATAACCCCTAGACTTTTCATGGAGTGGGGGGCCACAATTCTTGAGGTATAAGCCTACTGTGTTACCCTCTCTGCTGGCTGAGAATTAAAGCCACCTTTCTATTTCTTTGAAACTCTACTTTCATATTGTTTTTGCATTCAACTTTGGTGGGTAGAGAAGTCCAAGCTTTTGGCCAGCAACATCCCTGCTCACCGCAACTAGAGAAAGGCCCACACGCAGCAACAAAGACGCAGCACAGACAAAAGTAAATAGATACATAAAATCTTTTTAAATAATAAAAATAAAAATGTTTCTCTTCATTTCATAATTTTTTAGAAAAGTATTGTCCTTGGATGTGAAAATACCTTCAAGGAACAAATGAGAGCACAATGTCAGGCAGAAATATTTACAATTCTCCCCATTTCTCTGGGTAGATGAACAATCAGGGTTCAACAGATTTGACCTTAAAACATACTCAAGAAACCTACAAGGTACCTGATACTGTGTCAGCCCCAAAGGGGCAGGGAGATCAGCCTGTTACCTAAGAGACTGACAGCAGTTAGAACGTGATAAGAGCTATGAACAAGGTACAGGGCCTGCAAGTCTAAGGAGAGGGGAGACAGAGACGATTTCTGGCCCTGAGGATTGAGGAGGGCAGACATGCAAAGTTCTCGCCAAGTCTGTGCATGCTGAATTCACCACTTTTCCAGAGGTACAAGCCTGACCCCAGCTTATAGTACCCGCAGAATCAGGCAAATGCATTCGGTATTCCCCGGGCACCGCTCTCTTCTAGGTTCCTTGCGTGTTAACTCACTTCACTCTCAGTCGCCCTTTGACCTAATACTGTCACTGTGCTGACGATACAGATGAGGATGCTGAGACACAGGGTGGGTGAGTAAGGCACTTGGGTCCACACAGCTGGCAGAGAGCGAGACCTGACCCAGGCTGCTTGGCTCCATGTTTAAAAAAAAAAAAAAATCGAGACACACAGCCTTCCTTGAAGTGGTCCAGAAAATGAATTTTCCTTAACTAGGTCAAGAATGTCACTTCCTCCTAGAGGAGACCATTCTAGACTCTCAGTTTGCCTTCCACCTGCAAGATTCCCTTCTTAGTCTCCAGTCTGGACTGGATGCCCCTTCCATGCTACTTTAAGATGCTCTGAGTCCCTGGTCACCTCTCCCCATCTTAGTTCACAGACCTCCAGCCTCCCCCAGCTGCCTGCCCCACACCTCTGCCCTCCTGGCCAGTCAGCTAGGATCACACTGTGCCCGGAGAAAACAGGAATCTGTGGAACAGAACCATGTGGCCTCCCAACACCCACCTAGGGTCTCAGGCACATCTGCATACACACAGCTCCCCGCCCCACAACCCTTCCCTGGTCCTGGAGCATTCTTCCTGCATCCCAGGGCCCCTCCCTGCCTGGTGCCCTAGCCTCTCCTCCAGCATCCTTTCTTTCCCTCAATCAGCAGCCCCACTTTTCCAAAGGCTTTTTCACATCAAAGTCGAAACATTTGCAGGTTTGCACCACTAAAAAGAAGGAGGAGAGCCAGAGAAGGAGGAAAGGAAAGGAGCAGGAGAGGAGGAGGAGAAGGCAAATGGAAGATGCAGGAGAGAGAGGGGGAAGCCAGGAAAAGGAGAAACAATAAGCACTGGGCCGAGAGCTATACTCCAGCCTGTGAGCGAAGTATCGCTATTATCTTCACTGCGCGGAAACTGAGGCTCCAGTGTGCTAAGTAACATGAGGCAGTAACACTGTCTGCAGTCAGAGGGAATCCAAGCGCCTGGCTGCAGAATCCTGGCCCTTAACTAACCAGGCAGACATCTAAGCAAAGGATGCTATCTCATCCTTTCCAGTAAGTCTTCCCAAGCAGCCCCTTGGTCTAGGAAGGGGCTTGCGTGCCCCGAGGACAGCGGGCTCCAGAGCTCGACATCCTTTGGGTTCATCCGCTTCCTATCAGGAGGTGGAGGTGGTGGGGGATCGGGCCTCCTCCCGCCTTCCCTCCGCCCCCACCTCCCAGAGCATCTCTCAGGTCAGTGGTGCCCTTACCTGGGGGGCTGAAGCTGGCCTCCCACGTCACGGATTTGTTATGCGTGTATAGCTCCACGGAGCCCTTGCCGCCGCTGGAGCAGACTTTGAACCCGTTGGAAATGACCTGTCCTCCGTAGGCAGAAGGGATTGATGTGGACTGTTCTCCTTGTGTCTTCCAGAAAAAAGAGAAGGAGACCCCTGAGGACAGGAAAGACGTGCGGTTATTATTAATGAAAAGTGAATGGGACTTAACCTCACAGAGGCAGGTCGGTCTCCCTGCTTTTTGATTTTCATTCAAAAGGTAATTTTTTTCTCATTCTAGAGACAATGTATGTTCAATGTGGAAAATACAGACAATAATAACAGGTAATATTTATTAAGAGCTCACTGGGTACCAGACACTTATCTAAGGGTTTTAAACAAATGCTCTCCACTTAAATATGGAGACAGAAATGGCAACTCACTCCAGTATTCTTGCCTGGAAAATCCCATGGATGGAGGAGCCTGGTGGGCTACAGCCCACGGGTTTGCAAAGAGTCAGACATGACTAAACACTGAGCATATACCTCTTAAAAATTTAATATTACAAAATGAGGTTATCACCCCCATTGTGCAGATGAAAAAAACTGAGGCCGGTTTGCCCAAAGGTCCCTAAACTAGAGACTGACTCTGATTAGATTAAAAAATCTGATGCACAGACATCATCTATTAAGGTAGGTCCTTCCAAAACCTCTTCCATAAACATTTTACAAAGAAAGGAACCAATCATACATATTGGTTTATAAGCCACATTGTTTAAACTTGTGGTATCATAGACTCCTTCCAATGTTCATAAATATGCCTTGACGTCATCTTTGTTTTTAACTGCACAACATGACATTCTAACCAGTTACTGTAGGGAATTCCCTGGAGACCTAGTGCTTAGGACTCTCTGCTCTCACTGCGGAGGGCACAGGTTCAATCCCTGACTGGGGAACTAAGAGCCTGCAAATTGCTTGGTGCACCAATAAGTAAAGCAACAAATAAGTAAGCAAGAACTGTAAATTCTTTGTATATTTATTTTATTTTTAGTTGCACTGGGTCTTCACTGCTGTGCGAGGGCTTCTCTAATTGGGGCAAGTGGGGGGTACTCTTCGTTGTGGTGTGCAGGCTTCTCATTTCAGTGGCTTCTCTCATTGCAGCCACCAGCTCTAAGCTCACAGGCTCCAGTAGTTGCAGCTCACAGGCTTAGTTGCCCCTCGGCATGTGGAATCTTCCCAGACCAGGGATTGAACCCATGTCCCCTGCATTGACAGGAGGCGTCTCATCCACTGTACCACCAGGGAAGTCCCGTAGATTTTTTTTAAACAGCAACCTCCCCGTGACTAAGTCTTAAAGTTTTCTCCAACTTTTAATTTCCCAAACCAAACTGGAAACTAAACCTCTCCGCACATCTCAGATTATATGCCTTTACAATAGATTCCCAGTAGAGCATTTTTAGTCAAAGAGGAAGCCCACTTTGAAAGGTTATGAAGCTTATAATTGTTCATTTCCAACAAAGCAGGGCCCACAGAGGCCCTGGCATCCAAGACGGCCAAGTCCAGCTCTTAATGGTGAAGACCTGACCTAGGATCGCCTTGCAGACAAGGGAGGAGCGAGGAGAAGGGGAGGGGGGCAGGCTCCCTAGGGAGGCCCGACACAGGCCAGACCAGCTAGAGGCTCCTGTCATTGCCCTTTGGAGCCCGATCACCCCCACTGTGCTTCCCCAACTCCAGTAACATTTACCCTTTCTTTGCACGTGAGTAAACTGTGTGAGTGTGAGAGAGAGAGAATGCATGCAACCTGCCGGGCACAGCTTGTAATAGCTGGAAATAAATTAGGCAGCCTCACCCCCCTCAACCTAGTCCAGGCTTCAGAGATGCTGAGAGAGGAGGTACTCAGGGTTGATCAAAACAGGCCCAAGATTGGAACTCCCTGGTGGTTCAGTGGTTAAGACTCCGCCTACCGATGCAGGGGACACAGGTTCAATCCCTGGTCCAGGAAGACACCACATACCACGGAGCAACTAAGCTCACATGGCAAGTGCTAAAGCCCATGCACCCTATAGCCTGAGCTCCGCAACAAGAGAAGCCACCTCAACGAGAAGCCTGCGCATCGCAACTAGAGAGTTGCCCCCACTTTGCCACAACTAAAGAAAGCCCACATGCGGCAACGAAGACCCAGTACAGCCAAAAATAAATAAACAAATATGTTTTAAAAGCTAATAAAGTAATATGTACAGCATAATACCATGTGTCTCTAAAAAATTCATAAAACATTATCGTATTTTTTTTTTAAAAAAAGATGAAACTTGAAATAATGGATGAGGCTCAGAGAGACTGCAGAGCAGAGATTCAAGTCGCCAGGAGTACGTTCTCAGTGCTACTGAGGAAAGAAAAAAAGTCCTCAAAAGTGCCCTGGGACATGGGTCACTGCAATTAAATGACAGGACTTTGGTAGGTTGTCCAGAGAGTAGCTGGGCTGTCCCAGACACTGCTCCTCTTTGCCTTTGCAGAGGCACCAGGTGGAGGGGAGTCCCGGGCCTGAGGTCCCCCAAGTCTTCCGTCTGCTGTCCACTGCAGGGTCACAGAGTCCGGAAACAAAACTCCAAGCCTCCTTGCTTTGCCTCTCCACTCAGAAACAACCAATTTCATAGGGACACGAACACAGCACATTGTGAAACTTCTATTATGAAACGATGTCCCAGTGGGATTCACAAAAGTCCATTTTTTCCCAAACACTTTGCTGCATTGAAAAATTCCTTTCGCTCAATCCTGTTTTGGCGGAATGTCTTTCTGTCCAGGAAGAAAAATTAAACATAAAACATTCAATTTGGCCTTAGGTAAGGGAAGATCGAAGCAGATGATGGTTCCTATAAGCCAAGCTTTTCATTTTGGTTCATTCGGCCGACAAAATAATCATTTCTCTCTGAGGAACAGCTTGTATTTAAATATCAATTTACGTCTTCATTGAGTCTTCAAAGATTCACAATGAGTCCTCTAATATTAGTACTTTCAGGAACTTTGCTTCTTGCACTTGGAATTGTCAATACAAAGAAGAAAAAGTCTAAAGGAAAAAGAAGTGCAGTATTGACAAATTGATTCAACACTTTTCTTCTTATGAGCATTAAATCTTCATCCATCCCAAAAGTTAAGAGAGGAAAGTTCTTTCTTGATAAGACAAAAAAAAAAAAAAAATTCCAGCTGTCCCAAGAAAAGATGGATACATTTGAGTGCATAAATATTATAAAATTCTGCAAGCCAAAAAAACTTAAAGCCATGACAAAGTCAAAAGAAAAATGACAACCCAGGAAAAAAATATTTGTAAAACATTTAACAGGCAAGAAATAAATGTCCTTACTATATAAAGAACTCTTTAAAAAGAAAAGTAAGTTCTACAGTTTAAGAACTTACTTTGTGCAAGATCAAACGTCCCAAGAATTTTACATGAGTTAACTCTTTTAATCCTCCCAACAACCCTGCGAAGTAGGGGTTAATATGGTCCCCATTTTACAAGTGAGAAAACTGAAGCCCAGAGAGGTAAAGTAACTTGTCTAAGGCCACACAGCCAATGATGGAGTCAGCATTGGAACCAGGCAGTCTGGCTCTGGAATCTGCACCTGTCATCTCTCTATCCTCTCTTGGAGATGACGTTCTTTGGGAGAGGGCTTACTCACTGAATTAGACAACAAAGATTCTCAGGAATTCCATGGAGGAGAAAAATGCCTACAGATGTGGAAGTTTTGCTGTGCATTATCACCTCTGTGTCTGTGGTGAGTGGGGCAGAAGCAGCAGGTAGGAATGGGTAGGGAATCTCTCCAGGTAGAGGACCAGACCCACAGACTCGGCACCATGTCTTGCTCACGTAACATGTTCGCAACTCAAGGTGGACCAGAGCGGTGGCCAGCGGGGAGGGCAAGGAGACCCGCAGGTGATGTAGCAGCCTGGACATCCATCCTTCCTCACCCAGCACAGCATTCTTGGGGAGAATCTCTCCCCACCCCTCCAACCTCTGTGTCCTCTAGGTCAAGTGGGACTGATTACACAGCCCCAGGTTCACGCAGGCTGGAGCAGTCAGAATCACAGTGACTGGTTCAGGGATGGCCATGCATCAGCTAATAAAAGGGACTCCTGGAGGCTCTGAGCCAACATTGCTATCACACCTGGAAAGCCCTCCTGAGAACAGAGCCAAAGTGATGGAGACACGAGCTTCCAGTGACGTCATCTAAGCACCTTGACCCAGGGAGATTCACCCTGAATCTCCCAAAGAAGCCACACCATCTCCCAGCCCATCTGCTTTCATGCCGTGTGATGTTCCCATTATCCAGCAAGACTTAGGCCAGCGCCTCCACTTGCCCTCTGGCTGATCTGACCAAGAGGAGATGACAGAAGTGGCCCTGGCCAGGTTCCAGGGACAGCCATTAATTGTCTGGAAGCTTCAGCTTTTGGCTTCTTGGAGCACAGAACAATTCCAGGCTCCATTGGTAGAGAAAGAAACCACAGAGAGGAGCCGGAGGTACCAGAGATATGAGTGAAGAAATTGGTCTTGAGAAACCAGCTCAGGGGCACCTTCTGAGGACCCAGCCCTGGCTGCCACAGCTATAGCCATGAGAGATCCCTGCCAAGCCCCAGAACTGTGAGAGGTGATGCTAAATTGTGTTTCACTTGTTAAGTTTGGGAGTGCTTGTTATGCAGCAGTCGATAACCAGAACACAGTCTTACTTGGAGCCTCTCAATAAATCTCCCAAGCCTAGCTGTGTTGAATTCCCACTGCTTACAAACTTTCAGTTGACTATGACTGTCCACAGAGGATGAGTCCCCTTCCTGTCCCTGAAGTCCACCAAAGGCCACCAAAAGCCACCAAAAGGATGTATACACATGGCTTCCTCCGTCCTTCCTTGACCACCACTTCAGGTGACAGGTTCAGGGGGAGGGTGCTGGGGAAGCTGCTGCAGGGTGAGCAGAGGGAGCAAAGTGAGTGTTAGTCACTCAGCCATGTCCAGCTCTTTGTAACCCCATGGACTGTAGCCCACCAGGCTCCTCTGTCCATGGGGATTCTCCAGGCAGGAATAGCCATGCTCTTCTCCAGGGGATCTTCCTGACCCAGGGATTGAACCTGGGTCTCCCACATTACAGGCAGATTCTTTATCATCTGAGCCACCAGGGAAGAGGGAGCAAGGAGATGCTCTATTCTTTTCTGTTTCCAAGAGGACTTGGTTCAAAACAGAGCGTGTGAGATACACACCCACCTACAATGTGATGGCATGAAATGAGCTCATCCACACCTGTCAGCTATGACAGCCGCCTGAAAGCAGGTTTCCATGAGAACCACCCAGAGCCAGCAGAGCAGGCTCAAGAACGTTCTGGAGTGGGGAGTTGCAGGCATCAAAACCAAGGCCATCCCAACAGGCACAAGAAAAGATGCTCAACCTTGCTGATTATCAGAGAAATGCAAATCAAAACTACAATGAGGCACCATCTCACACCAATCAGAATGGCCACCACTAAAAAGTCTACAAATAACAAATGCTGGAGAGGGTGTGAAAAAAGGGAACCCTCCTCCACTGTTGGTGGGAATATAAACTGGTACAGCTACTATGGAGAACAGTATGGAGGTTCCTCAAAAAACTAAAAATCGAGTTGCCATGGGATCCAACAATTCTACTCCTGGGTCTATATCTGGACAAGTCTATAATTAAAAAGGATACATGTAACCCCAGGTTCATTGCAGCACTATTCCCAATAGACAGGACATAGAAACGACCTAAAAGTCCATCAACAGATGAATGGGTAAAGAAGATAGCTCCTCCCCCATCTTTAAACCGTCTCCACATCTCTGACTCTACCCCTCTGCCCTCTGTCTTTATAAGGACTCCTGTGATGTCTCTGGCCCCACACAGACAATCAGGACAGTCCCCATCTCAAGTTCCTCAACTTAACCACTCAACTTCATCAAAATGGGTAAAGAGTACATGGGATCACTGTGCATTATTTTTTACAACTGCCTGTTCATCTACAATTATCTCAAAATAAAAAGGATCTCATAAAAGAAAATAAAAGAGATTTTGCTCAGTCGGGAAGGCCTTTAATCTGATCTGGCTGGTTCAACGTCCAATTTTATTACAGCGTATCTCAGGCATGGGAGTTGGATGTTCTCCCAGTTTTTGGTCAAGAGAGTCTCCAGAACTGGGGCCTTGGTTTCTTTATTTGTAGAAAGAATAGAAGACATCAAGGGAATCTACCAACTGTAAGATTCTAAGCGGGTTTTCCATGTTGTGTGGCCACTGCAGGAGGAGCGGAATGTACAGGGTTCTGATAACAGAGCATCCCTATGGAGTGGCCGCCTACTGAGTGCTTCTAAAAGAGCACAGGCTGGGAGACAGTGATGGGGAGGTTTGGGTTTTCTGGCTAAGCCGGGAGAAGACCCAGACACCTTGTGGCAATCAACTAGCAAGCTTCTGCCATCGAATCAGATTCCTAACTGATTTTTCTTAAGACCCTAAAGTGTAATCTGTACCTCCCCAGCAGAGTACAGGTCAATACAATGATTTCTTCCTACTCTTCTTCTTTCTAAGAGTTGATAGTTTCAGTCACTCTGGTCTTGGACAGATTCTCCAAGAGAATTTTAGCATATCAGCATGCCTTTATATGGGCTTCCCGAGTGGCTCAGACAGTAAAGAATCTGCCTGCAATGCAGAAGGCCTGAGTTTGATCCCTGGAGAAGGACATGGCAGTCCACTCCAGTATTCTTCCCTGGAGAATTCCATGGGCAGAAGAGCCTGGTGGGCTACAGTCCATGGGGTCGCAAAGAATCAGACACGATTGAGCAGCTAACGCTTTCACTTTCATGCCTTTATACAACAGGAATCACAGTATGAGACGCTAATCCCTTCTCAGTCATCTTTCAGTTCTGATTGTGATGAGAAGAAAGTCCGTTTATATGTAAGTAACAATTGCTAATCCTTGTTTTAACAAAGAAATGCCACATCTTGAATTCAGAGCCTCTGGTGGGCAATGGTACCCACATGGAATTCAACAATGCAGGAATCTTCTACTTAAGAAAATGATGATTGGGTTTCAGTTCTTGGGGATGATAAGTTTCCTTTTCAATTGAATCTAGTGAGTGAGTGAAAGTCGCTCAGTCGTGTCCGACTCTTTGCGACCCCATGGACTATACAGTCCATGGAATTCTCCATGAACCCACGCTGGAGTACTAGAGTGGGTAGCTGTTCCTTTGTCCAGGGGATCTCCAGGGGATCTTCCAACCCAGGGATCGAACCCAGGTCTCCCACATGGCAGGCAGATTCTTTACCAGATGAGCCACCAAGGAAGCCCAAGTTTTATAGTTCAGGTGCTACGTGTATGTGGTTAAAAAAAAAAAAAAAAAGAACCAAAAACATCATAAAAGCAATTTAAAAGTGAGAAAAATTTAATAATCTTAAAAACTGTCTTAAAAACATCCTAGCTTGACTGGAAATTTAGATAATTGCATCATTCAACCTCAACCAATTAAAGTAAATAACCCACCCTTGGACTTCCTTGGCATAAATACATCCTGCCTTGCTGCCTTCATAGTCTATATTATATAAGCTGAATTAAGGGGATGACGTGCCATTTTTATTTTATTTTATTTTATTTTTTTTGTCCACTTTAGGATCATAAGGATAGAATTATGTCTGGCTATGTAAATTTCCTCGGTAAAACTTTCAAGTGATCTATTCTTACCTGTTCTCAAGAGTGCAGAGACCCAGGTGCTAAAAAACACAGAGAATGGCTCCTAAGACTTTCTTATTCATCCTAAAAATCACAGAACAATTGAGGAGCAAAGTGTGAGGCTATATATACATGGTTCAGTTCAGTTCAGTACATGGTTAAGTAAATGCAAGAGACCTTACTCTTAAAGCAGAAATGTTACAAGGTATCAAGTCTATGACCCAAAATTCATTGTCTTTCCTAACTTAATTCTCACTTGACATAGAGAAGTGGTAAAGATGCTGAAGCTTCTACACTATATCCTTAGATATTTTTTTTTCCCCTCAGCTCCATGATTACAAGGAAGTAATAACCAAAATAGGGTGGGAGAAATGATATAACGAAGAACAAAATTTGGAGAGAAAAAAAGCTAAATGTCATAGTGGTGGAGAACCTGGTTAACAGAAGAGACACTAGGTGAAAGATGAGGAATCGCATTTTCAGTCATAGTTGAGTTTGCAATGGTAGGAGAAGTGATCAATGAAATGCAGAGAAAAAGATGATCGAGACCCAGAGGGATAGTGTTTCTCTGACTTTAATACACACGACGGAGGCCATAAACTCCAAAGCCTGTCTTTCCAGGGGCACTGACTCCATAAGAGAGCCGGCATGTTTTCTGTAGGCAGCTCAGGCCGTATTTTTCAACTTGCAGACACACTCTTTGTCAGATCAAGCCCTGCATATGAAATGCTACTCATGCGTATGCTTCCTGCCTCCCCAGAAGGCTCTCTCATTTCTTCTAGAAATATCTGGTGCTGTAGGACTCTCTTTCACTCTCACCATTTCTCTCCTCAATATTATTTTAAGAAAGCCACAGGTGAGTGGACACTTCCCTTCAGTCTCATCAAGCAGGGCGCTGAGTCCAAAGTGAAAGTGAAAGTCGCTCAGTCGTGTCTGACTCTTTGCGATCCCATGGACTATACAGTCCATGGAATTCTCCAGGCCAGAATACTGGAGTGGGTAGCCATTCCCTTCTCTAGGAGATCTTCCCAACCCAGGGATTGAACCCAGGTCTCCCGCATCAGAGGTGGATTCTTTACCAGCTGAGCCACCAGGGAAACCCAAGAATACTGGAGTCGGTAGCCTATCCCTTCTCCAGGGGATCTCTTCCTGACCCAGGAATCATGAACCGGGGTCTCCTGCATTGCAGGCAGATTCTTTACCAGCTGAGCTACCAGGAAAGCTGCGAGAGTCCAAGGGACTCAAGAAACCTGGAAACCATTGGACAGTCACCTTAGCTCTAACCAACTGATGGCAGGTGGGCAGGTAACACTGTAGGATTTTCTGATTTTTTTAAGAGAAGGCAGAAGTAGAGATTTTTTAATGAAATTTTATCTTTCAGGGGAGTTGAGCATTAATTTAAAAAAACATTTAAAGCACCATGAGAGAGGCTTTGTTTCTGCAGTTAGGCAGTCTTTTTGAACCCACCCATTCTGCCGAAAGCTTCCCAGGTGGTGCTAGTGGTAAAGAACTTGCCTGCCAATGTAGGAGATGTGAAGAGATGTGGGTTCAATCCCTGGGTTGGAAAGATTCCCTGAAGGAGGGCATGACAACCCACTCCAGTATTCTTGCCTGGAGAATCCCACGGACAGAAGAACCTAGCAGGCTATAGTTCACAGAGTTGCAAAGAGTTGGACATGACTGAAACAACTTAGTATGCACACACATTCTGCCAAAAAACAATTTAGAAAACTTGTTAAAATAGAAGATTTGTGAGAACCGATGTAATGCCAGCAAACAAAACACATTTGTGGACTAGAGTCAGCCTTGAGTAGTTCTGAGATTTAGTCCATGAAAATCACCCAGAGGGCCTGGGTTAAAATTCAGATCTCCAGGCCCTGTCCGCAGAGATTTGGATTCAGTGGGTCCTGGACTGGAGACGGAGAAGTTCCATTTTTAACAGTCTCTGCAATGGACTCGTCTGCTGATGGTCTGGAAACAATACTTCAAGAAACTCGGCACTACCCTGTGGCTCTAGGCTATCTTGTGCCTTCTCTGGACCTCAGTCTGCCCATCTGTGAAATGGATGTGGTGAATGAATACTTCTCTCTGAAGCTCCATCAGGCTTTCAAACATCCCTAAAACCCCCAATCATCTAAGGAAGACAGAAGTTGAATCTGTGCTGAACTGTCAGGCCCTTCTGGAAATTTTTTTCCTGAAACACCATTCAGAATATTTTACCATTTTGTTGATGGCATTGAAGTTAGTGACTTAATGCAAAGTTGAAGTTAGTAACCTAATGCAAAGGGTCTAAGAAGTCCTGTCGATGCTGAGAAGAGAATGTAGATGCTGAGATATTCCAGCTGCTGCTATGGAGCTGTAGCAGGTTTCTTGATGTTTATAAGCAGAGGAAGCTCTAATGCACAAGAGGGAAAAAAGAAGGGTACATTTCCAGAGGGAGGAAAAATTAACAAGTAAAACAGGAAGAAGTTCTTTCTGGCAGGCATCCAAGGTGATTGGGAGTTGAAGTGGAATTAGAGGTAATTACTCAAAATGGAATTTAGTACAATATCAGAAAGAAGTATCTAAAAGTCAGAGGGGTGCAAAAACGGGACTGGCCCATTCAGGATGGAGTAGGACTCATCACAAGTGATACGCAAATGACAGTCCATCAACTATGTGCTGGGGAAGCATTCAAAGGCATTTAAGCATCAGAAAGACAGACTCGATGTATCTGTTCAATTGATAGGGATCAAGCATCTATCGTGCTGATATTCATCCCTGAAAACACAACAGTGACCAAGACAGACAGAGTCCCTGCCCTTGCAGAGCTAAATGTCCAAGAAGGAGGACACATAATGAGCAGGTCATCACCAAAGATGCAAGGGACAGAGGGGGACATTCAGGGACCTGTGAGAGCAAAGAGGAATGCAACTGGTGTGGGACTCATCTCTGTAAGAGCCACACTGGAGCTGAGCCCTCAAGGTCTATAGGGAGGACTTCCCTTGTGGTCCAGTGGTTAAGAATCCACTTTCCAACTGGTTAAGAATTTACCTTCCAATGCAAGGGATGTGCGTTCAATCCCTGGTCAGGGAACTAAGATCCCACATGCTGAGGGGTAACTAAGCCTGCACAAAGCAACTGAAGAAAGCCCACGTGCCTCAACAAAGACCCAGCAAAGCCAATAAAACAATAAAATTAAAATAAGGTTTACAGGGGAGTGAAACAAGGTGCTGGAACAGTCCAGGAGGACTCCCTCCTCATGTGGATTTCTGCCTTGTGTGCCTGCTGGCCGTGGGAGTTGGAGGAGAGTTGCCTCAGTACTGAAGGAACACAGACTGTGCTTCCTCTGGTTAATGTTCAAATAGACTTTCTCTCTCAAAGGATCCTCCGTAGCCTCTCTCCCATTTGCACCCAACGCCCATGAGGAAATTTCCCAGGAGGCACAATTTGCCAAAAGGCAGGTCACACAGTCAGCTCAGAGAAACAAGAGAAACTGGCCAAGTGGGTGGAGAAAAGCCCTAAGACAAGCAGGTCATGGGTTCGAAATCTCAGAGTGAGCAGCTGGCAGAGAAGGAAGATCCCACGTTCTAGCTGAGAACTCGGAGAGGGAACAGCTAAATTGCTCAGATGTTTTATCCTTTTTTGAAAAGTTCAAACCTCAACCCTGTCTTCTATAACTGTCTTAAAAAATAAAATAAAATCAGCCAAAAATATGAACAGAGACCACAAGAGAATTGGGAAATCACAAATATGAAAACAATTGACCTGCTTGACTGGGTGTGGGAAGTGTTTCTCTCTTTAAGTGTTGAGGGAATTCCCTGGTGGTCCAGTGGTTAGGACTCTGTGTGTTCATTGCCAGGGCCTGGGTTCAATCTCTGGTCAGGAAACTAAGGTCCCACACGTCACACAGCACAGCCAAACTTACATACATACATATATATATATATAATCCCAGCTCTGCAACTACCAAGTAACCCCTGCTCTCTGCAACTAGAGAAAGACTTCAAGCAACAACAAAGACCCAGCAAAGAAAAAAAAAATTGTTTAATTACTAAAAGTCCGCTTGAAACCATCTCACCTACTTCAAAAGCCATGTGGAGTTTGATTTGAAAAATGTTAGATGGACTTTTCCTGTTCAAATCCTGTTCTCCTTAAACATAGAAGTGCAAACTCATTGAGGCCCCAGGGAAACCACCCCCCAGAACAAAGGATATGGTCAATAAAATGGAGAAATGCTTACAGTGATCTTTAGGATGACACCCATGTTCAGTGGTCCTGTCTGAAGTCCAAACTGAGGGAGGTATATGGAGCAAGAAATACCCAACTTCCCTCAGCATCTGCCACATTAAGACGCCTGCTAGCATGGTCTCAGGGGGCCAAAGTTGACTTGAGGTTTCCTGGCTTCACCGCATATCTGGCCATACTCTAGAAAAGTGGCCACCCAAAAAAAAATACCTTCAAAGGCTTCGGTTAACCAGGACACATAAGAAGGTATCAACAGGGTGGAAACATGAAGCCAAAGTTTACAGCTCTCTATACCACGTGAGCTCTTGTCTGTCTCATTTTTTTGGAGGATGAAATTAGTTAGTACATGTAATGGGATTAGAACACTCAGTTTAGTTCAGTTCAGTCGCTCAGTCGTGTCCAACTCTTTGTGATTCCATGGACTGCAGCATGCCAGGCTTCCCTGTCTATCACCAACTCCCGGAGCTTGCTCAAACTCATGTCTGTCGAGTCGGTGATGCCATCCAACCACCTCATCCTCTGTTGTCCCCTTCTTCTCCTGCCTTCAATCTTTCCCAGCATCAGGGTCTTTTCCAGTGGGTCAGCTCTTCGCATCAGGTGGCCAAAGTACTGGAGTTTCAGCTTCAGCATCAGCCCTTCCAGTGAATATTCAGGACCGATTTCCTTTAGGATGGAGTGGTTTGATCTCCTTGCAGTCCAAGAACAATGGCACCAACTAAACGATGCATGATTGTGGGTGATTATGACAATTGGTCCAACCATGTCGGCCCCTGTCATAGGGTCACATCCGAGCAGACAGACAGAGTGAAGACCAAGATCCTGGGGACAGGAGGCACCTTGGGAGGCATCCATACAGGATAGGACCCCAAGGGCTTCTCGGTGTTGGACCAGCCACTTGCCAGTCTTCAGAACAACCCCATGAGCAGGGAACTAAAATCTGGCTTTGATTGACCCATGTTACAGGTAAGGAATTTGGACTCAGAAGTTAAGTGGTTGCCCAAGGTCACCACAGAAAGGATTAGAATACCACTGAAACCCAGGCTGCCTGGCCCTGGAGCCCAAACCATTAACATGCTCTATGTCCAGCAGGTCCAATGATCAAAGGAAGTCAGTGATGAGCTGAAGGGCAATGTCCAACACAAGAGAGGGCCCCTCCATTCAGCCCCACAAGATCGGGATAAGGGAGGGAGATTTCTCAAGAGAAACTGGGAATTTGTATTTTTATGTGAAATTGTCCTATTTTTCAACGTTGGCAACTAATCAAAAAATTTTAACTCCATGCCTGCAAAACCAGGCCCAACCACAGGGCAGGGTGAGTGAGCTCAGAGGCCTCTAGTTTATGACCTCAGAATTCAGGTAAAGTTTTCCAATAGTTCTGATTTCCAGTAGCTGGTCACTATCAGAGTCACCACTGGTCCCATCATCGTCATCACTCAAAGGCTGGTTATCTGTGACAGTGCCCAGCTACTGAAATTCGTGGGGCCTTCCCCTCCCACCTGAGTCAATTCCAGTTGGGAGCTGGGGCTGTAGAGACACCTTTCTTCCAAAGAGAGGCTGTTCCCTCTCAGACCCAGAGACAAACTGGACAGAAACACACCCCCACCCTGCTCCTCCTCCCCCGCCCTCCTGACCAAGACAGGGGAAGGGTGAGGCAGGCACCCGCTGCCCTCTTGTTTCTCTTCATCCTTGTAGCTGAGGCGGGGCTGTTTTAAATTTAGAGAAATAAACAACTCTGCTGTGTTTATAGGGCTGTTTGAATTCAGGAACAGCTTGAACTGTGGATTTGTAAACCTGGCTGTGGTTTTAGACCTCAAATCCCTTTCTCAAAACTCTGGGTTCTGCAAAGTCCAAAATGTATCCTCCCACACGTTATCACCTTGTTAAGCTCTGTTTACTTTTACTGGAATGTAATCCATAGGGCCCAGCGAGGTGGAGAACAATGAATTCATCACAGGGCAGTTTTGATAAGCCCAATGGATGTCCAAAAAGACTTAGGGCTTTCAGACCCGCTTGCATTAAACATTTTTTTTTTTCCTAGAAAGAAAAATTTTCAGTTGCTTAGGATAAGGGAACTTGGAGGCTTGAAACTGATTTGGATGGCAGAGAACAGTTTCCCAGAATGTTTTGAAATGTGGCTCAAATCTTCATTTTCTGAAGCTCAAATCCTAGAGAGCCGGTTACTTTCCATAGGAAAAAAAAAAAAAAAGGAAGAAGAAGTAACAGATTCTTAACTTCTCTTTTGTACCTATGTGTTTCACCCATGGTATTATTTTAACCACAGGCCTACAACCTTTCGTTGGGACAGCTCTCACCACTGCCCCCTCCAATCTCCATGGATATAAAAGAAGCAAACCCATGGCACGAGTCTTAAAAGGCATGCCCCTCCCAGACCCATGGCCAACATCCTGGAGCCAGAAATAACGTCCCGTGAGCCACACCATCAATTTCCTGCCCACAAACGCCATGGTCCCATCCAAACTCCACTGCAACATCACCATGTCTGCTTTTGATGGACGGTTCTTTTTTGTCTGTTTCTTGGGGGGTTTGGTTGTTGTTGTTTGTTTCTTTTTGCTTTACAAGATTAAATACTTTGCTCTCATGCCTCTGTGAAATGGTATTTTAATTCCATCTCCAGGACCAGTCTCTGCATCCCCATCCTCACCCCTCCCCTCAAGTCCGTATGCATGCATGGTGCAGCGGAACTTTGTCTTCACATCTGCCACAGCCCAGAGGAACAGATGCCACCTGGCAACAAAATGAACTTAAAAAAAAGAAAGAAAAGAATGGAGCACATCACTCACCCTCAGGGCCACACTGTGCCGGATTACTGATGCAGGAAGTTTTGTTCTTTCTGTAATAGAGAAAGGTGACTCCTTTTCCCTCCTTGAGGTAAATGCCTTTGTTGACCTTTCCTTCTACAATATCTAAGTAAGAAGAATGGCAAACATTGTAGATTAATAATTGCAGGAGATGAAAAGTCTGGAGACGTGTCAGGCTTACAAACAACTTTGATCTAAATACGCTGTATTATTTCTATTTATAATTAAATATTTCTTTTCAATGACATTACAGATATTATTTAATATTAATGGTATTTAACATTTCATAATTCATATATAAGTAATATATTAGTGTCAATATTAAATAATATTCTATATTATTAATATTGTATCCTAGTAATTCATACCACACCAGTGTATAATATGCACTGTAATATGACCACATTATAAGTACTGTATTTGTCAACAGTTGAGATACCAGGAGCCATATGATTAGAATCTCCTACTGTCCTAAACTTTCATGCCATCCACCTCTTTATGAGTCCTTCTCACTGTCATCTTCACATGAGACCTTCCAGGTGAAACCCTGAGATTCAAGTTCAAATGTAAAACTACACCTGCACTCTTTCTCCTTCTGAATTCTCTCATGGAAAGCCCATGATCTGACACATGGGAACCCATGATTTTAAGAGAATTCGTTTTCAGGCTCTAGGAGGGAAACTCAGAGCCACACTTCAAGTCATCCCAGCAAAGCCTGCCAATGACCTGACCGCAGGGCCAGTCGTCCTGGTGGGGACGCCAGCTCGGCCATCATTCTGTTTGTCCCAACCCGATAGCAGACCTCTCTGATGGTGTCATTGTGATGTAAATGGTTTACAGAATAGATAAGGGAAGACTATAAAAGCCAAGGCTGAGGAGTCACACATTGTTGACTGGGATCAAAGCCACCCAGAGGCCTCCTCTGCCCTGTGGCAGCTGCATCCCGCCCTCAGAGCTGGTGGTCCAGCTGAAGATGGACAGAAGCACCAGGAGCCCTTTGACGCGACCACTACCCCAGGTCAGATTCTCTAACAACCATTGGCATGTGGATACCAACCTGAAGGACTTCAACGTCTTTCCTTACTGTTTTAAATCCTTTTTTTTTTTCAATCTATCTCGTTTATTGCTGGGGGAGGGGAATCTATATATTACATAGTTAAAATGGGCAACTTGAAGTTGCAGGATTGAATGAGGCTGTATAAACCCCTGAACCAGACTATTTGCTTGGCAAAATTAATTTCGGAAGTGAATCATCCCATAGTAGAAAGAACGATCGGTTATATATTGTAAAAAAAAGGTCAGGAGCAAGACCTAAATTATCTGAGCCAACTTTCCATACTGACCAGAAAGTTGCCCAATTGCTACTATCTGTCCTGTTCTGTGCTGCCTAAGAAAAATCTGAAACATGTGGGACTTGGAGGTTATTAAATAAGATAATCATTTAACCATGACTCTTGTGGGTGTGTCTTTTAGAACACAGCTTCTAATGATTTAAAAAAAAAATTCCAGCTACAGAAGAAATGCTGATTTTAGTGTTTGCAAGATATCAAATTTTTGATGAGGTATTTTAAAATTGACTTTAATTTTCCATTTCAAGGGCATGTTTTTCCTTCCCCAAAGAAGATAATCCATTTAAAAATCCAAACAAGGTTTATTTTTTGGAAACTTTCTCATCTTATGTCTGTATTGTTCTGAAAATAAGCAGCTGGTTTGGAAGACCCTCGTTGCTTGAAAGTGCACAGCCACCCTCTACTATCCTTCAGTCTGTGATATTTCCTTTAGAATTAAGTCATGGTCTTAAGTGCTTACCATCAAATACCCTGAATCTTTGGCTCTTGGGGGGATAGTCACTCATTTGCTAGTCAAGACATAGTGAATTCATACAGAACCAGATCGGACTGGCCTTTCAATTCATTGCAGATCCAAACTTAACACAGAAGGAACACATGCTCACCTACGGTTGCAGAGAAATTTGAGTAGGCAGAATCATTGGTATAAACAAAGGTAGAATTATGAGAAGGGAGCACAGTGAGGTTGTGGGTTCGTGATGCTGGGTGAAACAACAAAAGAAAAAAGCACAATGAATGAGTGACACAAAAAACAAACGGAACTGACATATCTCTCAACATAATACACATCCGTAAGTGTGCTGTCGTCCCACAAACATCTCGGGTCCTCTCTCCTGGCCCCACCTCCCTCCTACTTACTCAGTCAACATTATGGCACCTCCAGCAGCCCCATGTTGTCCCAAAGCCAGGGTGCTGTGGTGGTTGTATTTGGTCCCAATGTGCTGGCCCCAACTCCCATCCAGACACTTAGTTGAGAGATATGAAATTGAACTCGGCCACAAAGTAGCCTTAACAAAAAGGATTAACGGTTGTGATGTCGCGAGAACTGATGAAACAGAAGCACAGCATGAAAACAACTACACGTTATTACGACAAATGGACGAAACAACAGAGATTTAACTCAGCGACAAATAACAAAGCAGTGCATCCACGCGATGATTTCCAGCACCATTCAACTGTCCCCAGCAGTAAAACGTGCTGATGGATTCTATTCCTTTCTCTATTTGCCCTAAGAAACCTGTAATCAAATTGAAATATGCCAGCAGAGCACTATAACATAAAGAATAGACCCAGTGGAAAAGGGCAGTGAACCCTTCATTATTCGAGTGTTTCAGGACAAACACCCATATAGTTTGAGTTTTATGGGAAATTAATATTTTGGGTGAACAAAATCCAACCACAATGTACTTTTTCTGATAACCTATGACAATGAGATGAGTTGACGGGGTGAGGAGAGAACTATAAGGATCATTATTTGAACACTTGTTTAAAGTAATTACGGAAATGTTAGCACCCAGGTCCTAAACATGGAGCTATTTTGACAATGCATTTTCCACTTGGAATGATCTCCTTTCAAAGGCTTTAAAATAAAAGCCCTGAGAAGAGAAAATTAGATTATGACAAGGGGAAGCCATTTCTTTTGACCCGAGATAGTCACAAAATGAACTGCCACAGGAAATGTCCATCCTATAGCACAGACTATTTGGAGAATATATGAAGCCGCAATGGTTCAATGTAAGTTTTCATCATGGCCGCCATTGCTGCCCAACACACAGGCAAGTAAGAGATACTGCTGGATGAAGGCAGGGCTTTGGTTAGCCCTGCATAGGAGGACAGCATCCTTCTGGAGGGCCCTGCTGTTTGAGTGCCTCTAACGATGCCAGCAGTAGAGACATCCACTGTAATACTTCCTGATTTGCAAAGTTTAAGAAAGACATTTTAGAATCTGCGGTGACAATTTATGGCAGCACATGAAGTCCTGGGAATAAGGAACAAATCAGTGTGCTGGTGTGAGACGCTTAATAAGCAGCAATGTGGGTTTTTTTTTAATCCATTATAAAGAACCAATACAGACAATCTGAGCATGTGCTAGGATTGTACATAAACCTCCTGCTGTAATCAGTCATTGGACATAATCAAGAGGAATAAAAATTAAAATGTCAGAGCATCCCAAATCACTCAAAACTTACACTTTAAAAAATCTTCTTATTGGAATGGAAAAAGTACTCAGGGCTGTCTGGAGTTTCTCCTTCAGGTCAAAGTCTGAACTGAGTCAGATAGAAACTTTATTTTCCATGGCATTGCAGACCACTGGAAGCATCTTAGGTGGTGTTTGATCTCCTCAAGGAATGGGGGTGGGGGGGTGGGGGGCTGTCAGTGAAGTGTTGAAGAGCTGATGGGTAAGCGAATCTGAACCTTTGCTAAGTCAGATTGTGACCCCACAAACAGGGCACTAGTCTTCACCGGCACAACTTTTGGCCCTAGGTTCAAATGGGCCCCTGCTTTGACAGGCATGCAGATTATGCCATTTGTGTCTACCTAGAAAACACACATCCTGACTCATGCAGAGGTTGATCCATCAGATACAGGTTAAAGCTGAAAACTTTTGTTTTAAGGTTGTTGGAGAAAATGCACATCTTAATATTTCGAAACATAAATGCTGTCTTTGAATCATTAAAACATATAAAAGTTCTAGTGAAAATACTTTGCAATAACAATTATTAAGGGGAAGCAACACAAATGTCTATTCATCTCTGTCATCCTGGCTTCACAGCTGATGCTGTTTGTTGTTCCCTGTCTCTCTGGACTGCCCCTGATTCCAGAGATGCACATTTCTGGGGCCCCAGTTTCTGCTCCCACCCCTGTCTACCTCCAGTTGTCTCCTGAAGTTCGTGGATCCCATCCACATTTTCCAATGGCCAGTAATGGGAAGCAGAAGCCAGGACCTCAAACCCTTGAGGGAAAAAAGAATAAAAATGTTACATCACTATTAGCAAAGAAAGAGCTGGGCATAAGGAACTACTTACTACCTATATCAGGAATTGGGGGAAGAGTTAATTATCAGAGTGATTGTGGAGGTACTCAAAAGGTATTTGAATATATTCAATACACACTCCCAGGTTTCAAAAACTCAGTAAATTAAAAATAAATGAATATTTTTACAGAATAAAACATACTAAATAGGAATAGATACCTTTTAACCAAAAGAAAATAAAAGTCATTCTGCCTAATGGCACAACACACAAAGCATGCCCACACATTTCAGAGAAAAAGATAAGAATGTCCATTATCCCACCGTTAGTTCCTATGCTTTAAGAGAAATAGCTGATACAATCAGACAAGAGAGAAAAAATAAGGTTGAAAAAGAGGAGGAAGCCAGCAGCTATATTGTGCAGACATCATGTGAGGTTCTTTACAAATACGCCCTCATTTCAGTCTAACAATAATCTATAAAATAATTGTACTTCTAGCCATCTGTTAAGACATGGAATACAATGCCACCTCAGCAGTCACCCAGCCAACTGGTTTTAGATACAGTCCTCCATACACATCTCCTGAATTGGTCTTGATCTTTCTATTATTGCTCTGCTTCCTCCATACTAAAAATCAATCCTTTAAAAGTCTCCTTTAGGGTCCTTGTGCTTTGAGTAGACATCATTTTGTGCAGACATGTTCTTTTTTATTCTGCTCTTCTCACTTAATATCATACGAATTATTTCATTTATTTTTTTTCTCTTTAACTCTCATAATGGAGTTTGGGTAACAGTCCCTGGAGAGGCTGCACCATCACACACTCAACTGTTCTCCTAACTTGAATCTTCTTTTGGATTAATTCTCTGTGAACAGTTCCCAGAAATGGAAATAAAGATCCAGATGACTAAATAATAATCAACTGCCTTCAATGTCTGCCAGGTCCCAGAAAAGTTAAAATTACCAAAGTAATCTTTGTGTTGTTCATTGTAAAAAATATTTTTTAAGAAGAGATAATATGATCATTATTTTCAAATGATGTATGCCTGATAATGAAAATGAAAACTATTACAAATAAGAAAAGAATTTAGTAAGTGAAAAACTGTTACAAATGGTAAAAGAATTTAGTAAGGAGGCTGATACAAATTAAATATGCAAATGTGAATAACTCTCTTGTATTCATATAATAATGCTAAAAAATAGAAGAAAGGTTTTAATTTATAAATGCAATCAATAAAGAGAAGACATTTAAGAACAAAAGAATAAGAACCACACAACATTCTCATGAAGAAAACAATCAATTCATACTGAAGGATGTAAAAGAAACCTTGAATAAATGACAGGCTTCCCTGGTAGCTCAGCTGGTAAAGAATCTGCCTGAAATGCAGGAGACACCAGTTGACTTGACCTATTCTTAATAAAGAAAACTCAAAAATCAAAAAATATCTACTAAATATGCTCAACATCTCTAATTATCAAAAATACAACATTAATTATCAAAAATTAAAAATACAGTGAGGTACCACTTCACACCAACCAGCGTGGCCATCATAAAAAAAGTCTACACACAATAAATGCTGGAAAGTGTGGAGAAAATGGAACCCTCCCACACTGTTGGTGGGAATATAAATTGGTGCAGTCACTATGGAAAACAGTATGGAAGTTCTTTAAAAAACTGAAAATAGAACCACTGTATGACCCAGCAATCCCATTGCCGGGCATACATCCAAAGAAAACTCTAATTCAAAAAGATGCATGCACCCCCAGTGTTCATTTCAGCACTATTTAGAACAGTCTAGACATGGAAGCAACTTAAGTGTCCATCACCAGGTGAATGGATAAAGAAGATGTGGTACATATATCCAATGGAGTACCATTCAGCCATAAAAAACAATGAGATAATGCCATTTGCACCAACATGGATGGACCTTAGAGATTATCTTACTAAGTGAAGTAAACAAGGCAGAGAAAGACAAATGCTAAATGATATCACTTATATGTGGAATTAAAAAAAAACAATGATACAAATTAATTTATTTACAAAACAGAAATAGACTCACAAACATGGGGAATTAATGCATGGTTACCAAAGGGAAAGTAGGGGAAGGGATAAATTACAAATTTGGGATTAAATATATATATACTACTATACACAAAATAGATATAGACAGCTCAAGGAAAAAGAAATGCAAATTACTTTTAGAAATATAAGAAGTTCAACTTTAAAAAGCATGTTAAAACTACAGCAAGCTAGCCTATTCACTTATCAGACTGGCAAATGAAAAGTTACACTTATTAGAAGACTTAAGTATCCCTTGGACTGCAAGGAGGTAAAACCATTCAATCCTAAAGGAAATAAACCCTGAATATTCATTAGGAAGGACTGCTACTGAAGCTGAAGCTCCAACACTTTGGCCACCTGATGCAAAGAGCCAACTCATTGAACAGACCCTGATGCTGAGAAGACTGAAGGCAAAAGGAGAAGGGGGTGGCAGAGGATGAGTTGGTTAAATAGCATCACTGACTCAATGGACATGAATCTGAGCAAATTCCAGGAGACAGTGGAGGACAGAGGAGCCTGGTATGCTACAGTCCATGAGGTCGCAAAGAGTCAGACAGGACTTACTGACTGAACAACGACATACTTAAGTAGGCAAGTTCTACAGCCTTTTCTGGTGCGAGTTCACCTTTCTGGAGGGCAATATCTATCAAAATCTTAAGCTCACATGATGTTTGACCTAGCAATTTAATTCCTAGAAATTTATTCTAAAGATCTATCATATTCTCATGCATATGATCAAAGACCTATGTACAAGGGTATTTGTTGCAGAATTTTTAAAATAGTAACAAAAACCTGCAAACAGTCTACATGTTCATTTACAGAGGGCTGGCTAAATAAATATGGAACATCTATATAATGATCTAGGGTGTAGCTAGGATAAATAATGAGGCTGATTTACATGTACTGACATAGAATATTCTTTAGTCATATTGTTAAGTTAAAAAAAATCAAGGTGAGAAAAATATGTATATTGTGAACTATTTTGTGTAAAATACAATGTTTCAGAGGGCAGAGAAAAGAGAGGGGGTGCTTGGCTATGTACTCTAGATACTGAGAAGATTAGTTTGGGGTGACAAAATTGAGAAATGGGGTGTAAGATGCGAGATTTACATTTCTGTTTTATTGAATGTTAGGACCTGTATTCCTTCAACAACCATTTAAGTCTTGCTTTCACAATTAAAATGACTGTAGATAACGTCCATATGAAATTTTCAGAGAAAACTGAAGCACTCCATCTAACATTTGAATTTCCATCAGGATGCCAAACATGTGCCCAGGTCCAGATCATTGAGTTCTTTTTTCAGTTTGCATCTGTGAGGCTGTCCCTTCAGGGTTACTTGCATGCATCAAAAATGATGACCAAAAACCTAGCTAGTTCTACAATAGGGGCCAAAGAGAGGCAGCTGTGTGCACACCTAACTCTCTTGTACATGTTAGGGACTTGATGTCCTCTGGGAAATGAGTGGTTCTATTCCAGGACCTCCACAGTAAGAATATGAAATGCAAAAATCAAAAATATTCATCTTCATTTATACCATGATTTTTTTTTCTAAAATGTGGGATATTCATTTTGAAGAGGAGAAGACATTATTGACTTGATATTCAACTCATCTGGGGAAAAAAATATAGGAAAAGGAAATAACATCTGTTGAGCGAAGAACAGATGTTATATCTTCAGAATCTTCGTTCTCATAAAGTAAAGCCTGTGGGTAATAACACTGACAAATGGCCATGTCCATCCTGGGCAGGAAGGCTCATAGAATCAAGGGATCGTGTCTTGTTCACATATAAAGATGCCACCCATCCGCCTGCCAGCCAGTGCCCAGGGATGGGAAGTATCACTGGTTGCAGGGGGCGGGGGAGGCTTCTGTGATCAGGAAAAGGCCTGCCATGCTACCCACCAAATGGCCCAGATGTAACTACTAACACTGAGTTTGTCCAGGAAGTCATGAAGGGGGTGCAAACTGAAATATCCATGAGGGCCAGGGGCATGAGGAATTACCTGCAGGGAGGCCAGGGATGATGTTTACTGTGGCTTCCAACTTGGAAGGCACAGGTGATCAGAAAAGGTGCCGGGAACAAGCACCTGGACCACCTCCGAGTTCCTCACTGCCAGGTCTCAGGGCGGGGGAGGCTGGGCGGGGAGGAAAATGAGTGTCCTGTCCAAAGAAAGTGACTTCTTCCCAAGCCAATCATCCCACCTCTGTAGGAAGATATGCCCAGTATTGCCAGTTCTCCCACTTTCAAAAAGAAGTCAGAGGGACTTCCCTGGTGGTCCAGTGGCTAAGACTCCACACTCCAAATGCAGAGGGTCCACGTTCAATTCCTGGTTGGGGAACTAGATCTCACAGGCCACAACAAAGGGTTTGCATGCCATAGCTAATGATCCTGCATGCCACAACTAAGACACAGAACAGCCAAATATATAAAGACTAAATAAACTTTTTTTTAAGTCAGAAATCCATATTTTTTTAAATTGAAATCTCCCTACATGCTAATGTCAACAATTTAGGTTTTTTTCTTAATTAAAACATTGTGTGGTATTAATAAGACGTATCAAGGAACTGAACTGAACACATAGATTCCCTTTTACAACCTAAAGAGTAAACAATCTATGACCCTAAAAGTGTCAGAAGAAAAGGGTCTCATTCTTTTGTGAATTAGACAGTTCAGCTATTTTCCCAAAAAGAAGGTGATATGGAATCTTCGGGGTGTACAGTTACCCTGGTTTTCACCAAATAAACAGATTAAATGTCTACAAGACAACAGCTGAGGGGTAACACGGTTCACACAGGGTCTTCAAAACATCCCCCGGCCCTAAAAAATAAACTAAGAGAGACAGAAGTCCAGCCTATGTCACCACAGCTATAAAGCAGTTCTTCAGACATACAGATGGCCAACAAGCACAGGGAAAGATACTAAACATCAGAGAAATGCAAATCACAACTGCAATAAGGTATCGCCTCACACCAGTCAGAATGGCCACCATCAAAATGTCTACAACTAAATAAATACTGGCGAGGGCATGGAGAAAAAGGAACCCTCTTACACTGTTGGTGGGAAGGTAAGTTGGTGCAGCCACTATGGAGAATAGCATGAGGTTCCTCCAATAACTAAAAATGGAGTTACCATACCATCCTGAAATACCACTCCTGGATATATATGCAGAGAAACTCTAATTCAAAAAGATGAATGCACCCTTATTTCACAGCAGCACTATTTACAATAGTGCCAAGACATGGAAATAACCTAAATGTCTATTGACAGATGAATGGATAAAGAAGATGTGGTATATATAAACAGTGGGATATTATTCAGCCATGAAAAAGACTGAAAGACTGCCATTTGCAGCAACATGGATGCAGCAGGAGACTCTCATACTAAATGAAGCAAGTCAGACAGAAAGACAAATACCATATGATATCACCTACATGTGGAATCTAAAATATGACACAAATGAACTTACCTGTGAAACAGAAACAGACTCACAAACATGGAGAACAGACTTGTGATTGTCAAGGAAGGAGGGTAGTGAGGGAAGGGATGGACTGGGAGTTTGGGGTTAGCAAATGCAAACTATTACACATAGAAAGGATACACAACAAGATCCTACTGTATAGCACAGGGAACTATATTCAATATTCTGTGGTAAACCATAATGGAAAAGAATATGATGAAGAATATATATATATACACATATATGTATGTATAACTGAATCACTTTGCAGTACAGCAAAAATTAACACGACACTGCAAATCAACTATACTTCAATAAAACACATTTTTAAAAAACCAGTTCTTCAGGAATAATTTCTCATCCATATTTAATGTTTCATTGATCCAGTTTGGTGAGACGGGGAGGGAGGGAGGGCTATCAATATTCAGAAAGAAAGTTAATAAAAGCTTTCATTTTTCCTTTTCAGGTTTTCTTCCAGATTTTTCTATTCCATCCTTTCCCTGTTACTTACTCTCTGTGTCAGTAGAGAGAAGCCCTCACCCCTTGAATGTGTGGAGGAAAATATGTCTCCAGGGTTCCCCTGACTTCACTGGACAGAAATCTACACCACCCAGAGGAAAACCAGTCCCTGCCAATCCCGTGCCAACCGTGGTCCCCTCCTGTTGGCCCATGACACACGGGGTTCATTCCACAGCAGGACTCCCTACAGTCACCCTGCCCAGAAGTCTCCTTGCTCTCTTGCTGCCTATAATCAGCTCATCTTTCAAGCCTCGGTCCACGGGACCCACCCTCTGAAAGGCCTGCCCTGATCACCTTTTATCACCCAACATCCACTCTTTCTACCAACCCCCTTGTTTGTCTTCCCATGGCACTTACACTATAATTTGAAAGTTTTTGTTTGTTAGTATATTTGTTGCCTGTCTCCTCTATCAGACTCTTTGCAACTTGAGTGCACAGACTGTTCTGTTTGCACCATATCCCGGTTGTTTAAAACAAGGCCTGGTGTGTGTGTGTGTGTGTGTGTGTGTGTGTACATGTATGTGTCAGAAATCTGGGGTGTACAGTCACCCCAGATTTTTGAACTTAAACTCTCCCCACCCAGGTTCCAATGTCTATTGCTTCTTTTTAGTAACATGTCTGTGATTGTCAGTATTAGTATGATTTCTCTAAGGAAGGTAGTTGACCAACAGAAAAACATCTACACTAAATTAGGATGTGAGAGGAACAGTCTCTATGAAACCAAGGCTGGGTTCAAGCCGCTCATCGAAGCTGAGAGCCGAGGATGCGAGTGGATGTGGGTGGGTGTGGCCAAAGGCGCAATATGGGAACCCCCCTGCAACTCTCTTTCCTCCCTGACGGGGCTGGGGTCCCAGGACCGCTTTGTTCGCTCTGCCTGATGTTCCTGGCCAGACCCCTCCCCTCATCTCCCGGGAAATCAGCGTGAGCTCTGAGGTGTGGGTTAGCGGTAGGGCTCACACAGCCTCCCTCTAGTGTGATGCTAGATGATTTATTTATCCCCAGATCGTTCAGCATTTTGGCCAAGGAAAGGGGAGCCAGCGAAAATGTATCACCTTCACATCCTTTTCAACAGAAGACTGAACTTGAATGTGCAGATAAAAAGAAACAGCAGCACAACCTGGAAGGGCCTGGCTGGGAAAGGGGCAGCAGGTGCTACGTTGAGCTGCAAAGGCAGCAAGAAGAAGCCCCTGAAGCAGCCCAAGAAGTAGCGCACGAGATGGATGAGGAAGATAAGACATCCAAGCCGAAACAGGAGGAGGAGAAGAAACCTGGGGAACTAACAGCAAAGGCTGCCAGGGAAACACCCCTGGCCACAGGTGGAATAAAGAAATCTGGCGAAAAATCTGCTGGCCCTGGTGCCTGAGGCAATGACAATCCTTAATCCCATTTCTGCTTAAACATCTGGATTCTCTGTCATAATATCTGTTGCCACCTATAGCCAGGAGGAAGTGTTGTCTTGGAACTTGTTGTACATTTAAGGATAAACTTTTGTAAAAAAAAAAAGAAAAGAAAAGAAGAAGAAGAAGAAAGAAAGAAAAAGAAGAAGCGGCAAGCCCTGTGAGACCTGCAGGCAGAGACAGGGAGATGACAGGATGCCCCAGCGCCCACCGTGAGGGCTGCGTCACTCCAAAGGGGACAGACCCCCCAGCCCACGTCCACCTTCACCCAGCACCGTGCTGGTGCTCCCACCAGACCGGGGTCCCATCTCTGGTGGGTTGTGGAGGCAGCAGGCTGCTCTAGACAATAATCATGGCCAGAGGCACGCTCACCCCCAGGCCAGTGTTGCTCTCACGGCTCCCAGGCAAAGACTTGGGGATCTTAGTGTGAGGTCCCCTCCACCATGCATGTACCAGCCAAGCAGCAAATGGGAACAAGGACCAGTAAGTGCAACCCCACCATGGTCCCACCGGCCTCCTTTTCTGGGAAGGAGCAAGGAAAAGTTTCTCGCCTCTTCCGTCCTCCCCAAGGAAAGCCTCATGGTGATGCGTCCAGACAGGACTCACGATGGCAAAGGGAAAGCGAACCCACCCGGGGGTGGGCGAGGGGTTTCCTCGGAAGGGCTGGAGCAGTCCAGCTCCCATTGGAGTGATGGGGACAAAAGCGGGCAGGGGCAAAAGGACGGGGACCAAAGCTGCTCTAAGGCAGCTCAAGTGAATCTGCGCTGGAGACGCACGACATGAGTCAAGGACAAAAGATGCTTCACCTGCGAACATCCCATTTCCTGAATCACAAGTGTTCAGATGCCCCAAAGCGAGAGGCTCGGGGCACAGAGAGACCTGCTTCTCCAAGTCAGAGGTGGAGGACGATGAGTGACCCAGGGGACAAGGTGTCAGGACAGCTGGTGGGGCCAGAGGAGCCCAAGAAGGGCTCCCTCTCCAACAGCCTCAGAGACACACAAGCAAACTGCCTCCAGACCCCAGACTGGACAGGGAGGACACGTCGTGAGCAGAAGATGAGGGAAGCTGCCTTACCTGGATGGACTTGTGACCTGGCGTGGGCACCGTGCACCTGCACACAAAACATCACACTATGAGACACAAGGAACCTCCCAGCAGAAATCCGTTCCCGTCTCAGCGAGCACCGCCCGGGGACGTTACCTGAAAATCACAATAAAATAACAGCAGCCAGGAGTGCCAGCAGCAAAGAGGCAGCAGCTTCTTCATGGTTTTTTTCAGAGGTGAAAATATGATCCGAGTGGAATTCCTGAGGGTCTGTGACAAAGAGTTGCCTTTAACTTTCAGTTCTTTGGGAAAGGGACATTGTCACAGGTTCCAGAAAGAAGAACACCATCTGTTTAGCTAGAGTTTGTGAACTGCAGAGTGAGGGCAGAGTCGTGGAGAGTTAATAGGTGTTTCTTGCCTGTCTCCAAACTTGAGAGTCTTCGGTGATCAATAAACACATTGGAGCGACCAACTGGCCCTGGGATGAGTGGAGGAGAAAACAGCTTCCAATCTAAACTCCTGAGACGCGATCCAGGGCTGGGACTGCAGTGGCAAGGCTCAGCGGGCGATCGTGGGTCCCTCACGGTTTTCTTTTTCTGTCAAGAGCCGTCATTTGCCTCCATTCAGGTCCGGAGTTGGATATTGCCCTTTTTCCTGGAAGTGGGAGGAATTGTGTCTGGAGCTCCCTGGGGCTCTCCGGTCAGAGCGTCTCTGCCTAAGTTCTTCTGGTGTGACTCAGGCTTACACCTCCGTCTGTCCCCCCGGAGCTCGGGGTGGAGACAGTGAGTGATGTAAGGCTCTCTCCTCAAACTTTGTTCAGCTCTGCTCCTCTGTTTATATCCCACAGCTGCTGGATCCTTCCTGGGTCCTAACACCGGTCTGTTAAGAAGAATTGGGAATTATTTTCAGGACCTGCAGTTCTGAAGCAGAGCAGACAGAGCCAGGGTGTGGACATACCTTAGCTGCCTTCCCTTAACACCCTCAAAGTCAGAGTAAATATTAATAAATACAAAACGTACAACAGACGATAAACTCTGCTTAGAGCTGAGTCTTCTTTGCCCATAGGAAAAAGTAAGGTGATCTAGGGATAGAAAAAAAAGAACCGCACCCATCCCCAGCTCATGCCCTCCACAGGATGCTGGCCACTTTTCTCTTTAACCCTTTCAGAGATGAATGAAACTCTTTACAAGGTGCATTGGGCCATTACACCAAACCCCACATCTCTCCCCCACCAAAGCATCCAGGGACCCTTAGCCAGCCTTATCTTACTTTACTAGAAACTAAAACTTTAATCTATATTGCATACATGTCCACACACACACACACACCATTAACCCACACAAATACCAACAAGTGTCTCCTGCGTTGCAGGCAGATTCTTTACTGTCTGAGCCACGAGGGAAGCCCCTAACTAACACATACTTAATTAACTAGTACTCACCTCCCTGTACCACCTCCAACACTTAACTAGCTGTGTATTCTTAGGCAAGTCACTGAACCTCTCTGTTTCAAATTCCTCATCTGTAAAATGGAGGTCATAGTTTCAGCTCCAAAGTAACAAGAAATGAGATGACATATATAAGGCTTTCAAAGCAGTGCTTGGAAAATATGTAGCACTCCATAAATGCTAGCTGTTTTTTGCAAGGAAAAAAAAATATCACTCAATAAATGTTAGCTGTGATTATTATTATAAAGTAGAAAATAACACTCATTAAATGTTAACTAATATTATTAGCTCCTTCGTCCTGACTTTAAATGGGAACAGAGTCCAAGTACTTCCTAAAGAGGATGAGAAAATGACCTCCAGTCTCCATGGGGGAGAACAAAAAAAAGTGATGTCAAAACTGTGAAGTGATTATTTTCAACTTGCACCTGTAGCCCACAACCTCTCAGATGATCTGATAGCCTGAACTTCCCTGCATGGCGGCAGCAGGGTTCCAGAAAACTCCAGCACATGCTTCTCCATCTCTTCGCACTTGAAAAAATGGCAGATGCCACTGTGCAGATATAACTGCACCTTTATCCTGTAGCCTAGGCTGATGGCCTCAGTGGAAACTTACAGCCTTTATCTCTGCATTTCATCTGCTTTCTCTCCCTCCCACAGCCACCCTCTGGAAGGAAGAGAAAGATGCAAGAGGAGGGGGGAGCCAATGCAGACTTTCCTTAGTCCAGTTCTTAATTTATGAAACATTAGGCAGATTGCTGACTAAATGGGCCTGTCCCATCACTGAGACTGAACCACACTGGGTGTGTTCTTCTCTTAACCATAAAAATCACCATCAACCCAGAGATTGTCATACTGAGTGAAGAAAGTCAGACATATATCATATGATGTTACTTACATGTGGAACCTAAAAAAATGGTACAAATGAACTTATTTACAAAACAGAAACAGAGTGACAGATGTAGAAAACAAGCTTATGGTTACTGGGTGGAAAGGGGGAGGGATAAACTGGGAGATTGGGACTGACATATATACACTACTATAAATGAAATAGATAACCAATAAGGACCTACTGTATAGCACAAGGAACTCGACTCAGTGCTCTGTAATCACCTACATGGGGGAAGAATCTAAAGAAGAGCGGATATGTGTATATGTACAACTGATTTACTTTGCTGTACAGCAGAAATCAACATGATATTGTGAGCCAATTCTACTCCAATAAACATTTTTTAAAATTCACCATCAGATAACAGGAGGCATCTCAGTACAATAACAGCAATAAAAACTGGATAGAAATCAAAGTCAGCGGAACCTGCCCTCACTCCCCATGGACTTGCTTTTCATCTCAATCCCAGATAGCAGGTTTGTGCTCATTCACATCTTTTTTATTTTATTTTATTTTTATAAGTTGGAGGCTAATTATTTTACAATATTGTAGTGATTTTTGCCATACATTGACATGAGTCAGCCATGGATTTACCCCTCCCACCTCCCTCCCCATCCCATCCCTCGGGGTCTTCCCAGTGCACCAGCCCCGAGCACTTGTCTCATGCATCCAACCTCGACTGGTGATCTGTTTCACACTTGATAATATACATGTTTTGATACTGTTCTCTCAGATCATTCCACCCTCGCCTTCTCCCACAGAGTCCAAAAGTCTGTTCTATACATCTATGTCTCTTTTTCTGTTTTGCATATAGGGTTATCATTACCACCTTTCTAAATTCCATATATATGTGTTATATGCTGTAATGTTCTTTATCTTTCTGGCTTACTTCATTCTGTATAATGGGCTCCAGTTTCATCCATCTCATTAGAACTGATTCAAATGAATTCTTTTTAACGGCTGAGTAATATTCCATGGTGTATACGTACCACAGCTTCCTTATCCATTCGTCTGCTGATGGGCATCTAGGTTGCTTCTATGTCCTGGCTATTATAAACAGTGCTGTGATGAACATTGGGGTGCACGTGTCTCTTTCAGATCTGGTTTCCTCGGTGTGTATGCCCAGGAGTGGGATTGCTGGGTCATATGGCAGTTCTATTTCCAGTTTTTTAAGAAATCTCCACACTGTTCTCCATAGTGGCTGTACTAGTTTGCATTCCCACCAACAGTGTAAGAGGGTACCCTTTTTCTCCACACCCTCTCCAGCATTTATTGCTTGTAGACTTTTGGATAGCAGCCATCCTGACTGGCGTGTAATGGTACCTCATTGTGGTTTTGATTTGCATTTCTCTGATAATGAGTGATGTTGAGCATCTTTTCATGTAATCAAAGTCAGCGAAACCTGCTCTCACTCCCCATGGACTTGCTTTTCATCTCAACCCCAGATAGCAGGTTTGTGCTCGTTTACATCTCTTAACCTTTCTCGGTTCCCGTTCAGGTGCTGAGATGAGCCCATCTCCGTGTAAAGCATCCTTTCCCACATGGGGGGGATTTCGGAAAAGATACTGATGGAGTGTGGGTCTGGAATCCCATCCCTGTGAACCCGTTTACCAGAGGTTGGTAAAAGAGTGTAAACCTTCAATTATATGATGAGGATCTAATATATAATATGGTGACTCTAGTGGATAAGACTACATGGTGTAATTAACATTTCTAAGAGAGTAGAATTTATGTTCTCACGCCCCCAAAAAAAGATAAACATGTGAGATGTGAGGTGACAGATGTGTTAATTAGCTCTGCTGTGGGAGTCCTTTCACAGTGTACATGTACATCAAATCATCACATTGCACCCCTTAAATATATTACAATTTTGTCGATTATACTGTGATAAAGCTGAAACAAATCAAAGGAAGCTTAAATTCCAATTAGGTTCTATTCGATACAGTTTTACAGGGATGAAACAAAGTGTAAAGTTGACTGAAAATAGGGGCTTAACTGGATCATTCACCCACAACTAGATAGGTGTCCTCCTGCTGAGCAGGAGGACAGCGTGGAGCTCATGAAGAGCCCTTTAGAGCCTCCCTGACACCGGCAGGGTGATGAATTCTTAGGGCCTGGTTCTTCCCTCCCTCAGCCGCACCTCCCCGCCCACACAGCCTTCAACACACCATCACATCTGTAAGGAGCTGCCTGGGCAGTGCTGACCCCGTCCCACTGTGTCCCGTGGAGATGCCCCCCCACCCCAGGAAGAACAGTGATGCCCAGCCAGTGTTAGGGGTACAAGCAACACACAGATACCATAGAAATCCACAGGGTTAGAGTTTGAGAGATGAATGTACTGCAGAAATGGTGGGAGGGAGTTGGGGAATTCTCTCTCTTAAGGGACAAGGGAAGGAAGAACACTCTGGAAAGACATTCCGGAAGTAGCCTGGGATGTACCAAGGGCCTGTGTTGTTTCTGCCAGCCCAGCCTCCCCCTTCCCCTTCTGTGGCTACAAGTGAGTGGTCTTCCTCTGGAGGGTGCGTCCTCCATCAGCCCACGTGCTTCTGTCAGGACAGCAGGTGGTTGGGGGAGGGGGGGAACCCCCCGCAGCACCTCTGCACCCCAGGCCTGTGATTGTCATGCATCCTACTACTAGGCTCTAATCTTCCCAGACCAGCACCTTGGAAGAAAAGAGGCTCCCCACCCCACCTGGAGCTGCTATAACCCAGAAGGATCTTAAATTAAGGCCTCTCGTACTTGCTTTTCCACTATAAAGAGTTACTACGGTGGAAAGAATGGACAGACTGAACTAAGAGATTCGATGGTGTCCGCCGAGCTCCTGGATCTGCGATGCTAGAGCCAGTTTTCCTCAAGAGGCACCAATCAATTCACCTTTCCCTGGAGGAAGTTTGAGTTTGGCTTCTGTCCCTTGTGATCAAGAGTCCTGGCGAAAGGGATGGATCTGGGAAGCTGCAGTCGTTTGTCTTTCAATGACCTGTAGGCACAGAAAGGAAGGGGCAGGAGGGGAGGGAGGACGGAGAGAGAGGTGGAGCTTGGCTGCTGGCATCCCAGACCCTCCTGCTCATCACTGCTGGTCCTGCCAGCCTCACTCCTTAGTCCCAGGCACTGGGATGATCTTCCTGATAGCAGCCCCTGCCAGCCTCACTCCCCACAGTGTGCCTTCGCCCGCCTGGGGCCCCTCCCACCTGACAGATGAGATGTGGGGGTGGGGGGCCACGTGGCCACATGCATCAGTACCCAGAACCAGGCGCTTACTGACAGGGAGCAGCCCCGCCCAGTGGGCTCAGGACCCAGCAGATAAACACCTCCTCCTTCTCTTCTACTCCAGGATTGGCAACTCAGTAACAACCCCTTGAACTGACTTTCTCACCGGCCTGTTTTATTTCCCTGTAAACACCTTCACGCCTGGAATCCATCTCCAAGAAAACTATACACACACATTGTTAACCCCAGGCTCTGCTTCTGGACAACCCAGGATAAGACTGACCATCAGAGGGAGATGAACCTAGAGCCTGTTATACAGAGTGAAGTAAGTCTGAAAAAGAAAAACAAATACTGTATATTAACGCATATATATGGAATCTAGAAAAATGGCACAGACAAATCTATTTTCGGGGAATGAATGGAGAGACAGAGAGAACGGACTTGTGGACACAACAGGGAATGGGGAGGGTAGAACGAATTGGGAGATTAGCGCTGAAATATATAGACTACCACGTGTAAAATAGATAGCTAGTGGGAAGCTGCTATATAACACAGGGAGTTCAGCTCAGTGCTCTGTGATGACCTAGAGGGGTGGGGGCGGGGGGGGGAGCGGTGGGAGGGAAGCACGAGAGGGAGGAGATATGTATATATAATTATGGCAGATTTGTGTTGTATGGCAGACACCGATGCAATACTGTAAAGCAATTATCCTCCAATTTAAAAATTTTTAAGAAAAAGACTAAGCCTCAGGGGTGACAGTCCCATAGGCCCTGACATGCAGGCAGAGTCTCATAGAGTCACTGAACATCCTGAAGTCACATGCACAATTCTGTTTGAATGCAAACACGTGAACTTTTGAGGGGAGAGTGTTCCATAGCTTTCATCCAATTTCCAAAGAGAAGGGGAGGGTTAGAGCTTAAGAAATTGTTGAGATTGGGGAGAAGGGTTTTAAGAAGACTGCCTAGAAGACATGGCTAACTGCCTGCCCCAAATCCAGTCTCTCCCTTCTCCCCAGGCAGAATCCCAAGTGCATGGGGTGGCAGGGGGTACTTCACTGGTGGCCCAGTGGTTAAGAGTCTGTGCTTCTACTGCAAGGACATGGGTTCAATTCCTGGTCGGGAAACTAAGATCATGCATGGCCAAAAAATAACAATAATAAGTGCATTAGTGTGCCTGTAACTCAGTTAAAAACGGTCACTGCCCTTTCAGCTGGGGTGACCAGGGGACCACACACAGTGAGATATATGCAGATGCCTGTGGCACAGCCTTCCAAGAAAACACTCTTGAACTTTGCTCTTCCTGAAGCCTGCTGACCTTGACCTTTTCTCTGGCCCAAGCACAGAAGTGATGAGAAGAGACAGAGCAGCTCTCCTGTGATTGGGGGCATGGAAACCCCAAACTTTTTCTCCAAGGACATGGAAGGCTGGAAAGAGCACTACCTTCACCACAAGAGCAGCCTCCACATCTACAAAAGTGAGAATTTCTTGAGTCCAGTAGCATGCAGAGGTCAGGGTGCCCACCAGGCCTGAAATGTGAGGAAGACAGACTCCTGTAAGGAGAGGTGTGCATGAGTCTTGGCTCAAGTGAGAGGGGGCATGAGGAAATGGGGCCCACACAGGTAAGGAGAATTCAGCAAAAGAACTGCAGTGAATTTGGAAAGGAGGGTGTGAGCTAGATGAGAGCATAAGGCCCCTTGTTGCTGCAGACAGAGGGGAGTTCACACCCGAGCCCAGGCCCTTCTCTATGACCAGCAGGTGCTAAGAAGATGTTGGTGGTGTGCACCGGGAGGCAGCCTCTCAGCAGGGTTCACAGGAGAAGTGAGTGGCCACCACGGTGCAGGCATGACACCTGCCTGGACCTTCTCCCCCAGGGACCAAAATCCTGACATTGCTGGAGAAGGACAGCTGCCACTGCACCCCAGGGTGCTGGGAAGTACCTCCGTGGCTGGAGAAAGGCGAGACAGCACTCTCTGTCCCCAGAGAGGGGCAGAGAGGTCCCCTTGTACCCAAGAGGGGCAGAGCCACTGAGGACATCCACGCACAATGCAGGGACTTGGGCAACCTGAGCCTGAGGCTGACCAGGGAAATGGACTCCCCGCCATCACACTTCCAGGCCAGCTGGACTCAGCATCCTAGGAACGGGAGAGGTGAGAGCATGCGGAGCTGTTCTGGCTGAGGAGAAAGGCCTGGAACTGAAAGTGGAGTAGGAACAGTGAGGAACTCCCTCTGCTGAACCAACCCCACCCCAAGTGCAAGGCCATGCCAGAGGAGACTGAAGCCTGTGCAGTGCTGACGGTAACCATGGCGACAGAACCCAAGCCGCTGCACTCCCCACCAGACTGATTTAACATGCACATACATGCAAACAGGCATATGCACACACGTATGCATGTGGACAAGCATGTGCACACATAGACATGCATGTGTGTGCATGCACACACAAGCAAACCTGTACTCATGCATGCACACAGAGACATACACACATACACGTGAACACGTGCAGACACATACATATACATGTGTGTGCGTGTGTGTACATGCGTGTATGCATTCACATGTGTGCATATATTATGAACATACACGTGCAAACATGTTCATGCATGCACATATACGCATACACACACATAACATGCATAGATGTGTAGTGCACAGTCATGAGTTAATGCATGTTTATACATGAGTGCACACATGCATGCATGCATTACACACATGCATAAGCACATGTGTGCACTACTGCACACACACATTAATGCCCAGCAGAAAAGAGCTGTACCCTTTTCCCAGCAGCAGTACTGTTGACCTCAGTCCTCACTGTGTTACACCTGATGCCCAGCATTTATTCTAAAAGTATGACACAAAAAAGCAGGGAAAACCATGTCTAGAGATAAAACCATCAAAACTACATCAGAAAGTTTTAAATAATAGCTCTGACTAATATGTTAAATGCTTTAGTGGGAAAGTGTGACAGTATTCATGTACAGAAGGGAAAATTCTGCAGAGAGATGAAAATTATAGGAAGGAATCAATAGAAATGCTGCCACTAAAAACATATAACAGATCAAACAACTCCTTCTGGGAGCTCATAAGTAGATGCAATACAGGCAGAGAAGGAATCAGTGAACCCTGTGATGGGTCGATTAAAATTATCCAAGCTAAACCACAAAGTGAAAAAAGGAACTTCTAAAAACCAGAGCATGAAGGAACAGTGTCACAATATTCTCATATGTGTATACTGAAATTCCAGAATACACTGGAAGTGAGAAACTGAGACAACAAAATATATTTGAAGAGCAAATAACTAAGAATGTTGGAAAATAATGGGGTACATTTAACCACAAATTAAAGAAGTGCAGACAGTCCCAAAAAAAGATAAATCCCAAACAGACCACACAAATGCACACACACACATGCACACACATACACACAACACACATATGGATGTGCACATTCATCATGCCACAGACATACACACAACACAGAGATGCATGTGCACGTACACACACATGCACACACATATAGAACACACATTTGCATGTGCATATTCCTCGTGCCAAATGTACACACACATGCACACACACCTCACACACCAGATAAACCCACCATACACACAAACCACACACCCCTAGACATGTGACATCAGAAGAGAAATAAGAGAAAAATACACATTACATACAGAGGAGCAAAAACAAGAATTACAATAAACTTCTTACTGGAAACTATGTGAGTCAAAAGACAATGAAGTGAAATATCTGGAGTTTGGGATGATAGGAAGAGGGAAACTGTGACTCAAAATTCTATACCTAATAACAGTATTTTTCAAAATGAAAGAAGAGACTGAGAATAGGGGAGTGAGGAGTGACTGATCCTGGGTATAGAGTTTCTTTTGAGAAATGATAAAACTGTCCTGAAATTAGAAAGCAGGGATGGTTGCACAAATCATGGTTTGATATTAAAAGTCATTGAATTTTGCACTTTAAAAAAAGTGAGTTGGATGGACCTAGAGGATTGAAACCAGGTCTCCCACATTGCAGGCAGATTCTTTACCAGCTGAGCCACCAAGGAAGCCCTCAAGATATCCAGAAATGGTTACAATTGAGGTAAATAGGAAAGAATATTTTTCTTATTTTTAATCGCTGTAAAAATTGAATTGTCAAAAAAAAAAGAGTAGAACATGCTGTAGGTTGATAACGTGTAAAAGCACGATGTGTGAGAAGTATCACAGAAGAAGGGAGGGAGAAAGTGGGAACATACAGTTGTGAAGGGTCTGCCCTACACATAGGGGTATAATATGATTGGAAGGTAGTGTCATCTACAAATTGGCACTTACCATCTATCTCTATAGGATTAAGTCATATGCTGCTGCAACTGCTGACCTTCAACAGCCCCTGAAAGGAGTTCAGGGTGGAGAGCAGAAATGAGGCACATTGTCCTCTGGGAAATCTGGCAGGACAGGTCTTCAGATAGTTAGATATTTTCAGGAGCAGATTGTATGGGCCCAATTCTTATATCGCCTCATATTTAGAAAAGCGTTAAAATCCTTCATGGTGACAACTGTTCCTCATGACTAGCAAAAGCTTCATCAGACTAGCAGAAATCTTCTGGAGAAATATGTGCTTGATTGCATGTATTCCCATTTCCCCAAAATCACATATATACTGGCCTCTTTGGGGCAGGTTCTCAGAGTTATCTAGGTGCTGTCTCCCAGGCTGCAGTCCTCATTTTGCCCCCGAATGAAACTTGACTCACAACCCTCACATTGTGCATTTTTTAAGTTAACAGTAGCATGTAACCTATTAAAGAAATATATCCTTTGATAACCACTGGGAGAAAATGCAGTAAACCTTTGGACAACCACTAGAAAAAAATTTTATAGAGGTACAAATAATAAGCTAATAATAATACAAAAGGGCTTTCCTGGTGGCTCAGATGGTAAAGAATCTGCCTGCAAAGCAGGAGACTCAGGTTCATTCTCTGGGTTGGGAACATCCCCTGGAGAAGGGAATAGCAACCCACTCCAGTATTCTCACCTGGAGAATTCCATGGACAGAGGAGCTTGGCTCACTAAAGCCCATGTGGTCACAAAGAGTTGGACACAACTGAGCAACCATACACACACTCCAATAATACACAAAATGGAATCATAGTAAATTCTGAATTCATCCAGAAGCAGACCAAAAATGAGGAATAAAAAGAGAAGGAAGGACGAATGCAACAAATGGAAAATAACTAGCAAAATAAAGAAAAAACTGGCAAGGAGAGTAGATTTTATTCAGTCACCACATTGAATCTAGTTGATCCAAACACACCAAATAAAAGACAGAGATTCTCAGACTGGATAAAATAGAAAGACCAAAAAATATAAGAAACACATTTTAAATATAAATACACAGCAAGGTTAAAAATTAGACAGAAAAGATATATCTTGCAAACACTAAACAAAAGAACACTGAAGTGGCTATATTATCAGACAAAGTAGATTTTAGAACAGGGGATTTTATCAGGGATAAAGAGAGTCATTACATTACAAAGGGATGAATTCAGCAACAACACATAACAGCTCTAAATATGCATTCAACGGACAAAAGAACCACAAAATACATGATACAAAAACTGGTATAAGTGAAAGAAGAAAGAGGTAAACCTTCAGTTATATTTGGAGACTCCTCTCTCAGTAATCAATAAAATAAGTAGGCAGAAAATCACTAAGGATATAGACCTGACCAACACCAACAGATCTATCAACGTACGTTGCTGGGGTATATAATGACATTTACAAAACACTCCACTTGACAACAGAGAAATAATATCCCTGTACATGCACATAAAGCATTAACCAAAATAGATCATATTCAAACGCACATAAAACATTAACCAAAGTTGATCATAAAAATAACCTCAACAAATATAAAATACTGAAATCATATAAAGTATGGTTTCTAATCAATGGAATTAGACTAGAAATCCAAAGGAAAGAGAGCTACCTGGATTGGAGGTGATGAAAATGTTCTAAAATTAGATAATGGTGATGGTTACATGACTCTGTCAATACTCTAAAAATACTGAATTGTACACTTTAAATCAATGAACTTTAGAGTATAAAAATTACTAGAACTAACAAGTGAGCTTACCACAGTCACATGAAACAAGGTCAACATAAAAAATTTATTGTATTTTGATATGCTAACAAGGAATGATTAGAAATTAAAATATAAACATGTCATTAATAATATAGTGCCACCAAATGAAATATATATAAATTAACAAAATATGTACAAAGACTACCTAAATAAATGGAAAGATGCACTGTATTCTTGAATACTGCTAAAATGTCTATTTTCTTTCCAAATAATCCAATTCATATTTCAATTCTACAACCCCAACAAAAATCCCACTTTTTAAATATATATATATATATATATAATATATAATAAATATATATTATATATATATATAAAATCAACACTGATTCTAAAATGAATATGGAAAGACAAAGGAAATTGGATTAGACAAAACTATTTTGGAACATGTGTACAAAATTGGAGAGCTTTAAGACTTACTATAAACCTGCAGTCATCAATAGAGCATAGCATTAGAAAAAAATTATATGTTTAAATAGATGAAATAGACAAGAGGATGCAGAAGTAGACCCAAACTCATTATTAATTGATTTTCAACAAGGGGAACACAGTGGAGAAAGGATAGATTTTTCAACATATGGGACTGGGACTGTTGGACATTCACATTAAGAAAAAAAAAAAGACTCAACTGAAGCCTTGTCATGCAACAAAAACTTAGCTCAAATTGAATCATAATTCTAAACATAAAATGTAAATATATAATATTCTAGAAGAAAATATGGGGAAATATTTGTGACCTTGAGTAAGGCAAAGACTTACTGGAAAAGATACAAAAAGTACAAACCATGAAAGAAAAAACTGAGAAACTGGACTTCATCCAACTAAATTAAACGTTAAACCTAAACTCTCAGAAAAACAGTGGTAAGAAAATGAAGACAGAAGACTAGATGAAAATATCTGCAAAATGCATATTTTCATAAAAGACTCTCAAGTCTCAATAAAACAACTCAGTACAAAATGGATAAAGGGTCTTGAGGACACACTTCATCAAGGAAGACACATTTTGATGGAAAATTAGCATCCTTTGTGTAGGGTACATGGATTTAATCTTTCGTCAGGGAACTAAGATCCCACATGCTGCAGAGAAACTAATCCCAGGCATCAGAGCTACTGAGCCCCACACTCTGGAATCAGTGCACAACTCACAACTAGAGAGAGTCCCTGCCCTGCAACAAAAGATCCCACAGGGTGATCAAAGACCCTGCATGCTGCAGCTAAGACCTGATGCAGCCAAATACAAAACAACAATTAAAAAACTAAAAGTTTTTAAATAGGAGATACTGTTACACCCATATAATATTGGAAAGAAACTACGAGGCCAAGTGATGGTGAGGAGGTAAGCCAACTGGAGCTCTCAGACATTACTGCTGAGAATGTTCCAGCCATTTGAAGAACAAGTCTGCAGTTTTGTATAAATCTAAACACATACCTGAAGCTTCCCTGGTGGTTCAGTCAGTAAAGAATCTGCCAGCAATGCAGAAGACCAGGGCTCGATCCCTGGGTCGGGGAGATCCCCGGAGAAGGAAATGGCTGCACACCCCAATATTCTTGCCTGGTGGGCTACAGTTCACGGATTCGCAAGAGTCAAACATGACTTAGTGACTAAACCACCACCACCAGCAAACACATACCCATCATATGACCCAGCAATCCCACTACTAGGTATGTACCCAAGAGAAATGAAACATGGTCACACAAAAGCCTGCATGCAGATGTTGATAGCATATCAACCCAAATGTGCTTCAACTAGTGAATGGATCAACAAATTCTATCCATAAAAGGGATATCCACAAAATCACTTATTCTAAAAAGGAAAAATATTGACACACACAGCAGCGTAAGGCTCTAATTCATTATCCCAAGTGAAAGAATGAGTTAATTGATATGGCATTCTTATAAAGATAAAATAGTAGAGACAGGAAATAGATCGTTGGTTGTCAGGGTAGGGGTGAAAGGAGATGCTAGCTCTAAAGGGGCACAAGAGAAAATGTAGGGGGTGTTCAGCTTGTTCCATATCTTGCTATGGTGGTGGATACATGACCCTATGTGTTTGTCGAAGCTCATAGAACTATACTCTAAAGGGGCTGATTTTTTCCTACATATAAATTATATATCTGTCCCCAAAGTCCTGTAGACTAATAACAGCAGAGACGAGGATAAGCAGGAGCTTGGGTCTTTTGATGACATCATGAACTATCATACCTGTCCCTCTATTTGGCTAAGCCAGTGGTGTCTAGTTTCAGTTACGTGTACTTGAAAATAATCTCCAACTGATACAGAATGACAAATTAATTTTGACCTCATCATAATTACTCATCTTAAGTGATTTCTCAGTCCACAGTGAATTTTCCACTTTGTTCAGAACTCGGCCACTTAAACAGTCATGGGTACCTACCTACAAATCCATGTTCATTTTCATCTACCTGAAATTGAGGGATAAACAACTCTAGATATTAACAGATGGGACCAGCGCCAATGAGTCACTAAGTAATAATTGTACGTCATTATCACCACCATCATCATATGAGCAATTAACATATCCTCCTGCAAACAATATGACTTGCTATTTAGAAGTGAAATCAGCCGCAGAGAAAAGGCCAGTCATTGTGCCCCTTTTAGAAAATCATGCTGGACCACTGCAGTGAAACTGGCAATTAATTAATACTCTACTGTCTGTCTCAGTGAATAACAATGTCAAGATCCATAAAAACCTTCAAAGGTAGAATTGTATTTCAAGGGATTTATTCCAGGAGAGACTACAACAACAAATATTCTAATCCTGACTTTCTTAAACACCCTACAAATGAAATTAAACTAGAAAAATTTTAAAGACATTTGGATTTGAAATCGAGTTGAATTACACCCGCAATTTTGTGATTTGTTAGCCTGTTATAACTTAAACCACAACCAAAGAATTATCATAGTACCCTTTCCCCAAAACCTCCTCCTTTAAGACTGTGTCAATCAGGCTGCTCTCCATTAGAAAGGACAGAAAATCAAACTGAAAACAGATTTCAACAAAAGGGAAAAAAAGCTGTGAAAAGTCCAGAAGATAATACAGCCTTATTCAGAACTCAGTCAAAGTCATCAGAAATTTAAGTTATACTTGTCAGTCTCCACTTACTCTCTGTTGGCCCAATTCTCTAGAAATAGAGAAAGAATAACAGGAAAAGTGGATATATGGTTAAATATCATATACTATATTTCCCTTTCCCGAAAGTTCTTTTAAACATGTTAACAGTTGAAAGCAAAATAATATAAAAATAATAGCAACAACAATATTGACAGATGAAGTCATTAACATATGTGAATGTAATATGTAAGACAATTGTGCATAAAGACAGAGGAGTAGGATTTTCCTGGCAGTCCAGTGATTAAAACTTCAGGGGGCATAGTTTTGATCCCTGGCCGAGGAACTAAGATCCTGCATGCCATGCAATGTGGCAAAAAAAAAAAAAAAAAAAAAACTTGGGGTGAAAGAACATTAGAGGGACAGAACATCTACATTCAAATTGAATTAGTAATATTCTAAACAGATTGTGAAGAGTTGAGAATGCATTTTGTAATCTCTAGAGCAAATAGACATAGTCAAAATGAAAATAATAAATAAAATGAAATGCTAAGATACAATCCAACAAACCAAAAGAAATCAGGAAAGAAGAAATAGAGAGACAAAAACATTAAACAAACAAAAAATAATAAAATGGTAAATTATACACAACACATCAATTTTGGGCTTCCCAGGTGGTACTAGTGATAAAGAATCTGCCTGCAAATACAGAAGCTAGAAATGCAGTTTCAATCCCTGGGAAGATCTCCTGGAGTAGGGAATGGCAATCCACTCCAGTATTCTTGCCTGGCAAATTCCGTGGACAGAGGAGCCTGATGGGCTACAGTTCACGGGGTCACAAAGAGTCGAACGGAACTGAGCGACTGAGCACACACCAGTTTTAAAGACAACTGTCAGATTAGATTTCATATGATGACCTAAATATATGCCAGCTCTGTGAAACTTACTCACACATAATGATATAAATAAGTTAAAGGTAAGAGAGTGGAAAAAGACATGCAAGCAAACACTAACTCCCTTCAAAAAAAAAAAAAAGGTGGGCTGGTTATATTAATATCAAACAAGATAGACATCAAAACAAAATTAACAAAGATAAAGAGGAATATCACATATATAAAAGGGTCAATTCATCAAGAGGATAGAACAATACTAAATGTGTATACATCTAACTATAGAGCTTCAAAACACATGAAGAAAAAACTGATGAATTCAAAGGAGAAATAGACAAAGCCAGAGTAAGATGGGGAGACTTCAACACTTTCTCAGTAACAGATAGAACTAGGAGGCAGAAAGTTAGAAGGGATTTAGAAGAAATAAGCAACATGATCAACCATCTGGATCTAATTGGCATTAATGGAACACTCCACCCAATAACAGCAAAATACACAAGTGCACATGAAACATTCACCAAGATGGACCAAATCCTAGGTCATAAAACAAATCTTGACCAATTTTAATAAGTGAAGTCATACAAAGTATGCTCTCTGGACATAATGAAATTGAAGCCTTGTCTCTAGCATCGCCTGCATTTGCAGGCAGATTCTTTATCACTAGAAATCAGTAAGAGAAAAGGAACAGATAACCTTCCAATCACTTGGAAATTAAACAGCAGACTCCCAACTAATCCACAGGCAAAAGAGGGGCAGTCAAAGGAAATTAGAAAATATTTTGAACAGATCAAAAAGAAAAACACAATATAAAATGTGGACTACAGCTAACCCATTGCTTAGAGGGAAATTTATAGCATGAAATAAGTATATTAAAATAAAGAAAGAAAGATCCCAAATCAATAAACTAAGCTGCCATGTTAAGACTAGAAAAGAAAGTCAAATCAACCCAAATAAAGCAAAAGGAAAAAAATGTTTTGCTAAGACACTGTGCTGTGCTTAGTAGCTCAGTCATGTCGACTCTTCGTGACCCCAAGGACTGTAGCCTGTCAGGCTCCTCTGTCCTTGGGATTCTCCAGGCAAGAATACTGGAGTGGGTTGCCATTCCCTCCTCTAGGGGATCTTCCCCACCCAGGGATCAAACCCAGATCTCTCTCATTGCAGGCGGATTCTTTACAACTGAGCCACCAGGGAAGCCCTTGCTAAGATATCATAGGTCACCAAAGATTTCTGAGCCAGTAAATTGTTGCAGAAATTTAAGGCATTTCAACAATTGTCTGCTTGGAGATCTTCAGTGATACATAATTACTCACCAAAGAGAGGATGGTTATTAATATGTCCTTCTCTATTATGCTCCCACATCATTTCCCAATATTATCTTCTTCTCCTTCTTGTTTTCCAATCAAATCGAATATTTCAGCCATTGTCATTCACACCTTCCAGCTCCTTTTGTTCACATGACTCCACTGGGAACTTCCTTTCCAATCTTCACCTTAAATTTAAACTGTCCCAACTTTAGGATAAAATGCCCCGTTCTCAGTCCCACATTTGAATGCTTCTACTATTATGATGCTGTCTTACATGCTTTATTTTCCTACTATTTCTGGTCATTCCATGAGGTAGATACTAATTATTTCTATATTCTGTAAGTAAGGAAAGTGAGGCACAGGCCATTAAGTAACTTGCCAGAGATCACACAGGTAATAAAAAGGGGAACAGGTAATTGAGCTCAGACAGCCTGGCTCCTGAATTAATCCTCTCAACCACTTGAAGGTCTGTCTCTCTTCTCTGAACCCTCAGAGTATTATGTCTACACCTGTCTTGTGTCAACAATTAAACCCTGCCTTGAATTTTGAGTGTTTGTGTCCTTAACTCTCTTATTAGATTATTAGTTCCTAGAGCACAAAGACCAGGTCATGTCTGCTGCTGCTGCTGCTGCTAAGTCACTTCAGTCGTGTCCGACTCTGTGCGACCCCAGAGATGGCAGCCCACCAGGCTCCCCCGTCCCTGGGATTCTCCAGGCAAGAACACTGGAGTGGGTTGCCATTTCCTTCTCCCCAGGTCATGTCTACTCTCTATTAAATAGAATTCAAGCTGAATACAAATTTGTGGGATGGAGGGAGAGAAGGTGTATTGGTCAGTGTTCTCTAGGTAAACTGAATAAATAAATATACATATGTATATTCTACATACATAAGTGTATATACGTATAGATATATAGTAAATCAATCCTGAATTGTCATTGGAAGGGCTGATGCTGAAACTGAAGCTCCAATACTTTGGCCACCTGATGTGAGGAGCCGACTCATTGGAAAAGATCCTGATGCTGGGAAAGATTGAAGGCAAGAGGAGAAGGGGATGACAGAGGATGAGATGGTTGGATGGCATCATCAACTCGATGGACATGAGTCTAAGCAAACTCCAGGAGATGGCAAAGGACAGGAAAGCCTGGCATGCTGCAGTCCCTGGGGCCACAAAGAGGCAGACAAGACTGAGCCACTGAACAACAACAACAAATATGTATTGAGATGGAGAGATATGAGAGAAAGATTCATTTACTCTGAGGGATTGGCTCATGTGATTATGGAAGCTAAAGAAGTCTTCAGATAAGGCTAAGCATCAGCCTTTTTTCTTGCACCCACTAACTCCCTTCGCCCAAAACACTGATTTTTAATGCATCAACACTCTCACAGAAGCTTCAGCTAGGAGAAGTGATATGTGGATAAGCTTCACATATACCCATAAAGCCAGCATCATAGAAGACCCTGGACAAAACACTTCATCATCTGCAGTCCCTCTGCCACTACCTTTTCAGAGGATTTGTTTATTATTAAGTATTTATTGAGCATCTACTGCACCTCAGCTACTGGAGATGGAACAGTGAACAAGAAAAATAAACGTCTGCCCTCAAGGAACATATATTCCGGTGGTGAGGGGGTGGATAGAAGAAACACATAAGACACAAGTAAACAAAAAATAAGAAAACTATGAAAAGTATTCTAAATACAATAAGACACTGTTTGGTGTCCTAGACTGGGGAGAGGGAATGGAGGTATGACTCTAGGTGATGATCCGGGAGAAACTTCCTTGCTATACAGGTTATATTTGAGCTGAGCCCTGAATGATTTGATGGAACCAGGCATGTACAACTCTTGAGCGAAGAGCATGCCAGATGAAGAGATCAAATTCCCAAAGGCAAAAGTGACCTGATATCCATGAGAACTAGAAAAACTGACATGGCTAGAACACAGTAAGAAGGGGTAGAATGGTCCAAAAGGAAGGTGGGAGATGCAGGGATTAGATTGTGAACAGCTCTTGTGGACCATGGAAAGGAGATTGGACTGGATTCAACAGAGAATGGGAAACCACTGGAAAGTTTTGAAGAGGACAGAAGATGAGCTACTTGATATTTTTAAAAGACTGCTCCAGAGGCTGTGCGGATGCTAAACACTTGGAGGGCAGGGCACCGTTGTATGCAGGATACCTAGTTTACATGAGATCAGACACATCCAGTGTGGTAAAGCCATAGACAGGAAATCTAGTTTAGAAGCTTTGGGGGACACTGAGTCAGGAGGTAATGGTGGTTTGGACAGGGTGGTGGTAATGGGAATGAAAATGTACTTTTGGAAATAAAGCTGGTGGGAGTTGATGATGGATTGGATAAGGCCAAGAAGAGACTCTGACAAGTCAACACTGACTCCTAGGTTATCGGTTTGAGCAACCAAGTAGATGGTGAAACCAAGAAGGACCCTGAACAGGAACTGGCTGGTGGCAGCAGGAGACTTGGAATCAAGGGGGAGGCAATACGGAACCCACTTTATTTGTTTGTTATTTACTCTCTCAGTTGTGTCCAACTCTTTGCAACCCCATGGACTGTAGCCCACCAGGCTCCTCTGTCCATTTTCCAGGCAAGAATGCTGGAATGGGTTGCCACTCCCTTCTCCAGGGGATGTTCCCCACCTAGGGATTGAACCCAGGTCTCCTGCATTGCAGGCAGATTCTTTACCTCTGAGCCACATGGGAGCCCACAGGAAATCCAGAATTAGGAAGACAACCAGATTCCAAGGGGGCCCCCATTCTGCCAGGGCCCATGTGGGCCTTCGGTGGTGACTGATGTGAGCTGTGAGCCCCAGTGTGAAGGCAGATTGATAGAGCACATCCTCCCCCCTTTCACCATGTTGGAAGTCCTCAAGAAGTGGCCTGGACACCAGGAGACTCAGGGGTCTTGTGAGAACATCAGAGAATGTGAAAGCTTCCCAGCTGGGATCCAAGAGCAAACTTCTGCTATGAGGCAGAAGAAGGGACATGGGGACCCCTGAGAGCTCCTGGCATCCCCACATCTCAGCGTTGAATCACACATCCCAGCTCCATGGTCTGCTCCACAGCATGGGCTGGTGGAGCTCTTGAGAATTCACACACTGCCCACAAGAACCACTTTAGGAACTATTTGTGTAACTAAAAATGTCCTTCTTGACTCTTTGGCTTGTAATTTTAAGGGGTGGAAGCACCCTCGGGCTCAGTTTGCTTTCTGAAGTCTGTTAATCTCCTCTTCAGCGGAGTGGTCCCACTGCGTCCGTCCCTGGGCCCCAGCGGTGGGAGTTGTTAACAAAAGAACCTTTCACGGCCCCGTAGACGTCTCCCTAGGATCCTCTTAGGGGGCTCACCCATATTTATTTGTTTTCAGTGTGGTGTTTTGCTAAGTGTCCGTGGAATGTTCCTCCCTTGCCAACTGAGTTGGAACAGAACGGGAAAGCAGGCAGCTGACACTACAGTCAATTCCTTAAAAGTAACGTTAGAAAAAAAACAAGGAGGAAGCACCCTCTCCGCTTCTCTTCCTTTCTTGGCTATCAGAGACCTTTCCAGAATATAAGATACCTTCCTTCAATCTTCTCTTCTGAGACCCTAGAGCATGATTAGACCCAATATCAACCTCAGAGCCCTCAAACCCCAACCAAACCCTGTTCTTGAATGAAATGACTTGGAATTCAGTACATTAGATGTGATTTTGGCTACTAGGTATGTCAAGGAGGAGAGGAAAGCGAACTGACTAACTCTCCCTTTGTGGCCAACAGAAACCTCATCAGGGTGTTTTGGCGTTTGCTCACTGGCTTTTTTTTGTTTGCTTTTATTTGTTTTATTTTTTTTATTTTTTATTTTTTTTGGTTATCTCACGTTGCCTCAAAGAAGATACTCTTATCATTTTATCTTTGAAAAGCAAAAAAGACAAATTTACTTGGGATTTATCTGGTAATATATCCAAGAGGGCTCTATGTATTGCTGGTCCTAAAATCTTTCGTAAATCCTGGGAGAAAAGATTTGAACATACTTCCAGCTGTTCCATTTCATTCCTGGTCGACCGCATTTCCCATGAAGACTCACAACCCACTAAAAATTCCAGAGAAGATGGGTTATCTCACTCAGCAGTGTTCCTAAAATAATGTGATGACTGCCATTGATCGTTTAATGGGTCTGACACTACTCTCATGAGAAAATAAAAAAATGTTTATAAAGATGGTGTTACTGGAATGATTTTGCTAATGGGGAGATGGTTTTGAGGACCGAAGGCCACAGTAACATTTATAGATTTGGGGTATAGGGGAGATGGATGTGGCAAGAAGAGTGTGAGCATCCACTGCTCAAATTGTACTTTTGAAATAGTGTCCAACCCCTCAGCCTCAGGGGGTCAAGAGGCAATAGAAAACATCTGCCCAGTAACCACTAATGTTAATTACTGGACATTTTCACATTTGCCACAGAGTAAGGTAACCCAGGTCATACAACTCAGATGTCTAAATAGCTCGTGTGTCCCAGTCTGAATGATTTTTATTTCCTTGACCCTAAATTTTGGATGCCTCTAAGCCATATTTAAGAAATTGCCTCAGAACATGAAGAATTTTTGAAATTACAAAGTTTTTATGCCCTGAACTCATTTGTTTGTCTCACATTTAACAGTCGCAAATTGTTCCACATCATTGAAGAAAAACATACTCTTTCTGCAATCATTAAAGGTCCAATAACCTGAATCCTGGACCTAATCTCCTACAGGTTGTTTCAAACTAGTCAATTCCTGTTATTAATGTCACTGTGCAGGCTGCGTGGGCATCATTTGTGCACTTCGTTTCTTTTCTGTCTTTTTTATTAAATGATTCCTATAATGGCAGGAACTATCTTTTTCTTTATTTCCCTTGTTTGTGTAATCAGAGATTATCAGACATGTGCTCAGCCGCTCAGTCGTGTCTGACTCTTTGCCACCCCATGAACTGTAGCCCACCAGGCTCCTCCGTGCATGGGATTTTCCAGGTAGGAGTACTGGAGTGGGTTGCCATTCCCTTCTCCAATCAGACATGACACATAAAAATTGTCAATGTGGAAAATCATATTGTTTCTAATTTATCTAAATTAATCATATTAAACTACTCCACAGTATATTCTTCTGAGAGCAGTTGATCTAGATTCCAAATTATATCCTGTAATGAGAAATGGTGGATTGGCCAAAGTCCATTTGAAAACTGGAATATAACATAGGGCTAAAATGTCGTGATCTATACACTCACAATGTCAGGAAAATCCTCTCAAAATCATTTGCAAAAAATCATTTCAAAGTTCAGAATGAAGCTTACTTCCAAGATGGTAAAGCAACACGAAGGGTGTTGTGTGGGAAAATAATAAACCATCACTTAAAAATCAGAAAGACAGATTGACCTGAAGTGTGCAGACTGTCACACACCTTACTTAGACCTATAGAAACAGTCATTATCAAAGAGGGAGAAAAAAAAAAATCCTTGCATGTGGCCCTGCTCCAAAAGCATGATTGTGTCTATAACCAATCTTGTTTTCCTCGAATCTGTGCAGCTGCTGAACTGGATATCCAGAGGAACCCAGAATCTAAGAGGCGAAGAAGAGGCAGGGGCATAATGAAGTTTTCATTCATTTTGGAAAATGAGAAAATATATCTGAAACAATGACCTTTTGAGACTTTTAACAAGCATATCCTTAGTTTCCTTTGACATTGTTTTCTCAGCACTCATAAGGAGCTCCTCCATCAAGCGGACTACTAGACAGTGCAAAGTCTTGGCAGAAGTAGATTAGATCATATCCCTTTCTTGTAGCCGTCATCATCATAGACACCCTCCTCCTCACCACCATGGTAGGTCACATCATCTTCTTCATCAGCATCTTCTTCATCATCACCTTCATCCTCCTCCTCAAAGCAGATGCTTAGGGAGCAATAACCCTGTGCAGACCTCCTTCTATGTGCCTACCTATAATAGTTCATTGACTTCGTACAACAACCCTAATGAAATATATGCTCTTTTTTAAATTGAGGGATAGTTGATATACAGTATTTTGTTAGTTTCAGGTCTACAGAAAAGTGATTCCATTTCTTTTCAGATTATTTACCATTATAGGTTATTATAAGATATTGAATATCATTCCTCTGCTATACAGTAAATTCTTGCCCCTCATCTGTTTCAGGGATAGCAGTTTGTATCTGTTAATCCCATACTCCTAGTTTATCATTCCTTCCCTCCCTTTCCCCTTTGGTAATCACGAGTTTGTTCTCTGTGTCTGTAAGTCTGTTTCTGTTTCGTATATAGATTCATTTCAATTATTTTATAGATTCAACATGTAAGTGACATCATAAAATGTCTTTCTCTGTCTGACTTACTTCACTAAGTATAATATTCTCTAGGTTCATCCATGTTGCTGCAAATGGCAACATTTCACTCTTTATGGCTGAGTAATATTCCCTCTTCTTAAACCTATCATTTGTTGACAGGCACTTGGCTTGCTTGCATGTCTTGGCTGTTGTAAATAGTGCTGCAATGGACATTGGGGTGCATGTATCTTTTTGAATTAGAAGTTTTATCTTTTCTGAAAATATACCAAGGAGCTGGGTGCTGGCGATTTATTTTTCATCCATGTTTTGCAGGTGAGAAACTGAAGCCCAAAGAGGTGAGGTGATCAAACAGTTTATGAGTAGGGGTATAAAGATTGGAACCCAAGAAGTCTTATTCTGGCACCCACATTCTTAACCACTACACTGCGCAGCCTCTCTACGTCCAAAATATCCCCAAAGAAAAATGTTACATAAAAATGACGTGCATATTTTTCAAGGTTACTACTACCTGGGTATTCTATTCATGAGTGCACAAATACGTAGTTATCACAACCACACACACACAAAACATACAGTTGCCTCAAGTTTGTTCTTTCTCAAATATACATACAGGCTCACAATCACATGCACCACTGAAGGGATTAAATTTTTCACAGTGATTTCATGTGCAGTGATTCAAAGACCTTGGAAACCTTCCCAGTCTCATAGCATCTTCCTCTCAGGAGAATGCTTCTTTCTTTAACCTATTAAAAAAAAAGCCTTCATATTCCATCCCTGCTTGAGCCTTTTAACAACTGTCCCTCCCCATTTGCCACAATAATAAAGCATGGAAATAGCTGGCCAATATGCCCAGCAGGACTCTCATTAGAGGAGAAATAGTACCACTCACACTTCGCTCTGCCTGAAATAAAGTCTGAGGCGCCTTACGAAGAATTTTTAAATTGTGAGTCCTTGTGGAACAAGAAAACAAAATCAATGTGCAGTGAACGTGTTTATAACAATTTATAAAGCAGGCAATTTTTTTCTGTTTGATGGGGGGAAATGTGATATAGCAGCAATTAGACGTAAACTTTTGGAAAGAATTCAAGAATTATAAATACAAGGAAACATAAATGTAATGAGAAGGCGGCAAAACTTCTCCATATGTTACTTTCCCGGTAAAATGTGTTGCCAAATAGGTTACGCTATAGCTTCAAAGAAAAGAATTCTTGCTAGACTTTGAGGGTTTTTTTTTTTTTCTTTTTGGCCATGTTACCTAAGCCAAATATGAGCTAATGTACAGTACCCATAGTAACCATGATGCAGTCAAGCAAGTTCAGTAAGCCCCCTACATAAGAACCTTCAAGTTTCGAACTTTCAAAGATGGAAAAGTCCATCAATGTCAGTCGTGAGTGAAACTGCAACTTGCCCTCCGTCTCCTATTGTTGACGATCCTTCAGCTCTGCCATCTCTCACCTCCTCTCCCCGCTCCAGTCAGTAACTCTTCTTGTCTGTTCACTCGATGCCAGCCCCTGGAAGCCAGCTGTTGTTCTGTACTACTGTACTTTTCAAGGTCCTGTACTGTGAGATTAAAAAAACTGTTTTCTTTGACTCACAGACTTAGATAATGAACTTATGGCTGTCGGGGGCAGGGAGCTAAGAATAGGAGGGAAGGGATAGTTAGAGAGTTTAGGATGAACATGTACACAATACGATATTAAAAATAGATAACCAATAAGGACCTACTGTATAGCACATGGAACTCTGCTCAATGTTACGTGGCAGGCTGGGTGGCAGGAGTGTTTGGGGGAGAATGGTTACATATATATGTATGGCTGAGTCCTTTGGCTGGTCATCTGAAACTATCACAACATTGTTTATGGGCTATACGCCAATACAAAATAGAAACTTTAAGAAACAAACCAAAAAGATCACTTTTTTATTTTTTGTGTTTTTTTATGCATTATTTGTGTGAAACGTATTATAAACCTATTACAGTACATTACTTACAGCCAATTGTGTCAGTTGGGTACCTCGGCTAACTTTTTCGAACTTATGAACAAATTGGACTTACAAAGATGCTTTCAGAATGGAACTTGTTTGTATGTAGGGAATTTACTGTAATGATTAAAGTTGTATACAGACTATTAACCTTTTTGGTCTTCTGCGAGGTTGAGAGAAATAGTGAAGAAAGGGCATCATGGAAGATGCTACAACCAGAAAATAAAACACCCCAAAATAAAAAGAGTCTGACATAGAAGCTCTGCCAGTGAGTTCCATACCTGCTGCCAACCCATTTGATGGAAGCAAAAGGAAAATGTACTGTTGGTCCATGGGAAGAAATGGCCAGTGGAGGTTTCTGGCTGCAGGCACAACTGAATCCAGGAACCTGAATGGCATCTTGTTTTGCAGCTTTGTCTCCCTATGTCAGCTGTGTCCTGAGACCCTGTCCTTGTGGGGAAGACCTTGGGAAGATGCTAGCAGCTCCAGGCCCGGGTTCCCTCTCTGACTCACTGTGACTTTGTCTTCAGACCAGTTTCTGACAAAGACCACAGAGAAATCATGACCATTTAAACCTCGGTTAACAAGGAGTGGGAGAGAGCATAGCAAGCAGTTAATCTAGGCAAGTCAACATGTTAGGGGAACCACCGACTGAAACCACCAGCCCTGGCCAGGCACCACAGTAACCACTTGCATGAGTTATCTTAAACAGGAGGTCCTGGTAAGGAACACGGAACTAACAAGCTACCACCATCTGAAAGAATTCAGGAAAGGCCAAAAGGAGAGAGGAGATGCCAGGTCGTATGTCCAACCAACCTCCCAGAATCCTCCTCGCTGGAATCCATCTTGGCTGAGCAATGCACGTGCCACCAGGAAGGACCCTGAGTCAGAGTGATCGGCCAAAGACAAGCTAGAAACCAACCCCATCACCATAAAACCTTAGCCTGTGAGCCGCATGACAGAGCAGTCCTCCTGGGTTACTTTACCCTGCTGCTGTCTGTCAAGGCACCCCTTCCCAATAGGCTCATGCTTTATCAACACGTGAATCCTTGGACAATTCATTTCTGGGTGTTAGAAAAGAGCTCACTCTCGGGCCCTGGAAGGGTCCCCTTCCTGAAATAAACATATAGGAGAACAAGGGAGCCTCATGGGGGAGAATGAAGGGGAGCAGGACCTGTGGGACCCTCCCAGGAACAAATTCTGTGTTCCCTATTTCTCGTTTGTAGGAAATAGGCTTCATTCAGCCTCCTTGACCTTGCTGAGTTTCAAAGGGCAGATTCAAACCAACCATTGCTAATCAGGGGAGGAAGGGATTGCAGAGAGGAGGAGCAGTCAAGAAGCAACAGGGCAGGGTCCTGGTTCCTCATCAAGGAAGATATATAACAAAGTCTTTGAGTTCTTCTACGAGAACTAAGGCCCCCACCCAAGTGGAGGACAGTAACTTCAGGCTGAGCGCAAGATTCCTGGAGCCCCACCCTGTTACCTCACCACCCACAATCAGAAAAAGCCTGCACACAGCAGAAGATAACAGAAACTCTGACCCTGCTTCCCAAATGATTCTCCTTTTAAAAATTTTCCCGTTTGAGCAGAATCTTCAATCTTGGCTTTTAGACACCAGTTTGCCTCCTCCCCAGGTTGCTTCCCAGGTGGCTCAGTGGTAAAGAATCCACCCACCAATGCAGGAGATGCAGGAGACATGGGTTCGATCCCTGGGTCAGGAAGATCCCCTGGAGAAGCAAATGGCAACCCATTCCAGAATTCTTGCCTGGGAAATTCCATGGATAGAGGAGCCTGGTGAGCTATAGTTCATGGGGTCGCAAAAGAGTCAGACGTCACTGAGTGACTAACACAGGTTGCTGGCCTCCTGAATAAAGGAAACTTGCCTTTCCAACTAACGCTTGTCTCTCAAGTATTGGCTTTCAAGCATTGAGCAGTCAAACCTGAGTTAAGTAAGGAGAACTCTACCATTTTCCCCAAAAGGAACCCTGAACTTGCTGCAGATATTTAAGGGGGAAATCCTTAAAATGATTGGGGTTTTTAGGAAGCTTAAAAATATCCAAGATTACTCATTCCCTGATAATGGAAGCAAGTCAGATAATATGAATTTTTAGAGGTCCCATAATATCCCAAATGCTTTAGAAGTAGCTAAATAAATGATTCAAGATTTAGATCTTTAGAATAATTAAGATCTACAGGTACCAATCTAGGAAGATGTCCAAAAAATACTGCATGAAAAAAAACAAGTTACAGAACCATTGATGCAGAACCATACCCTTGTATGTAAACAGTGAGAGACTTTATTTTGGCGGGCTCCAAAATCACTGCAGATGGTGACTGCAGCCATGAAATTAAGACGCTTGCTCCTTGGAAGGAAAGCTGTGACCAACCTAGATAGCACATTAAAAAGCAGAGACATTACTTTGTCAATAAAGGTCTGTCTAATCAAGCTATGTTTTTTCCAGTATTCACGTATGGATGTGAGAGTTGGACTATAAAGAAAGCTAAGCACTGAAGAGTTGATGCTTTTGAACTGTGGTGTTGGAGAAGACTCTTGAGAGTCCCTTCGACTGCAAGGAGATCCAACCATTCCATCTTAAAGGGAATCAGTCCTGAATATCCATTGGAAGGACTGATGCTGAAGCTGAAGCTCCAATAGTTTGGCCACCTGATGTGAAGAACTAACTCACTGGAAAAGACCCTGATACTGGCAAAGATTGAAGGCAGTAGAAGGGGATGACAGAGGATGAGATGGTTGGAAGGCATCACCACCTCAATGGACATGAGCTTGAGTAAGCTCCAGGAGTTGGTGATGGACAGAGAAGCCTGGCGCGCTACAGTCCAGGGGTCACAAAGAGTCGGACATGACTGAGTGACTGAACTGAACTGAACTGACACTATGTATGTAAAGTGGGTTTTCCGGGCAGCTCAGTGGTAAAGAATCCACCTATCAATGCAGAAGATGCAGGAGACATGGGTTCAATCCCTGGTCAGGAAGATCTCCCAGAGACGCAAATGGCAACCTACTCCAGTATTCTTGCCTGGGAAACTCCAGGGACAGAGGAACCTGGGGGGCTATACAGTCCATGAGACCACAGAGAATAGGACCTGACTGAGCGACCAAGCCCGCATGCATTTATGTAAAGTACATGCACACACACATACCATCATTTTTCTCTAGATACTTCTGAATGAAAAAAAATTCACAGCCTTAAAGTTGAAAATTATATTTCACTTGGTGGCCTTACTGAGGACTTTAGCCTGGGATGGTAGCCTGTCAGATCGCTCTGAGGGACTGCTCCAAAGAAGTCAGGGAGGGGCTGATTTGCTGAGGAGAAAAATGCAGCCAAACATCAAAAGATTCATGCTAGGGGACTTCCCTGGTGATCCAGTGAATCACCTTGCAATGCAAAGGACACAAGTTCAATTCCTGGCTGGGGAACTGAGATCTCACATGTCTAGGAGCAACTAAGCCCATAGACCAAACTAGAGAGTCCATGTACCACAATGGAGATCCTGTGTGCAGCCAAATAAATAAAATTTTTTAAAAGGATTACTGCCAGTCACAAAACACAGACATCTCAAGTCAATGATTTTAGAATTTTTCTACATATGCAAAGATGCAAGAGTCTGGGCTTATTGAAATCATTCCTTTGATATGCACTTTAACAGTGTAGGGCCAGCACCCTGCTTTTCTCCCTCCTAAATCCCCTCAGGGCTGCAATGGATGATGGCTTTATTACTGCAAATCCTTTGTTTACTGTAGTGGCAGGTGACATAATTTGCCACAGAACACATAAGTGTACATAAAGGCATAGAAAATGTTCTGGAAGCATAGGCAGCAAACTCAGAAAAGAATGTACCTCTGGAAATAAAGGGGCCAGAAGTCAAAAAGTCATCTAGTCTCATATATAACATATCATATCGTTACAAGAAGAATGACTCCACATATGACTTTACTGAATCCTGTATCATGAAAGTCTAGACCACATAGGGGGATTTCTCATTTGGAGAAACCAGCTTGACTATAGAGAACAGTATAGAGATTCCGCAAAAAAAAAAAAAAAAACTAAACTAAAAATAGAGTTGCCATCAGTTCAGTTCAGTTCAGTCGCTCAGTCGTGTCTGACTCTTTGCGACCCTATGAATCGCAGCACGCCAGGCCTCCCTGTCCATCACCAACTCCCTGAGTTTACTCAAACTCATGTCCATCGAGTCGGTGATGCCATCCAGCCATCTCATCCTCTGTCATTCCCTTCTCCTCCTGCCCCCAATCCCTCCCAGCATCAGGGTCTTTTCCAAGTTGCCATATCATCCAGCAATTCTGCTCATGGGCATACATCTGGGCAAAACTATAATTTGGGAAGATACATGTGCCCCAATGTTTATAGCAGCACTGTTTACAATAGCCAAGACATGAAAACAATTTAAATGTCCATTGACAGATGAATGGATAAAGAAAATGTGGTATACACACACACACACACACACACACACACACAAGGGAATACTACTCAGCCATGAAAAAGAACAAAATAATGTCACTTGAAGCAACATGGATGGACCTAGAGATTATTGTACCAAGTGAAGTAAGTCAGAAAGAGAAAGACAAACACCATATCACTTATATCTGGAATCTAAAATATAAAACAAATGACCATATCTATGAAACAGAAACAGACTCACAAACCTAGAGAACAGATTTGTGGTTGCCAAGGAGGAGAGGTTTGAGGGAGGGATAGATCGGGAGTTTGGGATTAGCAGATGTAAACTATTATATACAGGATGAATAAAGAACAAGGTCCTACTATATAGCACAGGGAACTATATTCAATATCCTGTGATAAGCCATAATGGACAAGAATATGAAAAAGAATGTACACATGTATATAACTGAATCACTTTGTTGTATGGCAGAAATCAATACAACATTGTAAATCAACTATACTTCAATAAAATAAAAAAAAAAAACAGCTTGTTGCATTCTTCTTTATTAGATTCAAGTCTTCACTCATCTTTTGTTTTCCAAATATATAAAATTCACCCATATGATGTTCAAGAACCTGAGATCCATCAACAGCAGAGAAACAAACCTCCTCCCAAACCACATAAACCAAACGCATCCCTTACTTTCTCTCAGAAGTAGAAAATAAAGAATATTCTTTACCAATTCGAAGACTTTAAAATAGCAGATGAAAGAATGCCATGTGTTCTCAAAGCTTCTGACCTCTATTTACTTCTATATTTAGCTCGAGCTTCTTCAGATGAATAACTGTTTGTTTGGGCAACGTCAGCAGCCCTGGTGCAGTGTCTGCCTTCTTTAGTAAGAAACTGGTCTATGTTTGGAAAACCACAGTCCCTACTTTTTACTGCCTGGTTGGACTTGTTGGAATCAGCCATCTGTGGAAAACGAGACTGGTACACGGCTCACCATTAAGTGCTAGAAGGAACACGGATTAATACGACAGATGACTCCTGACTCAAAGAATTCACAGTCCTGCTGGAAAGACAAAGTGGACCCACAGGAATGACAGAAAAGACCATGGAAGGTGGTGCGTGATGAGCAGCCAGAAATAAGCAGCCATCAATCTAAGAGCATCTCTGCTCATGACATAGCCTCTGTACAAGGAGGATGATGTAATGGCAGTGGGGGCAGGCAAAGGGGATTCTTTTTTCTTTTTTTTTTAATCTTTTTCTTTTCTTTTTATTTGGAGGATAATCACTTTACAAGGTTGAGTTGGTTTCTACCATACAACAACTTGGATCAGGTATAAGTATACATATGTCTCCTCCCGCTTGAACTTTCCTTCCATCTGCTCCCTACCCCACCCCATATATATGGAATCTAGAAAAATGGTACTGATGAGCCTATCTGCAGGGCAGGAACAGAGACAGACGTAGGGAACAGGCTTGTGGACAAAGAGGGGGAAGGAGAAGGTGGGACGAATTGAGAAAGGAGCATTGAAACATACACATTACCAAATGTTGAAAAATGGTATTCTTTATCTGCTTTCTAGATGAGAGATCAGCAGAGGATTTCATTGGATAAATGAGCCCCGGTATTAGGTAGGATCCCTGTAGTGGGGCATGGCAACCCACTCCAGTATTCTTGCCTAGAGAAGCCCATGAAGAGAGGAGACCCGCAGGCTACAGTCCCTGGGGTCGCACAGTGTCCGACACAACTGAAGCGACTCAGTAAGGGGGCACACATGGGCAGGATAATATCTGTGTTGTTCATTTGGGGGTTCTCTCCGCTCTCCAATCGTACCCCACCCTCATGTACTTGTTCACCTGTGCGGTGACCTCTCTAAGTCACTCCCTGCCCCAAGGCCAGACACAAAGGCTCAAGCCACCTGACGAAAAATCATGATAAGGCTCCAACTCTCCGTATGCTCTGCATGAAAGGAGGTTGACCTCCAAAGATGCTATCCCAAGGGATCAAGGTGTCTGACTTCCATTGGGTCCCCATGGAGCTGAAGTCAGCCCTCCAAGCACGGGAGTTGCCCAGCTGGGACTGGTATCCCTGAGGGCATGTGACGAAGTGCTTCTGGGAGGGCAGGAAACAACTGGAAAACTTGTGGTAGACAGCCTGTTCTGGCACGATGACCCTTCAAAACACAAGAGATGCAAAGGGCCAACGAGCCCATGAAGGATTGCTCAACCACATTAGTCATTAGGAAGATGCAAATTAAAACCACCGTGACTTCCCACTCCACACACCCAGACTGGCTACCCCCCAGGGTTGGATATGGAGGAGTCTGAACGCCCACACATTGCTGGGAAGGTGAGGGAAGGGATGGATGGAGGAAGATGCAGTGGTTGACCTCTGGGCAGCCAAAAAGGAATCAGCACCAAAAAAATCATAAAATTCATAAAAAAAATAAATAAAACAAATATACGGGGACTTCTCCGGTGGTCCAGTGGCCAAGATTCCAAGCTCCCAATGCAGGGGGCCCAGGTTCAGTCTTTGGTCAGGGAACTAGATCCCACATGTTGCAACTGAAGTTACTGAGGGCTGCAACTAAGACTCGGCACAGCCAAATAAATAAATATATTTCTTAAAGTAATCGGCACCTGTTTTGGAGGCTATGCAGCTTTTCCTGGGGAACCTTGAGGATACAGTTCCTTCTGCCAGGTAAAAATGAAGGCTCAAGTTTGCAAGATCTTCTGATTGTTGTGGATTTTTTGGAGAAGCTGGAAATTCTAAATTTTATGTAAAAGTCTTTGATGTTTCAACATTGCCAACTAATTCACATATTCTGAAAAGACGTGTGCAGGCCAAATAAGGCTCCAGGGCTACCAGTTTGAATCTCTTTAAGAGAGGTTATTGACAAATTAACAATAGGGATTTGACAAAGAAAAGACTACCACTTGGGACAAAGACCATCACAGATGTTTAAATGCTAAAGAAAAGAGAGGCAAGGCAATGTCTCTCCTCCCCCACTCCAGGATCAAGATCGAATGCTTTTTTTATTAGAGCTGAGTATTGATGAACATACCTTGCCCAGTAACTGGTCAAGTGACCTGCCTCAGACACTTCTTTCAACCTATCAAGCATCTGAGATTCTTACAGCTTTATAATTTCTGCTCCCGTAATTACCCTAAGTGATACAAAATGGTGTTCTGTGAATGTGAAAACATCCATCCTCACTAGGAAAACAAAACTGTCAACTCTGAAAAAGACCATTTCTACTTTTAGCTTTCTTGATCATTCTGCCTTCCCCCCATGGAGTTAAATGTTCCTGCGATTTATAATAGAAAGCAATTAACAGACAATCCACCATCTTCAGCTAATGCGGCTCCTTCAAATGCAATGTTTCTGAAGAAACAGATAAAAGCTAGTCTGGAGTGATCACATTGTGTGAGGCAATTCCTTTTATATCTTTTGAAAGTGATTTCAGACAAATCCACTTTGCCAAAAAAGCCAACGCCTAGTACACTAGCACTTTATTTCCTTGGCATCCCCCAGTCCGTTCATTTTTTTGGCAATTAGGGAAATTTTTGATGATAACCGCCCACACTTGAGCCAGGCTCTCCCCTTTCCCTTCTACATCCCTCCACCCCTGCCGGATTTTCCCGAAATTGTGTCTCCCTGGGAAAATTCAACCTCTGACCCCTGCTGCTTACTTTGACTGCCTATGACTTATCTTGATTCCAATCAAGACTTTCATTCCAAACCCTCCCGGTAAGGAGGCAGGTATATTCCAGGTTGAAGGCCAGAGCCCCGGTGACCCTTATATTGGGTCGTGATGGAAAGGTTTTGCGGTGGTCGACCTGAGTGTGAGTCCCAGCTCTTGCTTCCTGCTGGCTGAGGAACACCACGGCAGCCTGTGTAGTGAGTGTTTACTCCAAAGGATTAAGTGAGACTATATTAGCAAAGTGCCTCATGTCCAATAAGCGCCTCAACAAGCATTGGTGCCCACCCCCCTCTCCTCAAACGCCCAGGGTACCACATGCTCATGTCTAGCCCCAGGAGCTGATATGTGCTAAGTAGATCCAACTCTTTGCAGACACTGTAGCCCCTCCAGGCTCCTCTGTTCTTGGGATTCTCTAGGCAAGAATACTGGAGTGGGTTGCTGTTTCCTTCTTCAGGGGATCTTGCTAACCAGGGATCAAACTGGGGTCCCTTAGTCTCTTGCTCCTGCGGCTGCTAAGTCACCTCAGTCATGTCCGACTCTGTGCGACCCCATAGACGGCAACCCACTAGGCTCCTCTGTCCCTGGGATTCTCCAGGCAAGAATACTGGAGTGGGTTGCCACTTCCTTCTCCAATGCATCAAAGTGAAAAGTGAAAGTGAAGTTGCTCAGTCATGTCCGACTTTAGCGACCCCATGGACTGCAGCCTACCAGGCTCCTCCGTCCATGGGATTTTCCAGGCAAGAGTACTGGAGTGGGGTGCCATTGCCTTCTTAGTCTCTTAAGTCTCCTATATTAGCAGGTAGGTTGTTTACCACTAGCACCACCTGGGAATCCAGGAGCTGATACTGGTCATGTTTTTTTAATCCTTTCTCTGAGGGCCCCCTCGAGCAGGGCCTAATGGTGTTGTGAAATGAAATGTTTTCTGTTTTATGCTCTACCAGTAAACAAGCCTTTTCCAAATGTAAATTTCTGGGCCCAGGTAAAACTGAGCCGGCTCTTTGGAAGCCATCAGCTACTTCTTCCCCAGTAAGCACTGAGGAGCTAGAGGGGATGTGAGAGGCAGCCAACCACTACATTTGCCATCTCTTACAGTAAACAAGGAATTAGTATGTGAACAATAAAGAAAGAAGGATTGGCCCCAGGTAGCTAGACGCATGTGAAAGGAATGATTTCAGCAAGCCCAGACGTTTCCATCTTCCCATAAATAGAAGATCACTAAATTTCTTCATGTGAGAGATTTCAGTTCAGTTCAGTCACTCAGTCATGTCCGACTCTTTGCAACCCTATGAACTGCAGTGCACCAGGCTTCCCATCTCCTGGAGCTTGCTCAAACTCATGTCCGTTGAGCCGGTGATGCCATCCAACTATCTCATCCTCTGTCGCCCCTTCTCCTCTTGCCCTTAATCTTCCCCAGTATCAGGGTCTTTTCCAATGAGTCTGCTCTTCTCATCAGGCGGCCAAAGTATTGGAGCTTCAGCTTCAGCATCAGTCCTTCCAATGAATATTCAGTGTTGACTTCTTTTAGGATTGACTGGTTTGATATTTTTGCAGTCCCAGGGACTCTCAAGAGTTTTCTCCAACACCACAGTTCAAAAGCATTAATTCTTCAGTACTCAGACTTTATGAAGGTCCAACTCTCACATCCATACATGACTACTGGAAAAACTACAGCTTTGACTATATGGACCTTTGTTGCAAAGTGATGTCTCTGCTCTTTAATATGCTGTCTAGGTTTGTCAGAGCTTTTCTTTCAAGGAGCAAGCGTCTTTTAACTTTATGACTGCAGTCACCATCTGCAGTGACTTTGGAGCCCAAGAAAATAAAGTCTGTTACTGTTTCCTTTGTTTCCCCATCTATTTGCCATGAAGTAATGGGACCCGATGCCATGATCTTAGTTTTTTTTGTGTCTCCTGCATTGCAAGTAGATTCTTTGCCCACTGAGCCATTGGGGAAGCCTGTGAGAGATTTAGTTTTCTCTTAATTAACAATAATCTTTTAGCGTTCAGATAACCTGCTCCTCCCTGAGAACTTGTATATAGTCTGGCTCCTCCCCGGCTTCCTTGGTGTCAACTCTCTTGGGGTCACCTGAGATACTGTCTCCTAACCTAACTTTCAACTTTTAGGTTGCGCATATTTGTTTAATCGACAGTGTTCACCTGCATCCTTTTGCTTCTGTTTCCTAGCATCTCTTTGAGTGACATCACCGATTCTGTGACTCTGATGATCAGAAGAGACGAGTGTCCTACATTCCCCTGCCCCCATCCAGGCCAAGCCTTTCTGGGGTTCCTCTCTGCACTCTTTGCTTGAAGGCAGAGAATTCTGAGCTTCAAGTTGGAAGGGCCTGCATCCCTTGAAACTCCTCATGGAAGAGCATCACCAACTCTTATCTAGACTTTTCCGAGAAAAAATGTCTTGTGTTTTGTTTTAAACTTTTTATTTCATACTGGAGAATATAGCAATGCTGTGATAGATTCAGGTGGACAGCAGAGCCCCTCAGCCATATACATACATGGATCCAATCTCCCCCAAACTCCCCTCCCATCCAGCCTGCCATATCACATTGAGCAGAGTTCCTTGTGCTATACGGTAGGTCCTTGTTGATTGCCTGTGTATGTGTATGTGTATGTGTGTTCAGTCATGTCCGATTCTTCGTGATCCCATGGACTGTAGCCCACCAGGCTCCTCCATCCATGGGATTTTCCAGGCAAGAATACTGGAATAGGTTGCCATTCCCTCCTTCAGGAGATCTGCCCTACCCAGGGATCAAAACTGCACCTCCTGCATTGGCAGGCATATTCTTTACCACTGAGCCACTGGGAAGCCCCTTTGTTGGTTATCTCTTTTAAATAACGCCATATGTACATATCCATCCCAAATGCCCTATCCTTTCCCTCCACTCACCCCAGCAACCATAAATTTCTTCTCTAAGTCTGTGAGTCTGTTTCTGTTTCACAAATTAGTTCATTTGTATCATTTCTTTTCGATTCTGCATATAACAGATGTCATACGGTATTTCTCAGAAAGAAAATTTCTTAATTGTTTTGGAAGAATTTGTCATTATACATGAATGTGGTAGGCGGCGACATCATACCTACTCTGGAGCCTGAAGAGGACAAATCCTCTACTTCCCCACCACGGCAGGTTCGTGGGAAGCCCGTGGCCCAGGATCTGTAAGTGTGGTCTTCTTCCCTGGCCTCCACGTCCTGGGAAACAAAGCCTAGTGCAGGCTCACACCCTGGGCTTGCTGCCTTTCCTGTAAGCCAGCCTTCCCAAGCCCCTTCAGTCAGTTCTATTTTCCAAGCCCCACCCTCCATCCCCCCGGTGACTCTGAACCCTCAACATCCTTTTCAAAACTTTCCTTTTTGCACAAGAGAGCCAGGGGCGGTCTCTGGCTTGCCACCAAGACCCCTGACTAATACGCTTGATATCAGCAGGGGAAAAATGTTTACACATACTTTGTTGTCAGCCAAGCCGGCCACCCCTCCTCCCCGCAACTCGATGGGATGCTGTGGCCAAGCGGCACGCCCTTGGCAGGAACACGGGCTTGTGAATTTACGACAGTCCAAACAGCCTGGCCTGGTCATCATTTGGCCACGAAGTGAGTGTTGGCAGAGAAGGGCCAGTGAAGGCGGTGCTGAATTCCACGAGCAGCGTCTGATTTCTGGGTGTCAGTGATAAGACCTGATTCCACTAGGAGAAAGGTCAGGGGAGCTCACACCACCACTCTGAAGATGGCAGCCATGGAAGTGACCCTTGGTGACCCCTCGACGGCTGGTTTTGTTCCAGTTTCGTTACATGGATCACCCTGCAATGGTGTTACCAACACGAGTCTGGAGGCAGCTTGGATGAACCCTCAGCCCACCAGCTGGATCTCCTCCTGCTCCTCAGCCCCTGATCTGAAAGACAGCCTTGTTGTGGTTTACTCTTTGCAACCCCATGGACTGTAGCCCGCCAGGCTCCTCTGTCCATGGGACTTCCCAGGGGCAAGAATACTGGAGTGGGTTGCCATTTCCTCCTCCAGGGGATCTTCCCGACCCAGGGATCAAACGTGGATCTCCTGCATTGCAGGTGGATTCTTTACCACTGAGCCACCGGAAGCCCAAAAGACAGCCTAGTTCTGTGTCAGGGAAGACAAGGCCAACTCTAGGAATAAGCAAATCCAGAATCACCGATGCCCACACACAGTATTCATTTCTCGCTCACACAGACCCCAAATGGCAGTTGTACGCAGCAGGCAGCTTCTCTCCGTGTGGTGACCAGGGACCCAGGTACATTCACCCGACTGACCTCCCTCAAGCCAGCAGACAGGCCCTCGAGGAAACGGCTGCTGCTGTGGGGTGATTCCCAGGTCAAGAGTGGAAGCATCACGTTCGGTCCACTCACTTCCATCAGCCACACCCACATGTGCGGGAAGCCAGAACAGCAAACCCTGGGCCCCTGAAGAAAGGAGAGACAGGATCAGCAGCACCCCGCCCTCCACAGACCGCCAGTCACTCCCCGGCCACCCAGCCTCAGCAGCATGTGTCTGACAGGACCAACATGTTCGTGGCCACCTGTCTTACCCCTCGGAGCCAAGCCCAGGACAGGATGAGAGATGTATGACTCCAATTGATGGCTCTGATTTCAGCGCAGGGAAATATACAAGCCTTTTTTTTTAGATGCCAGAGGATGAACCACTGGGATGCTCACACGATGGTGTCCACCTCGATCAACCACACCCTTTGGGAAGCCGACTGACCCCCACTGCCCTGAGATTATGGAGAAATCGGAGCCTCCTTCACTGTCTCCACCCAAACAAAGTGTAAGAAAGGAAACAACTACGCTCACGCACTGGCCCAAACAGTCCCCTTCACCACTGTGACATTGACACCAGCAGGAAGTTGTCTCACCTGAAGACTGCCTTCTTCCTTCTCTCTAGAGGGCTGTTTGCCAGCTGCTTCTTTCCCCAAATTAGAAAGGATGGGCAGCCTCATGCCTCTGAGATCCGGAGGAACCACGGCACATGCTTACTTGGCCACCTGTCTCCCAAACCACCCACACCCTTCGAGTGGATGGCTTCTCCTGCTCCCCCTCAGAGCTAATTCAGGATTTAATTACTTTAACCATCTGGCAAAGCTTCTGTGTGTCCGCCAGGACCCCTGCAACGTGTCAGGATGGGGATTAACATCCACAGCGGCGCTGGGAGGTGTCCATCACACGCTCCAGGTGAGACAAGAGAGACGGAGGAAGCAAGTGCCCTTCATCGTCTCCATCTGTCATTTTCACCTGGAAATTGACAAGAAGTGAAGTTGGACAGTGGGGATATAGTGCATATGGACTGTCTGTGAGGGTTTCTGCCAAGATGTCTAGAATCTGAGCAGAAGGACTCGAAGGCAATGCAGTTTCAGTCCTGGGAGTAGGAGGCAAACCCGCTTGTCTGCTGCCCTCATGTGGAGATTCCTTCACGCCTCTCCGTTCCCTGGGCCGCGAGTTCTGAGCTCACATTTTGCAGGGATAAGTCCTTCGGATAGAGACAGGCTGCACTTACTGTGGAGACAGGACGCCTAGTTGTTATTGCTCAGTGGCTCAGGTGTGTCTGCTTCTTTGCGACCCCAAGAACGGCAGTATGCCAGGCTTCCCTGTCCTTCACTATTTTCTGGAGCCTGCTCAAACTCATGTCCATTTAGTTGGTGATACCAACTCCTGCTGCCCTCAATCTTTCCCAGCGTCAGGGTCTGTTCCAATGAGTTGGCTCTTCGTATCAAGTGGCCAAAGTATTGGAACTTCAGCGTTAGTTCTTGCAATGAATATTCAGGACTGATTTCCTTTAGGATTGACTTGTTTGATCTCCTTGCAGTCCAAGGGACTCTAAGGAGTCTTCTCCAGCACCACAATTCAAAAACATCAATTCTCCAACACTCAGCCTTCTTTACGGTCCAACTCTCACAACTGTACTTGACTACTGGAAAAACCATAGTATGCAGTAGCCTTTTGTTGATTTTCCTGGGCAGGACCACCTAGTCCAACAGGAAGAGCATCCCACCAAAGTCCTGCTGTCTCCTCCAGCCTTGGCTACAGATATTCCCCTCTCACTGTGTCCCAACCTCAGGGAACTTCCCTCTCTTCAAAGAGACCCCAGTCCCTCCTTCCCAGAGCTTTGCACACGCAGCTCCCTCGGCCCCCATTACCGCCTAAGACACCTTCAGCAGACCACCACTCAGCCTGTAGACATCAGCTCTAAGGTTCCATCCTAACTTCTGAAACCAGCTCACACGCTCACATATGTCCACGGCCCTCTGCTGCGTTTTGTTGCTTATGGACTTGAAAGCTAGCAATCGCCCATCTCAGCGATTCTGTGCCTCCCAAATGAAAATAATAACCCCAAAAAGTTAGGGGTCAAGTTCAAGTTTACTCACCATTCCCCTCCAGTCCCTGGGACATGTGGTGGGCACTCAGCATTTTTGAATGAAAGAAGGGAATTAAAAGGGTAGATGGCCAATGGAGTGAGGTTGGCCAACATTCTTTGTGAAATCATCTCCCCAACATGCCCTCCTCACTGTGTCTCAACACTAAGTGTGGTCCGAGAACCACAGACTCAGAAACCGCTGGGAGCTGGTGAGAAATGCAGACCCTCGGGCCACTCCAGACCTGCTGAGTCAGTGGCTGAACAGGCTCCCAGGTGATACTTGGGCTCCTTAGAAAACACAGGTAAACAAGGAAAAAGCTGTGACTTTTGTCTCTGAATCCTTTTGCTAAAACTGTACCCCTTTCTTCTTCCCAAGCATCCAATATCCTCTAAGATCTTAGGAATCCCCAAAGCAGCAGTCTTTGGCAAAGAGAGCTGTGTCGTCCTACAAAGCACCTTGACACCTCAAAGCATTTTCTAGCTTCAAAAAGACGCCTGGTGCTTCCCACGTTAACTCCCATGTTAACTCCCCACATTAACTCGCTCCCTTAAGCCCTCCCCAGCAAACATTGCTGTGAAGTCTAGCTCTCTGGATGGACTTTTTATTTTCAGCACTTAGTCTGCCAGAGACTCAACCTCATTTAGGCTTAGAACACTAAATTATGTCCGAATGCAGGTCAAAGGGCGTAATCATCTCCCTAAACCACCCCCTCCCCTCCCCACCACCACGACATGATGTGACACAGGATCAGAGGAGCAGCACCTGCCTCCTCGGCTTGACCACGCGTCCCACCGGCATCACCGCTGCGGCGGTGGGGCGTGGGGGCAGGAGGGTCGCTTTCCGGCCTGCATTCAGGTCCCCGAGCTTCACATCCTCCCTCCCTGGAGGCCATCAGCTCAAGTAGACAAATGTAAAGGGTTTCCAGTCACCCGCGCCTCTTCCTGGCGTTTCAGAAGACACACCAGCCTGTCCACCACCATCCCCAAGTCCCAGTGCTCTGGAGCGCTAACACGGCCCCCTGGCAACGAACAAACATCCCTGGGCAAGAACCAAGGAAACTGACATCAAAGCGAGCCTGGTCCTCTGGCCCAACCCGGGCAGCCAAACCGCACTTGTTCCGCTTGATTACGCACCGGGTGGCCTCCTTTCCCTAATGACTTACAAATCCCTTCTGCGGTCATTCATAACAGGAGGTTCATTCACATCCGCTATCCGGATGTAAACTGGAGGTGTGATTACCGTGGATCGTTTTTTTTTTTTTTTAAATCGTGTGTGGCCACAAACGTGGGGCATTAGTGCCCCCTGGTGGCTCTTCTGGGAATTCATCCAGCACCTGCCTGAGCGACTCCTAACTGAACAAGAAGGGCCCTGCGCCTGCGGGATGGGGCAGTGGGGACTTGGAGGGAGTCGCTGGACGGCTGACAATCCAAACCAGGCCCTGAGGCCTGGCGCTTCCGCTTTACTCGCCGATGGTCCTGAGCGTCTGCCACAAGGGCCTGACACGGGTGCTCAATACACAGCGTTAAACGGATAGATGAAAATAAGGAGACAAGGAGGGACCACGGTAAAAGCCCCCATGCAGGCAGATCGCAGAGTGTGACCCGGGCGAGCGGCGCTGCAGAGTCCGGGAGGCGCCGCTCTGAGATGCCACGTGGCCTGAGACGGGGATCCGAGGAGCCCAGTGTGAAGCCTTTCAGGGCTGGGAGTTGCTGGGGAGAGGTTGGGGGTGCAGTGCAAGCCGTGGAGGCACCCGCTGTGCCCACTGAGTAAGGATTCCCAGAGAGGTCCTGCGTCCTCATCCTGATTTAACCTGTGGGATTCACCCTGGAAGGGTAGAGAGACTGAGCTAGAAGCTCCGGATGCCAGAAAGTCCAGGGCCACCCACGTGACCCAGTGTCATCACCCGGTCCTTCTGAGAGGGGGTAGGAGGGTCAGAGTCAGAGAGGTGAGGACAGCAGCAGAAGTCAGGGGGCTTTGAGGGGTGGCCAACAGCCAAGGAATCGGACGGCCTCTTGAAGCTGAAAAGTCAAGAAAATCTTCTCCCCTGAAGCCTCCAGAAGAGTGGAAACCCCTTAACCTTTGACTTCTGACCTCGAGAAAGTAAGAGACTAAATTTATTTTAAGCCACTAAAGAGAGAAAGAGAGATTGCCGGGAAGCACAGACCAGGCAGAGAAAACAACAGAACAAAGGCGCCGGGTGTCCAGGAGGCTGGCATATGTGAGCACCTGGGACCAGACCAGAGAGGGAGAGAGCTGGGGGAGGGAGGCACCGGCCAAGTCAGGAAAGTCAGGATGTGCTTTTGCAGGGCCAGTCGTGGGAAGGCTGGGTTTCACTCAGGGCGGGAGGGGTGGGGCGACGGGCAGCTTTAAGTAGTGTAGGTACATAGATCATCTAAACTTTACAGAGATCTTTGGCAAGGCTTTCCTTTTATTTAACAGAATTTTTTTCCTCAGCCTCAGGAGACACGGTGGATCTGAATCTGTTTATGAAACAGGCAGAGCTGCAGCCCTGCACAGGTTTATCCCATAAGGACACCACGCCCAGGCCTGACGGTGTACACAGCCCCTGGCAAACTGTCTGATGAAATGAGGACTTCATCATTCTGGATAGAAGAGAACCATCTCAGTGATTTTCCAAACTTGATTGATGGTAAGGAAATTCTGGGGGACTTTTTAAAAGAACAGATTACCAGACCATTCTCTGAAGATTCTAAGTATGGGGTGAAGTCCAGGGATTTCTGTATTCAACTATGCATGCGTTCATGCTAAGTCAATTCAGTTGTGTCCAACTCTATTGACCCTATAGACTGTAGCCCGCCAGGCTCCTCTGTCCATGAGATTCTCCAGGCAAGAATACTGGAATGGGTTTCCATGCCTTCCTCCAGGGGATCTTCCAGACCCAGGGATCGAACCTGTGTCTTCTGCATTGGCAGGCAGATTTTTTTACTGCTGAGACACCTGGGAAGCCCATTCAACTATACCCTAAGTGACTTAGAAACAGAAGGTCTGGACTTTCCTGGTAGGACAATGGATGCAAGTCCATCTGCCAGCGCAGGGGACACGGGTTCGATCCCCGGTCCGGGAAGATTCCACATATCACAGAGTAAGTCCATGTGCCAGAACTACTGACCCCACACTCTGGAGCCCATGAGCTGCAACTACTGGGCCTTTGTGCTGCAACTGCTGAAGTCCATGTGCCTAGAGCCTGTGCTCTGCAACAAGGGAAGCCACAGCAATGAAGAGTAGTTCTTGCTCACTGCAAGTAGAGAAAGCTTCTCTACAGCAGCGAAGACCCAGCACAACCAAAAAAATAAAATAAACAAATACATTTATTATTAAAAAAGAAAGGAAATAGAAGATCTGAACACACCAATGATGAGAAAGGCTATTAATTGAATCAGTAATCAGAAACCTCCCAACATACAGCAGAAACTAACACAACATTGTAAAGCAACTATACGCCAATAAAAAACAATTAAAAAAATAAAACTAGACCTTTCTCCCAACAGAGAAGGGTCTAGTACCAGATGCCTTCCCTGGTGAATTCTACAAACACTTAAAGAAGAATTAACACCAATTTCTCTCAAACACTTCCAAAAAATAGGAGGAAACACTTCCAAACTCATTTTATGAGGTCAGCATTACTCTGATATCAAAGCCAGACAAGGAGGGACTTCCCTGGTGGTCCAGTGGTCAAGACTTCTTCCAGTGCAGGGGATGCAGGTTCAATCTCTGGTCAGGGAGCTAAGATCTCACATGCCGACCAAAGAAACCAAATATCCGGCAGAAGCAATATTGTGACAAATTCAATTAAGACTTTATGAATGATCCACATCAAAAAAATCTACAAAAAATGAAGCCAGACAAGGAAATGACAGGAAAAGAAAATCACAGATGACCCTTGTCAGGCGTGCCAACCCTCCACCACCCAACTACCCCACTATCCCATACAGTTGAAAATCTCATATAACTTCAATCTGCTCAAAAACTTAGCTACTAATAGCCTACTGTTGACCAGAAACCTTACCGAAAACACAGGGTTGATTAATGCATATTGTGTATGTTATGCATATTATATACTGTATTCTTATAATAAAAGAAGCTAGAGAAATGAAAATGTTATTAAGAAAATCATAAGGAAGAGAAAATGCATTTATGGTACTGACTGTGTGAACTAACCTTAAAGTTACATCATCTGTTTATGAAATGAATGGTCCATGTGCCAGTATACCATCAATGCTGCTTTGTTTGGTACAAAACACTATAGATGTTATACGTGTTACTAACACTTGACATCGAAAATGAAAAGATAATGTGAAAAAGGAATCGCACTTATTTACAGATATAACAATTCAGGCCTTGATAATGGAGAAGCCACAATATGCTTTATGGTCACCTACTGTGATCAATGTGATTGCTTTATGGTAGTTCAACCTATACACTAATGAATGAGTCATTATAACATTTTTATGGCCCACAGTATTATAGTCCTATTCTTAATACAGTATTGGAAACATTGTTATATTTTTAGAATTAATTTTATTTATTTATGTTGGTTGTGCTGGGTCTTGGTTGCTGCTTGGGCTTTTCTCTAGTTGCGGTGAGCGGGGGCTGCTCTCTAGTTACGGTGAGCAGGCTTCCCATTGTGGTGGCTTCTCTTGCTGTGGAGCATGGGCTGTAGGCACACAGGCTTCAGTAGTTGCAGCTCCTGGGCTCTAGAGCACAGATTCAAGAGTTGTGGCTTAGTTGCTTAGTTGTTCTAAGGCATGTGGGATCTTCCCAGACCAAGGATAGAACCCATGTCTCCTGCATCAACAGGTAGATTCTTTATCACTGAGCCACCAGGAAAGCCCTGTTATATTTCTTTATTTTTTTTCATTTATTTTTATTAGTTGGAGGCTAATTACTTTACAATATTGTAGTGGGTTTTTGTCATACATTCATACATTGACATGAATCAGCCATGGAGTTACATGTATTCCCCATCCTGATCCCCCCTCCCACCTCCCTCTCCACCCCATTCCTCTGGGTCTTCCCAGTGCACCAGGCCCGAGCACTTGTCTCATGCATCCCACCTGGGCTGGTGATCTGTTTCACTATAGATAATATACATGTTTTGATGCTATTCTCTCGAAACATCCCACCCACGCCTTCTCCCACAGAGTCCAAAAGTCTGTTCTGTACGTCTCTTTTTCTGTTTTGCATATAGGGTTATCGTTACCATCTTTCTAAATTCCATATATATGTGTTAGTATGCTGTAATGTTCTTTATCTTTCTGGCTTACTTCACTCTGTAAAAGAGGCTCCAGTTTCATCCATCTCATTCGGACTGATTCAAATGAATTCTTTTTAACGGCTGAGTAATATTCCCTGGTGTATATGTACCACAG